>NC_086123.1:304250-608500 GCF_963921235.1 Mobula hypostoma | reverse complement strand
GAGTGAGTATAGAGAGCTTCGTAGGAAGTTGAAAAGCAGGACCTCAAGGGTGGTAATCTCAGGATTGCTACCTGTGCTAGGTGCCAGTGAGGGTAGGAATAGGATGCTCTGGAGGAGGAACAAGTGGCTGAGGAACTGGTGTAGGGGGCAGGGTTTCAGATTTCAGGATCATTGGGACCTCTTCTGGGGCAGGTGGGACCTGTACAAGAGAGATGGGTTACACTTGAACTACAGAGGGATCAATATCCTTTCAGGGAGGTTTGTTAGTGCTGTTGGGGAGGCTTTAAACTAGATTTGCAGAGGGATGGAAACCAGAGTGCCAGAGCTGCCAGTGTGGCTGGGGTGAAAATAAATGATGTTAAAAGTTCAAGCAAATCCGCTGATAGAAAGGTTGTGAGTGGTGGTAAAAATCTTCTGAGGTGTATATATTTCAATGCTAGGAGTATTGCGGGGAAGGCGGATGAGTTGAGGGTGTGGATTGACACGTGGAATTATGACGTTATAGCAATTAGTGAAACTTGGCTACAGGAGGGGCAGGACTGGCAGCTTAATATTCCAGGGTTCCGATGTTTCAGATGTGATCAAGGCAGAGGAATGAAAGGTGGGGGAGTGGCATTGCTTGTTAGGGAGAATATTACTGCTCAGGCAGGACAGATTAAAGGGCTTGTCTACTGAGTCCTTATGGGTGGAGCTGAGAAACAGGAAAGGTATGGCCACATTAGTGGGATTGTATTACAGACCACCCAATAGTCAACGAGAATTGGAAGAGCAAATCTGCAGAGAGATAGCAGGCAACTGCAGGAAACATAAAGTTGTGGTGGTAGGGGATTTTAATTTTCCATACATTGATTGGGACTCCCATACTGTTAGGGGTCTAGATGGTTTAGAGTTTGTAAAATGTGTTCAGGAAAGTTTTCTAAATCAATATATAGAGGGACCAACTAGAAGGGATGCAATATTGGATCTCCTGTTACGAAACGAGTTAGGACAAGTGACGGAAGTCTGTGTAGGGGAGCACTTTGGTTCCAGTGATCATAACACCATTAGTTTCAATTTGATCATGGACAAGGATAGATCTGGTCCCAGGGTTGAGGTTCTGAACTGGAAGAAGGCCAAATTTGAAGAAATGAGAAAGGATCTAAAAAGCGTAGATTGGGACAGGTTGTTCTCTGGCAAAGATGTGATTGGTAGGTGGGAAGCCTTCAAAGGGGAAATTTTGAGAGTGCAGAGTTTATATGTTCCTGTCAGGATTAAAGGCAAATTGAATAGGAATAATGAACCTTGGTTCTCAAGGGATATTGCAACTCTGATAAAGAAGAAGAGGGAGTTGTATGAAATGTATAGGAAACAGGGGGTAAATCAGTTGCTTGAGGAGTATAAGAAGTGCAAGAAAATACTTAAGAAAGTAATCAGGAGGGCTAAAAGAAGACATGAGGTTGCCTTGACAGTCAAAGTGAAGGATAATCCAAAGAGCTTTTACAGGTATATTAAGAGCAAAAGGATTATAAGGGATAAAATTGGTCCTCTTGAAGATCAGAGTGGTCGGCTATGTGTGGAACCAAACGAAATGGGGGAGATCTTAAATAGGTTTTTTGCGTCTGTATTTACTAAGGAAACTGGCATGAAGTCTATGGAATTGAGGGAATCAAGTAGTGAGATCATGGAAACTGTACAGATTGAAAAGGAGGAGGTGCTTGCTGTATTGAGGAAAATTAAAGTGGATAAATCCCCGGGACCTGACAGAGTGTTCCCTCGGACCTTGAAGGAGACTAGTGTTGAAATTGCGGGGGCCCTGGCAGAAATATTTAAAATGTCGCTGTCTACGGGTGAGGTGCCGGAGGATTGGAGAGTGGCTCATGTTGTTCCATTGTTTAAAAAAGGATCAAAAAGTAATCCGGGAAATTATAGGCCGGTGAGTTTAACGTTGGTAGTAGGTAAGTTATTGGAGAGAGTATTAAGAGACAGAATCTACAAGCATTTGGATAGACAAGGACTTATTAGGGAGAGTCAACATGGCTTTGTGCGTGGTAGGTCATGTTTGACCAATCTATTGGAGTTTTTCGAGGAGGTTACCAGGAAAGTGGATGAAGGGAAGGCAGTGGATATTGTCTACATGGACTTCAGTAAGGCCTTTGACAAGGTCCCGCATGGGAGGTTAGTTAGGAAAATTCAGTCGCTAGGTATACATGGAGAGGTGGTAAATTGGATTAGACATTGGCTCAATGGAAGAAGCCAAAGAGTGGTAGTAGAGAATTGTTTCTCTGAATGGAGGCCTGTGACTAGTGGTGTGCCACAGGGATCAGTGCTGGGTCCATTGTTATTTGTCATCTATATCAATGATCTGGATGATAATGTGGTAAATTGGATCAGCAAATTTGCTGATGATACAAAGATTGGAGGTGTAGTAGACAGTGAGGAAGGCTTTCAGAGCCTGCAGAGGGACTTGGACCAGATGGAAAAATGGGCTGTAAAATGGCAGATGGATTTTAATACAGACAAGTGTGAGGTATTGCACGTTGGAAGGACAAACCAAGGTAGAACATACAGGGTTAATGGTAAGGCACTGAGGAGTGCAGTAGAACAGAGGGATCTGGGAATACAGATACAAAATTCCCTAAAAGTGGCGTCACAAGTAGATAGGGTCGTAAAGAGAGCTTTTGGTACATTGGCCTTTATTAATCAAAGTATTGAGTATAAGAGCTGGAATGTTATGATGAGGTTGTATAAGGCATTGGTGAGGCCGAATCTGGAGTATTGTGTTCAGTTTTGGTCACCAAATTACAGGAAGGATATAAATAAGGTTGAAAGAATGCAGAGAAGGTTTACAAGGATGTTGCCAGGACTTGAGAAACTCAGTTACAGAGAAAGGTTGAATAGGTTAGGAACTTATTCCCTGGAGCGTAGAAGATTGAGGGGAGATTTGATAGAGGTATATAAAATTATGATGGGTATAGATAGAGTGAATGCAAGCAGGCTTTTCCACTGAGGCAAGGGGAGAAAAAAAACCAGAGGACATGGGTTAAGGGTGAGGGGGGAAAAGTTTAAAGGGAACATAAGGGGGGGCTTCTTCACAGAGAGAGTGGTGGGAGTATGGAATGAGCTGCCAGATGAGGTGGTAAATGCGGGTTCTTTTTTAACATTTAAGAATAAATTGGACAGATACATGGATGGGAGGTGTATGGAGGGGATATGGTCCGTGTGCAGGTCAGTGGGACTAGGCAGAAAATGGTTCGGCACAGCCAAGAAGGGTCAAAAGGCCTGTTTCTGTGCTGTAGTTTCTATGGTTTCTATGGTATAGGTGTGTAATGCCCTGTTTAAGATTTCTGCTGCTATGCTGCAGATATCTCATTTTAGCAGTTTCTGTAAAAGCAGTGTGTCCTGCTGGTAGAATGCTTTGGTTTCAGCCAAAGATAAGAAGCCCTGCTGTTTAACTTAGGAATGCTGCGTCAGCCAAACAGTGTGGTGAAATAAGAAGAAAGTTCTGGAGAGAGTGAGGCAGACAGAGATTTGTGATGAACAGTAGTTTGGTTCAGCGTCTTATTTTTCCAGGAGCTGTGGAGAAGACAGGAGGGAAGATGCCTGAGAATGCTGTGGGAAGGAGTGTCCTCATTACACGAAGTGCTTTGTGCAAATAACTGGCTCCAAGGAGAGAGAATACTCCCATAGCCAATGCTCCTGAGAGAGAGCCCATTTGTTCGAGATGGATTTCGAGCCAAGTTCAGAATGTGGTGTGTGCTTTCACGCAGCCCAGCGCGAGTACAAGACAACTCCAGGATGAACTCCAACTTTATGTGCTCATTGGACTGGTTAGCTGTAATGAGCCCTTTTATTTATTTTTTCTTTTCCCTTTCCTACCACCATCTACCCTTTCCCTTTCCTACGACGACTACCATCTAGAAGGATGAGGACAGCAGATACCTGGGAATATCGCCACTTGTAAATTCCCCTCCAAGTCACTCACCATTCTGAATTGGAAACATATCACCGTTCCTTCATTGTCACTGAGTCAAAATCATGGAATTTCCTCCCTAACAGCACAGTGGGTGTACCTACACCTCAGGGACTGCAGGGTTCAAGAAGGCAGTTAATCACCACCTTCTCAAGGACAACGAGGGACTGACAATAAATGCTGGTTTAGCTGGCGATGCCCACATTCTGTAAATGAATAAATTTTAAAAAAACTAACAGTTCAATAAAGTTTTTTTTTCCAAAAAAACTAATGGTTCAGAATGAAAGTTCAAATAAAAACTGCAGATGCAGGAAATCTGTAATGAAAACAAAATGAGGTGGAATCACTCAGGTGGGCAGAAAACATCTGATAACCTCTACTCCAGGCCAAAGGCTTGTTTCACACCGGGAGGGCCTTACTCCAGGGAAATAGAAACACAAAGTTTTACGTACTAGCACAGCATCTGGGAAGGTAAAAGATGTTCAAAAGCATCACGTCAGAGTTGACACCCACAAGTAAAGCACTTGGAACACAAACAAACATGAAAGTTCTCTTCAATGAAACAGCACTGTCTGTTAACCGAGCCTTTAAATGATAAGAGGGCTTGAAATTGTTGAAATATGAATAGAAAAAGTTTTAGCTCTGCAAAAACAAAAATCTCTCAGAAGTAGCTACACATGCAGTGTTCTAGAGGTTAGATATGGGGTACTATGGTTGTGTACGGAAGGTCAGAACATGGTGTGTCACTCCTTGTGTGCTTTGAACAGCAAATATAATCACATGTTAATTTGGATTTTGAATCAGGATTATTATTATATATGTCATGAAATTAGTTGCTTTGCATCAGCAATCAGAGTACAATACAGAAAAATTACTATAAGTCACAAAAATAAATAAATGGACATCTATATATAAAATCTGATGGCGGGGGAAGAAGCTGTTCCCAAACTGTTGAGTGTGAGGCTTCAGGTTCCTGTACCTGCTTTCTGATAACAGTAACGAGAAGAGGGCAAGTCCTTGCTCGTGAGGGTCCTTAATGATGGATGTTACCTCCCTCAGGTACTGATGTTTCTGCAACTCAGTAAGATTTAAGTACAACCAGGCTAATATACAGACCCACATTTCCACAGCCAGGGACTGAAAACAAGGGCTAATACAAGTACTGGAAATTTTACAGATATAGACTGGGACACTCAACAACCCAGATAGGTAGCTAGTCAGCTGGGCAGAAAAGTTGTAAAACATAAGTGAGGATAATTATTTTCTAACGAAAAGGAAAGGTTGTCAAGCTCAATTAGACTTTTTCTCTATTTGAATTCTCCAACTGTATGACCTTATCTAGTTGTCTATTGAATCTGAGATTTGGCTTGTGATAACTTTCATGCCCATAGCTGGACTTTGATGCATTTTTAAATATTAAATGTCATATAATGTTATTTGCAGGGCTGAGAGCTATTATACTGCCAGTCGGGGGCTGGTGCTCACAAATATCTAGTCATGTCTGAATGAATTTACAGCATCTGTCCATAGAATGATACAATGGAGTAACAATATTTCATTTTCTTATTTAGAGATACAACACAGTAGCAGGCCCTTCTGGCCCAATGAGCCTGCACTGTCTGATTAATAATAATAATACAACAACAACAGACATCCCACCCTGCAAAAATTCATTTCAGGGAGGTAGCACCACCACCCCCACCTCCCGCAACCCCATATCCCCTCCCCCCCCCCACCCACCCGGGTCGACCTTCTAGGGTGTATGTATACAGGACATTTGATTATGAAAGAACACAACAATTTACTTGTTCACATATTGAAACTATTTACACACACACACACACACACACATATATATATTCCGTGTTGAGTATTTTGTTGGCAGTCTCAATGTTAATAGCTAAATGTTAATGCAAATAGCTTTTCTATTTCTTTTGCAAACTTTCCTTGTACTGTGATGTGGCTTGCTTGGCAGATTTGAGCATGTTGCTGGAAGTCTCAACCCCACAGCAGTCTGCGTCAATGAATTTGTTAATTTTGCAAGACATCAGATTCACAAGTGTTTTGTGAGACAGCTGACTTCTGAATTCTGTCTTAATGTGACACACCATGATGAATGCCCTTTCTACATCACAATTAGAATTTGGCAGCACCAAAAGCAGCTTCATTGACTGGCAGAGCTCTTTGAATCCCAACTGCCCTGTGCTCACAGATTTTACTTTGGACAGCTTCCCCCAGAACTCATCTACTGGCAAACTTCTGTAGTTTGGCACCAGTCCTTCAAGGTTAGTTGAGATATAATCCAGGACTTCCAAGTGGAGCTGTTCTCTTGCATCTGCCTTGATCACATTTGGAAACCTCTCTGTCAAAGTCAATATCTGCTCTGGATTCACCTAATCTTAGCTCTCTGTATTGACCACAGACAGATTTTTCAAGATTTGGTCTCTCATTGGGAACTTCTCCAAGATTTTTCGAAAGCACCTGACACAGGATGCTCTAGCATCTTTGAAGAATTGCTTTGTCTTGTAAGGGGGGACCTCTTGTGCTTCTTCTCACCTCGACATGTCTTTTACAGTCATTTAACCCACCATGGGTAATAGAAAAGTCACTGTTGCAAACAGTGCAGTGAGCAACACTGTCATTATTTTTGACCCCTATTAGGCAGGGGTACACCTTAGTGTAGTCTGGGGTTAAGTATGTTTTATATTTTCTTTTTTTGGAACACTCTGCCATGGCACTGCAGGACACTAAACTGAACTGATGGACAATGAAAGAGAGAGAGCGGTCGACTGTAAAGCCCGCCCACAGAGAAAACTGATAGGTCTACTTTGCATAAAGAAAGACCAATCAGGATTCTCATTCTCTCTCATTCTCTCCCTCTCTCTCTCTCTCTCTGGCCCTCCCTCCCTCTCCCTTGCTCTCAAAAAAATTGATTTCCAGAATATTGTATGTAATTTGCGGGTGTCAGGGAGCTGCTATCAATATGCAGGGAGACTCCCAGAACTTCTGGGAGAGGTGGGGTGTCTTCTACTACTACTATATGACTACAACTACTACTATTACGACCACTACTACCACTACTACTACTACTATGACCATTACTACCACTACTACTACTACTGATAATAATAATAATCCTGTAGCAGTTTAACACAATCTGGCTATTACTTACACAGGAACAATCAAGTGGCAAAAATCACTCATCAAAACCTTGCTTTAAAATACAAACTCATAAGTGAAGTCATACCTTACTATAGATGCAAGCCTGATCCAGTTTTAGAGTTAGATCAATTATTACAGATAGGACAATCCATAATAAACCATATATAATACCATATAATACCATAATACAGGATAAACAAGCAAGGTGAACTTAGTTAATAGATGTAGCCATTCCAAACACACATAACTTAACAGAAATCAATAAGTGAAAAACACCAGAAATATGCTGAATTAAAGAGGTAACTGAAAGACTTTGGAACATGAACAATCTATACAATGTCCCGATAGTAATATCTACAACTGGTATCATCCCAAAGGCACTACACAATAGTATTAAACAATTAGGGCTACACAGTAATGTCTATATAAATCTCCAGAAAGCCAAAATACTAAATACCACAAGAATAGTCCAAAAGTTCCTAGCTATGGACAAATGAGTGTTCTTGTCTATGCCTGTACCTCAGGTTTTACCAGCTTGAGCTGAGTAAAAATAAATAATAAAGATTCCTTGTGACAATACAGATCGTTAGCACAAAAAATTATCAAAAATGCATAATAAAATACCAACAAATTCAAGACAATAAATGCAGAAAATCCCAAGAGAAATCAGAAACAATCCAACACATTACAGGATCCTGCAGTAGTTTAACTCAATCTGATTACTTACATAGATACAACCAAGTGGCAAACATCATTCACCAAAACCTTGCATTAAAATACAATCTCATAAAAGATACCATACATTACTATAAATACAAGCATGATCCAGTTTTAGAGTCAGCGTCCCACAAATTATTTTTCATCCAATCCATTATTACAGATAGGATAATCCATAATAACTATCCAGATATAATATTACAGGATAAGCAAACAAGAACAACTTACTTAATACCGTCATTCCAAACTCACACAACAGAAATCAATAAGTGAGAAACACCAGAAATATGCTAAATTAAAAGAGAAATTGAAAGACTATGGAACATGAACAGGGTATACATTGTAAAATGGTGTCATTCCAAAATCATTACACAATAGTACTGAACAATTATGGTTTCACAGCAATATCTATATATATCTTGAGAAAGCCACAACACTAAACACAACTAGAATAGTCCAAGAGTTCCTAGCAATTGAGAAAAGAGTGTGTTTGGCTATGCCCGTACCTCAGGTTTTAACAGCTTGAGTTGAGAAAAAATAAAAATACACTAATAAGTACTTATTCATAAAGCACTTTTCATACAAATGATGTAGTTCAAAGTGCTTTATAAAAGCATAATAAAAATAAAATACAAAATAACACTAGTTAAAAGCAAGATTAAATAAATAGGTTTTGAGCTGGAGTTTAAAAGTGACAACTGAGTCTGCATCCCTTATAGTTTTAAGTACTGAGTTCCACATTTTAGGAGTGTGGTTAATAAAAAACTGACCTTCCAATTATCTTTTGAGGGAGATTGTTTAAATTTAAGAGACTGGTGGAGCAAGATTATAAAACGGATGTGATTCTCCGATGTACTCTGGTTCCAAATCATTGAGAGGTTTAAAAATAATTAAGAGAACTTTAAGTTTATTTTAAAAGATTCAGGAAGCCTATGCAGAGTAGTCAGGATGGGAGTGATCTGCTCCTCCATCCTGGTTTAGGTTGAAGTCTAGCAGCAGCATTCTGAATGAGTTGAAGTTTGTCAATAGATTGCTTTGGAAGGCCAGGAAAAGGTGTGTTTCAGTAATCTAGTCTATTCAATATGAAAGCATGAGTTAGTTTTTCAGCATCATTACATGACAGAAATGGACATAGCTTTGCAATGTTTCTAAGCGTAAAAATGCTGCTCTGGCCATTCTATTTAACAGGGATTTAAACTTCAAATCTGAATCAAGGGTAACACTCAGACTTGTTACTTGTGATCTTACAAGGGGAGCCAAGTTCTCAAGTTTATTTCTTTTGGACTTTGGGTTAACTAAAAGTGCATCAGTTTTATCTTCATTTAGTTAGGGAATTATTGCTCATCTATTTGTTTATTGCAGCCAGACCAGAAGTCTGAGAAGATGGGGTTTGACCAAGATATACAACTGTGCGTCATCAACGTAACTGTGAAATTCGAGTTTATGCTCTCTAATGTTGTCCTCTACGGGGAGCATTTATAAGGAGTAAGGGACTGAGACAGCTTCCCTGAGCAATACCAAAAGATACATCATATCTCTTAGAAAAACAGTCTCAAAGACAGACAAAAGATGTTATCTCTGAGATATACGAGCAAAACCAAATAAGGGTGCTACCAGAGAGGACAACCCAGTTCTCAAGACAACCGAGAAGAATGCTGTTGTTAATTGCGTTGAAGACAGCACTTCAATATAAGAGATTTATAACTGACAACCTGCTGGCATCAGTGCTCAGCCCTGGGTCACCAACCATTTTGGTAAGGGTCATCTCCGTGCTGTGGTTTGCTCTAAATCCTGACTGAAACTTTTCTAGAATATTGTTCTCATTCAGAAAGTTGTTGAATCTTGCCCAAGGAGGAAAGACTTCATATAGGACTGTAGTTAGCTAGTACCTCACTATCAAGGTTTGACTTCTTAAGTAGGCATTTGAAGGCCGTAATTTTGATGGCATCTGGAAAAATACTCGTGTGACCAATTAACCTACTAACCCATACACCTTTGGAAGAAACAGGAGAACCCAGAGGAAACCCACGCAGTCAGGGAGAACGTAGAAATCCCTTATAGACAACAGCAGGAATTGAACCTGCGTTACAGGGGCTGTAAAGCTCTACACTAACCTCTACTCTACATACTTCCCAGTAGTCATGATTGTTGGTCTGTAGAAAGAAAACAACAGTGCTTTTATGGCACATTTTATGGCCTGGGGACATTCAAAATAGCTGTACAATCAACACATCAGAGATTATTAGATTATGAGGACATGCAGCCCTCTTTTATTGTCATTTAGTAATGTATGAATTAAGAAATGATACAATATTCCTCCGGTATGATATCACAGAAACGCAGGACAGACCAAGACTGAAAAACTAAAAAAAACCACATAATTATAACATATAGTTACAACTGTGCAACAATACCATAACTTGATGAAGAACAGGCCATGGGCACAGTAAAAAAGTTCAAAGTCTCTCGTAAGTCCCACATCTCACGCAGACGGGAGATGGAAGAAAACTCTCTCTGCCATGCCGGACCACAGTCTGACTCTGAGTCGTCCGAAAACTTTGAGCCTGCGATCAGCCCTCCGACACCGAGTACTGAGCACCATCTCTGCCAAGTGCTTCGACCCCAGCCTCGGTCGCCAGCAGCAGGCAAAGCCGGGGATTTTGGGGCCTTCTCTCCGGAGATTCTCGATCGCACAGTAGCAGCGGCAGCGAACCGGGCATTTCAGAAGTTTCTCCAGATGTTCCTCTGTGCTTCTCACGTCTGTCTCCATCAAACCAGAATTGTGCACGGCATCCTACTTACAAATACGATATCATTTCACCGGAGAGCTGTGCGCGCTGCGTCGCGCCGCCATCTTCTTCTCCCACCTCAGAGATAGAATCATTGCTGTAAGGTAGGAAATATGGCGGCTTGCAGACACACAGCAAGCTCCCACAAATGGCAGTGAGACAATGCACCTCTGTGTTGTTGATAGAGGGATGACTATCGCAGCAAGCAGGTAGTGTACAGGACAGGTATGTTCCAGTCAGAAGGAAGAACAAGAATGGCAAGTTAAGAGAACCTTGGGTGTCACAAGAGTCAAGAAGAAAAAATGAAAGTCGGTAAAGTTTAGGAGCTAGAATCAAACAGGGGTCTTGAGGAATATACAGAAGCCAGAATTGAACTCAAGAAGGGAATTGGGAAAGCCAGGAGGAAGCATGAAAAATCATTGGCAAGTAGGATTAAAGGGCAACTGTGGAGAGAGAAATGGGGTTAACGATTAATAGAACTAGACAAGAGAGAAACTGGTTAGTTTTGTTTTCCCCTCACTTTTTAATCATCTTTTCCAGTTTGAATAAAGGGTCTTTGTACTGAAATGTTACCTGTCTCTGTCTCTCCCTCCACGGACGCTTTCAGACCCTCTCAGTGTTTCTAGCTTCCTCTGCTTTTATACAAGGATATCTTTCCTTTTCAGTTATATGGTGCCTTGGGAATTTTTATGGGAAAGTGGTCAGCATCTTGTTAACTTTTTATTGAAAAGATGGTACCCCTAGCACAGCAGCTGTCCCTTGGTACTGTACTGGTCTAGAACATTATGTTCATCTCTCAGGGATGGAGCTTGAGCCTTTGACATTTTGACTTAGAGATGAGAATCACACTTGAAACAATCAGTGGTGTGACTACATCCCCATCCAAATGCTGGCATCTTTAAGTTACGAGCATGTCCATGGACAAAGAAATAGGTCAGTCAGGCTCACTAGCCTCACAGAGTCATACAGCATGAAAACAGAGTTTTTGGCCCAACTAGTCCATGCTAACCAAGCTAGTCCCATTTTCATGCCATCCGGGTGGCATGGTAGCATAGCAATCAGTGTAAGACATTGAAGCACTAGCAACAGGGGTTTAATTCCCACTGGTATCAGTAAGGAGTTTGCACGTTCTCCCCATGACTGTGTGGTTTCCTCCCACAGTCCACAGATGTACAGATTAGTAAATTGCAAGCACGGTGACACTTGTGCGCTGCCCCCAGCACATCATAGGATACTGTTGGTCGTTGACCCAAACCACATATTTCACTGTATATTTCAATGTACATGTGACAAATAAAGCTAATCTTTAATTTCGTTATTTGCCAGATTTGGTATTCCTCTAAACATTTCCAATGATGTACCTGTCCAAATGTCCTTTAGACATTGCTACTTTACCTGCTTCAACCACTTCTTCTAGCAAATCATTCAACATACTGTACGTACCATCCTCAATGTCAAAAAGCCACCTCTCAAGTTCCTCTCTCACTATAAACATACTATCTCTAATTCTTGATTCCTTAAGCCTGTTCTAAAACTCAGTAACATCACAGTAGAACTTCTGCATCAAATTCATTGATCACACTTGTATCACATATAAGCATTCTTGATCTGCTTCCCTGAACACATTCCTCTTAAAGCTACTTTCACTTCCTTTGAAATGGAAGAGATGGACACGGAGGGATTTTCCTGTAGTGGGGGAATCTAGGACCAGAGGGCACAGCCTTAGAATAGAAGGACATCCCTTCAGCACAGAGAAGAGGAAGAATTTCCTGGTTCGTGATTAGTAATTGCACCAAAGGTTTTGGGTAAAAGGCAGGCAATGGGGTGAAAAGAATAATAAATCAGTCATGATCTAATGGGGGAACAGACTCAATAATTTAAATGGCCTATTCAGCTCCTATATCTTATGGCCTTAATGTCTTATGGGAAAAAAAAGCTGATTAGATATTGATTTGCACACCAGATCACATGGATTGATTTTGCTATTTAGAACGCCAACCTTGTAATATATTGGTAAACATCACCCTGACCTTCAGTTCTAATAGAAAGACTCCATGGGTTGGATAATTCTGATTAAAAACCTTTCTAAATCTGGTTTGAGTTGGCTCTGACAATTTATTGCCCTGCCAAAAGCTGGCAGATTTATATTTTTCTTGTAGTCCTTAACACTAACAACAAAACACTTGGCACACTCAAGGGCTGCTGGAAAAAATAGGCTTGCATTTATATAGTTTTCAGGTCATTGCAAAGTACTTCGCAGCAGTTCAGAAATTCAGAGTAACGCACACAAAATTTTAGAGTAACACAGCAGGTCAGGCAGCATCTATGGAAGTGAATAAATAGCCAACGTTTTGGGCCAAGACCCTTCATCCCGACTGAAAAGGAAGGAGGAAGAAGCCACAGTAAGAACGTGGCTGGGAGGGAAGAGGGAGTACAAGCTAGAAGGTGATAGGTAAGACCAGGTGACGGGAAAGGTAAGTGGATGGGGGGGGGGGTGAAGGATGAAGGGAGAAACTGGGAGGTGATAGGTGGAAAAGGTAAGGGCTGAATAAGAAGGAATCTGATAGGAGAGGAGAGTGGACCATAGGAGAAAGGGAAGGAGGAGGGGCACCTAAGGGAGGTGATGGTAGGTGAGGAGAAGAGAAGGGGTAATGGGGGAGACATAATTGAGAATTAAACAAAGAGGGGAGGGGGAGAATCACCAGTAGTTAGATAAATCAATGATCATGCTGTCAGGTTGGAAGCTACTCAGACGGAATACGGGGTATTGCTCGTCCAACCTGACAGTGGCCTCACTGTGGCAGTTGAGCAGGCCATGAACAGACATGTCAGAAAGGGAATGGGAATGGGGACTGGAATTAAAATAGTCACTGATGTAATAATATCAAAGTTCCATGGCCAACTATGCTCAGCAAAGTCCCACAAACAAAAGTGCACAATTGATAGCTTTTTATTATATCCGTTGAGAGCTAAATACTGGTCAAGGTGAATACACCTGCCCTTCAAACTATTGTTATGGGATCTCTTGTGTTTTAAGACTAACAATGGATCTGAAATATGGGACCTTCAACAGTGCAGGACTCCCTCAGTCCTGGATTGCAAGGGCAAGTTGAACTGCTGTGTTTTCCTTTTCCAGAGTGGAGTATCTGTCCACTTCTTTGTGAAGGACTTGTATGTGACCAGGTCGGAGAAGTGGGCAGTAAAAATCATTGTGGACACCACCCACCTTGCAAACTGTCTTTTCCAAAAGCACCCTTCTGGAAGCTATTAAAACAACAATATCACATCATTTTAAAAGTTTCTTCCCCCAGGCAATTAATCTTAACAACTATTCTAGTTAGCCCTTATCCTCATTATTTATTACCCCTGCGCCATAAACACTTTAAGCTAGTTTTTATAATGATATTTAAATTGTTTGCAAGCTGTTATTTACGTGTGTAGTTTGCACATTTTTGTTGCATGCTGTGTCCTGACCAATACCCCACAACAAATTTATAATACATGTAAATGTATTTGAAGAACAAAGCTGATCCTTGAGTTTACATGAAGTATAAACTCAAAATTGACTGGCTCGAGAGAGAGAGAGCAGCTTATGAAGTGATAACTAACAATAAACCATGCCCAGTTCATCCAGGAAAGACTATGGCACAGTGGGTAGAGCTGTTGTCTCACAGCTCCAGCTACCCATATTCCATCCTAACCTCTGATGCTGTCTGTGTGGCATTTACACCACCAACCCACAGCTACTCACTTGCAAATATATTCACCAAGCCTCTTCCTGAGGAAGAAACACAAGGAATTTGCAGATGTTGGAAATCCAGAGTAACACACACACAAAATGCTGCAGGAATTTGGACTTGCTGAGTTCCTCCATCATTTTGTGTGTGTTACTCTTCTTGAGGCAGGTCTTTCTATTCTACTGACATCAAGAAACCCCAGTAGATCTATTTAAAGAAGGGTAGTTATCCCCAACATCCTGACCAATACTTACCCACTAAAACAATGAAGTATCAAAAGTGGGTCATTTGATTAGCATCAGTTGCACTTCGCTTGAATTCACTGTACACAAATTGGCTGACAAGTTTTCGACATACAACAGTGAGTGGACTCTAAAACTACGTCACTGGTTACAACACAGCAGAGTATGGCAAGAAAGTGAGCCACATATGCTTCAAAAAGTTTAGTTTCAGAGTGGCTTCTTAACTGAGGAGACACAGGTAGAGGAATTTTCTTTTAAATTCCACATAAGGATGGCCTTGTGCATTGCCCAGGAACAGCAGCTCTACTGGCTATGTGCAGAGGCAGAGTTATAGCCAGCCAGTGTGGTGGTGATAGGGTTACCTAAGGTTGAAGAGGGTATTGACCTGACACATGAACACTTCCTTCCCCTCCACACAGATGCTGCTTGATACATTGAATTCCTCCAGCAGATTGTTTGTTGCTCTAGATTCCAGCACCTGCAGTCTCTTGGGTCTGCCTTGATGACTACTCTGCTGTATACGACTGAGACACAAGAGGCTGCAGGTGGATGAGCAGAATAATGCCAGCAAACAACGCGACCAGCGGCAACGTCCTGCAGACAGTCCATGAAGCTACTTCTTTCACTTCTTCTTTCACCTATGATTCTGCTATTAAGCTGTGTGCAATTCAAACCTGTGACTTACATTTTAATGTGTGCTTCTGGGCTGATGAGAGTCTGGTGCTTTCAGTCTCCGAGGGAGTTGGTTAATGATGGGCTTGGAGTGTATGGTCTGGAGGCCTGGAGATAGGCTGCGAGTTCATGATAGACACCATTGCTTCTCTCTGGTGAACTGTCAAGCAAGGTTGGAATCAATGAAGATGAGATCTGAAGATGGGCAGGTGTTTGGCATCATCTACCCACATCTTCCTCTTCCTCTAGCTAGCTGCTGTTAGAGGAAAGCACAGGAGTCTTAGGTTCCATGTTCCAAGGATTGATCGGTGAGGCTCGTGGCTGTGGACTCATTTTGGGGGATTTTGAGGTTTGTGTTGCATGTCCTTCTGGGTTCTGGTTACTCTTTATTTGGCTATTTTTGAGTGTTTGATCAGGGCGATCGATATGGACTGGGGCGCTTTGGTGAAGACTGACTGAACTAAACTAAACTGAATTCTCCTGGACTTCTGGTTTGATGTTTGATATTCTATGTGTTGTGCGCTCACTTTTTGCCGTTTGCGCAATTTGTTCTTTTTTTGCATGTTGCGTGTTTGATGCTTTCTTTGAACAGGTTCCATGGTGTTTCTTTGCTTCTACTCTTTTGTGACTGCACGTTGAGGATGAATTTCAGGGTTGTATTCTATATACATACTTTGATAATAAATCTGCTTTGAGTGTTTGAATCTGAAATATGGAGCAACAAACATAATGCTGGAAGAGCTCAGCAAGTCAGGCAGCATCTGTAGAAGGAAATGGACAGTACACATTTTGGTTGAGATCCAGCTGACAATGCACTTCCCTCCACTGATGTTGCTTGTCTCACTGAATTCCTCCACAATCTTGTTTCTATATGACTGAGGTTAATTTAATTCAAGATTCAATATTGAAGGTCGTTTATTGTCATTCTTCAGTACATGAGTGTAATGGAGAACAAAATGACTGTTACTCCAATAACATCCCCTTCTCATTAACAATCAACACTGGCACACCTGAAGGATGTGTGCTTAGCCCCCTGCATTACGCTGTCTACAACACCAATTGTGTGGCTAGGCACAGCCCAAATGATATCTATAAATTTGCCAGTGACACAACTATTGTTGGCAGAATTTCAGATGGTGATGAAGAGGTGTACAGGAATGAGACAGACCAGCTAGTTGAGTGGTGTTGCAGCAACAATATCAATAAGACCAAAGAATTGATTGTGGACTTCAGGAGGGGAAGTTGAGGGAACACACACCAGTCCTCATCAGGGGATCAGGATTGGTGAGCAGTTTCAAGCTCCTGGGCGTCAACATCTCTGAGGAACTGTTCTGGGCCCAACATATTGATGCAATTAGAAAGAAGGTATTACAGCAGCTATGCTTCATTAGGAGTTTGAAGAGAATTGCATGACACTAAAGACACTCACAAATTTCTACAGAAGTACAGTGGACAGCATTCTAACTGTCTGGTAAGGAGGGGCCACTGCACAGGATCAGAAAAGGCTGCAGGAAGTTGAAAACTCTGCCAGCTCCATCATGGACACTAGCCTCCCCAGAATCTGGGACACCTTCAAAAGGCGATGTCTCGGAAAGGCAGCATCCATCTTCAAGGACCCCCATCACCCACACCATGCTCTCCTCACATTACTACCATCAAGGTAGAGGTACAGGAGCTAAGACTCACACTCAACATTTCAGAAACAACTCCTTCCCCTCCACCATCTGATTTCTGAATGGACAATGAACCAGGATCATTACCTCACTATTTCCCCCTCTTTTTGCGCTACTTACTTAATTTAATTTTCTTTTTTATATACTTATTGTAATTTATGGTTTTTATTGTAGTTTATAGTTTTTATTTCTATGTATTACACTGTACTGCTGCCGTAAAACAACAAATTTCACAACGTATGTCAGTGATATTAAACCTGATTCAGATTCAGATCTGATGCAGCATAAAAAAACATAACAAGCATAAAAACACAATAAATATAAACGTAATCCTATAAAAATACAATGTACAAGTAACTGTTGAGTGTGGCTGTATATACGTAAGGTTAGCTTATATATTCTGAGTGAATGTATATAAAGAGACGCTAGGTGCAAGAGTATCTGAACACAAGGTGACTGACAGGCAATGTTAAAGAGACACAGTAACTCTTGATAAGTAGAATTCTAGGTATGAGGAACTTTTCTATGATAGGTTAGATTAGATTAGAATAACATTATTTGTCACATGTACATCAAAACATTGAAATGACACAGTGAAATATGTTGTACATCAACAACCAACACAATCTGACCATGTGCTGTGACAGCCTGCAGGTGTTGCCACTCTTTCAGGGCCAACAGTTGACCAACCCTAACCCATATGTCTTTGCAATGTGAGAGGCATTCAGAGCACCCAGAAAAAAAACAAAATGGTCACAGGTAGAACTTGCAAACTCAGCGGGTAATGACTCTGGGTTGCTGGTACTGTGGCGTGTTGTGCTAACTGCTATCGTACTCTGCTGCACATAAAATGAAAATCTTACCTTCCTGAAAAGGGCTCGGAGGTGCAAATAATAGAAGTAGGCCTAGGATATTCATGAGTTGGGACGAACAATTCCATAGGAAAATCCAGTTAAACCTTCAGGATTTAGCCAGATCCCTATAGAATCCATTATTCAGTTCTTCTCCAGTCAGATTGCTAACGTCAACAGAACATGAATTTCACTGTTCACTGCAGTAGTCAGCCAGCTATAGTCTGAATTATCTCCAGATTTCTTTTGCAAGTTCCAAAGTTCAATTCCATAGATAGCAGCCTCCATTGTGATTGAACAAGAAAGGTAGATCTTGAGGGATTTTTCTTTTCTTAAACCACTGCGGTGTGGTGAAGGTAACCCACAGAGCCACAGTGGACAGGGAATCTCAGGATACAGACAGTGATGACCTACAAGGTCTAGCCAAGTCAGCATTTGTGTGCCTTTTGGAGTAGTAGTAGATGGTAGCAATTGCCCCCTCATCATGCTCCTGCCTTCCAAGATAGCAAGGCTCACAGGTTTTGGAGATGATCTTCCCTGAGCTAGATTTATGCAAAAATAATTGGCATTGGAAGAGAGAAGCTGGAACTAAACTTGCACTTGAATTAATTCAGGGATTTTGTTTCTTCTCTGGGAATAAGAAAACATCCTTATCCCCAACAAAACTTTCTGTTTCTGGATCCAGAGACCTACCTTCTCTTAAATTCCTTCTCTATCATTCTGATGTATCCCAAAACACATTCTACCCAGCGAGGAGAAAAGATCCCCTTGACTTCAAAGCAACATACACAAAATGTTGGAGGAACTCAGCAGGTCAGACAGCGTCTATGAAGAGGAATAAACAGTCCATGTTGTGGCCTGTGACCCTTCATCAGGACTTGACTTCGTCTTGTCTACGCTTAACTTCAGTTTTATCATTTAGAACAATAAGAGACATCCATTTATTTACTTATTGAGATACAGCGCAGAATACCCTTCAAGCCACACTGCCCAGCAGTCCCCCAAATTAATCCAAGCCTACTACTACTACTACGTCAACTCAGGCCTAGGGGGCCGGTGTTGGGCTAATCACGGACAATTTACAATAACCAATTATCCTACCAACCAGTATGTCTTTGGACTGTGGGAGGAAACCAGAGCACCCAGAGGAAACCCACGTTGACATGGTGAGAACGTATAAACTCCTTACAGGCAGTGGCAGGAATTGAACCCAGATCACCTGTACTGTAAAACACTGTGTTAACTACTACGCTACCATGCTACACCATATATGTTACCATATATTACTCTGAAAAACATTTATAGAACATAGAACATAGAATAGTACAGCACAGTACAGGCCCTTCAGCCCACAATGTTGTGCCAACCCTCAAACCCTGCCTCCCAAATAAGCCCCCACCTCAAATTCCTCCATATACCTGTCTAGTAGTCTCTTAAACTTCACTAGTGTATCTGCCTCCACCACTGACTCAGGCAGTGCATTCCACGCACCAACCACTGTCTGAGTAAAAAACCTTCCTCTAATAACCCCCTTGAACTTCCCACCCCTTACCTTAAAGCCATGTCCTCTTGTATTGAGCAGTGATGCCCTGGGGAAGAGGCGCTGGCTATCCACTCTATCTATTCCTCTTATTATCTTGTACACCTCTATCATGTCTCCTCTCATCCTCCTTCTCTCCAAAGAGTAAAGCCTTAGCTCCCTTAATCTCTGATGATAATGCATACTTTCTAACCCAGGCAGCATCCTGGTAAATCTCCTCTGTACCCTTTCCAATGCTTCCATATCCTTCCTATAGTGAGGTGACCAGAACTGGACACAGTACTCCAATTGTGGCCTAACCAGAGTTTTATAGAGCTGCATCATTACATTGCGACTCTTAAACTCTATCCCTCAACTTATGAAAGTTAACACCCCATAAGCTTTCTTAACTACCCTATCCACCTGTGAGGCAACTTTCAGGGATCTGTGGACATGTACCCCGAGATACCTCTGCTCCTCCACACTACCAAGTATCCTGCCATTTACTTTGTACTCTGCCTTGGAGTTTGTCCTTTCAAAGTGTACCACCTCACACTTCTCCAGGTTGAACTCCATCTGCCACTTCTCAGCCCACTTCTGCATCCTATCAATGTCTCTCTGCAAACTTTGACAATGCTCTACACTATCTACATCACCACCAACCTTTGTGTCATCTGCAAACTTGCCAACCCACCCTTCTACCCCCACATCCAGGTCGTTAATAAAAATCACGAAAAGTAGAAGTCCCAGAACAGATCCTTGTGGGACACCACTAGTCACAATCCTCCAATCTGAATGTACTCACTCCACCACCACCCTCTGTCTTCTGCAGGCAAGCCAATTCTGAATCTTCGAGATATTTACAGGAAAATATAAAATACAAAAGAATTTATGAAAAACTGCACCTAAACAAAGACCGTCAAACAACCAAAGTACAAATGAGGACAAACTTCACATAAAATTAATACTGATAACATGAGTCATAAAGAGTCATTGAAAGTGAGTCCATAGGTCATAGATTCAGTTCTGAATGAAGTTGAATAAAGTTGTCCACGCCGGTTCCAGAGCCTGATGTTTGAAAGGTAATAACTGTTCCTGAACCTGGTTGTGTTGGACCTCCTGCCCAGCAGTAGTTTATATCTGGAATTCACTGCCAGAGGAAGTAGTAGAATTTAAGAGACATTTGGGCAGACACATAAATAGGTAAGAGAAAGAAGTATACCATCCTAACATGGGCAGATGGGATTAGGGAAGATGTGCAAAATATTGAGATGGACTGAATCCTACCTTCTCTAAGTTCTTATCTACTGCATTAGTTCTGGATTAGTGATGGATGAACAACAAGTGTGTGCATTGTCATCACAAATGACCTTCCCACCATTGGACTGATAAGGTGGATCCTGTGTAATCATCAAATATTTCACAGCTGCATTGCTTAGGAAGAAACATTGAATGTGCTGAAACATTGTAAGGAATGTATTGAATATTTGACACAATTAATGCAGAGATGACATTATCAAGTAAATTTGCTATGTATATATTATGAATAAAGTATATTTTTCAAAAAATATTCCATTAAAAATATAAAGAAATAAAGTGCAGTTGTACGTCAGCTAATTCCGGTTTTGGGGATTGGAGCTGGAATTGGTTTATTATTGCCAAAAGTACTGACAAATATTCTTGCTCATGCCAATAACAGAATGAAAATGACATGTTAGAGATACAGAGAAAGTACAAGATCCTGATGAGGTAGAATGTGAGATCAAGAGTCTTGTCATACTAAGGGACCATTCAGTAATCTTATAACAATGGGACAGAAGTTGTCCAATATGCTTTCATGCTTTTGTATCTTCTGCCTGATGAGTGACAGCAGAAGAGAGAATGCCTGGAGAGGGTGTGTTCTTTGATTATGTTGGCTGCTTAAACGAGGCAGCGAGAAGTTGAGCAGAATCTGTTTTCAGTGATGGACTGCAATTGTTTGCTAGTTTGGAAAGAACCATTGCCATAGCAACCTGTGATGAAATGGATAAGAGGCTGCCATGGTGCATCAATAAAAACAGGTGATGGTCAAAGGGGTCTTGCCAGATGTTTTTTTAACTTCCTGAGGAGGTAGAGGCACTGGTGCATTTTCTTGACCATGGCCTCTGCTTGGTTGGATCAGGACAAGTTCATTCATAGTTTTGAAATTTTTTAAAGCATAAGCATTTGTATGCACTTCATCAGCCACAATATAACCAAAGATTAGATCACAAGACATAGGAGCAGATTTAGGCCATTCAGCCCATCGAGTGGGCTCCACCATTCGATCATGGCTGATTTATTATCCCTCTCAACCCCATTCACCTGTCTTCTCCCCATAACCTTTGACACCCTTAGAAATCAAGAACATATCAAACTCCTCTTCAGTACACTGTACTAAATGACTTGGCCTCCACAGTTATCTGAGACAATGACTTCGACAAATTCACCACTCTCTGGCTAAAGAAATTATACCTCAACTATGATCTAAAGGGACATTACCCCTGGGGCTTTACCCCTGGCCCTAGACCCACCTGCGATAAGAAACATATTCTCCACACCCACTCTATTTAAGCCTTTAAATATTTGATAGGTTTCAATGAGATTTCAGTGAGTACAGGCCCAGACGCTCCTCATACATTAACCCAGCATTCTGGAATCATTCTCATGAACCTCCTCTGGACCATCTCCAATGCCAACACATCACTTCTTAAATAAAGGGCCCAATACTACTCACAATACTCCAAGCAACCCATTGGTCCCCAGGATCCCCCTCAGCCCTAAACGTTGACTGTACTCTTTTCCATAGATGCTGCCTGGCCTGCTGAGTTCCTCCAGCATTTTGTGTGTGTGCTTGGATTTCCAGCATCTGCTGACTTTCTCTTGTTCACAGTACTCCAAGTGTGGTTTGACCAATGCCTTATAAAGTGTCAGCTTGCTTTAATGCTTAATATTATATGGGAATCACTGGCATTTGTTCCTCTAATACCCATCCCTATCTAGTCCTTGAGGTGACTGGGCCATTTTAGAGGAAATTGTGGAATCAACCACTGCTCTGTGGTGTGGAGTCACACATAAATCAGACTGGGTAAGTACGACAGATTCCCTTCCCTGAAGAGTATGACTCAGCAAGACTGTCTATTAGTTTCACAGTCACTGTTAATGACTTAAATTCTGTAGTTCCCAACTGACTTAATTTATTCATTAAATTTAAATTCATTGTTGCAGAACAGTGGGACCATAGAGTTCAAATACACTGTTTGCAGGTAGACAGGGTGCTGGAGAAGACTGTTGTCATGCTGCCCTTCATCAGTCAGAGCACCAAGTGTAAAAGTTGTACGGCACTCTTTGAGGCTGTACTTGGAGTATTGCATTCAGTTTCAGTCACCTGCTATAGAGAAGATACTACTAAACTGGAAAGAGTGTAGAATAGTTACAATGATGTTGCCAAGACTTGAGGAACTAGGTTGTAGGGAGAGGATGGGCGGGCTAGGACTTTATTCCTTACAGTGTAGGACACTGAGGAGTGATCTTATAAAGATGTGTAAAATCATGAGGGAGATGGAGAGATGGATACAGTAAATGCATATAGATTTCGCCCATGAACTGAGAACTTGCGGACGTAGGTTTAAGGTGAGAAAGGAATGATTTAATAGGAACTTGAGGGAGAAATCTCTTTTACACAGAAAGTAATATGCATGTAAGATGAGTTGCCAGAGGATGTGGTCAAGGTAGTTACAATAACAACTTTTAAAAGACAATTGGACAGCTACATAGATTGGAACGGTTCAGAAGGTGAGGGGCCAAATGCCAGCAAATGGGAAAGGCTTGCTTGGACAGGATATTTTCCTTGGTATTGACAAATTGGGCCGACACACCTATTTCTGTGCTCTCTGATCAACTTCAGTGGTTGGGAAGATGGTGGAGTCCATTATTAAGCATGAGGTTTAGGGGTAGTTGCAGACATATTAAAATAAGGCAAAGTCAGCATGGTTTCCTTAAGAGGAAACCTTGCCTGACAAATATGTTGGAATGATTTGAGGAAGTGACAGGCAAAATAGACAAGAAAGAGTCAATGGATGTTGTTTACTTGGAATTTCAGAAGGCGTTTGAAAAGATGCCACACACAGGGCTGATGAACAAAACAAAAGACCATAGTATTACAGGAAAGATACTAGCATGGAGCGATTGGCTGACTGGGAGGAGGCAAAGAGTGGGAATAAAAGGGACCTTTCCTGGTTGTCAAGTTTATTGTCATTTGACTATATACTTGTATATAACCTACATAACCATATAATGTATATAGAAACAAGACAACATTTTTCCGAACCACGGTGTAAAAGCACAGTACTACACATAACACATGATAACTTATGAAGGTAAGGATAAAATCTACAGATTAATCACACATAAATAACAAACTAAAATGAATTAATATTAAATATTGTAAGGTACAGAACAGATTAACCAGTGACACTTCGAATATGATGTGCAGGGAGTTTGGAAGCCGACTGGCCTGGGGGAAGAAACTGTTTCTCCTCCTGACCATTCCATTTTTTATGCATCTTAGTCTCTTGCCTGATGGTAGAATATCAAAGAAGATGCTGGATGGACGGGAGGGATCCTTAATAATACTAAGGGCTCTGCATATGCAGCACTCTTGTTAAATGTCCCCGATAGATGATAAGGAGACCCCTACAATCCTCTCAGCTGTTCTCATAATCCTTTGTAGGAGTGTTCTGTCTGATGCTCAGCTGCTCCCATACCATGTGGAGATGCAACTTACCAGGATGCTCTCAATTGTGTTCCTGTAAAACGCAGCTAAGATGGGTGAGGGAAGACTTGCTTGCCTCAATCTTCTCAGGAAATAGAGGTGTCGCTTTGCCTTCTTGTTAAGGGATGTAACCTTAAGGGACCAGGTAAGGTCATCTGTGATGTTAACTCCTAGGAACTTGCTACACTTAACTCTCTCTATGGAGAAGTCATATATTCGCAGAGGGGGATGGTTCATCTGCACCTTCCTGAAGTCTACAATGATTTCCTTAGTGTTCTCCATGTTCAGGCTTAGACTGTTCTTCTCACACCAATCCAGCAGCCGTACCACTTTCTCTCTGTACTCTGTTTTGTCGTTGTTCTTGATGAGGCCAACTACCATAGTGAAACCCACAATCTTGATGACATGGTTCGAGCTTGATCCTGTGACACAGTCATGCTCCAGCAGTGGGCTGAGCGCAGAGCCTTGGGGAGCGCTGGTGCTCATTGTAACGGGATGAGAGATGTTACTGCCTACATGGACTGATGTGGCCTTACTGTTAAGAAGTCCAGTATCCAGTTGCAGAGGGAGCTGTTGAGACCCAGTGAGGACAGTTTCTGGGGTACGATGGTGTTGAGTGCCGAAATGAAGTCTAAAAACAGTAATCTGGCATGAGAGACCCAGTTTTCAAGGTGGGACAGAAGAAAGTGAAGGTCAGAGGCTATTGCATTGTTAGTGGATTAATCTGAGTGATAAGTGAAACGCAAAGGGTTGAATGTAGCCGAGAGAAAGGTTTTAATGTGCTTGATGACCATCTGCTTAAAGCATTTCACAATGGTTGATGTTAATGCCACCAGATGATAGTAATTTAGGCAGGTTACTGTCGCCTTCTTTGGCACTGAAATAATGGCTGCTAACTTGAAAACCAAAAGGACAATGGATTGTTCCAGAGAGAGGTTGAATATATCCATCAGCGCCTCCGAAAGCTGGGGTGTGCAGTCTTTCAGAACTGGTTGCCGGTGAGTAGCAGTGTTCCACAGAGGTTGGTATTGGGAATACTTCTTTTCATGTTATATGTCAACGATTTGAATGACGGAATTAATGGGTTTGTGGCCAAGTTTGCGGATGATACAAAGGTAAATGGAGGAGCAGATAGTGTTGAGGAAACATACAGTTTGCAGTAAGATTTAGACAGGTTAGGAGAATGAATCAAGAAGTGGCAGGGAAGTGTATGGTCATGCACTTTGGTAGAAGGATTAAAGATGTAGACTATTTTCTAAACAGGAATATAATTCAGAAATTAGAGGTGCAAAGGGTCTTAGGAGTCCTTGTGCAGGATTTTCTAAAGGTTAACTTGCAGGCTGAGTCAGTGATAAGGAAGACAAATGCATTGCTAGCATTTATTTGAAGAGGACTAGAATAAAAGAGCAAGGATGTGATGCTGAGGCTTTATCAGGCACTGGTCAGACTGCACTTGAGAGCACATTGTGCTCCTTATCTGAGAAAATATTTGCTGTCATCGCAAGAGTATTCCAGAGGATGTTCACCAGAGTGATACTGGGAACGAAAAGTTTAATGTATGAAGGGTATTTGATGGCTCTGGACCTGTAGTCACCAGAGATGAGAAGAATGAGGGTGGATATCGAATATTAAAAGGTTTAGATAGAGTTGATGTGGAGAGAGTGTTTCCTATAGTGGGTGAGCCTAGGACCAGAGGGCACAGCCTCAGAGTAGAAGAGTGTTCATTTAGAAACAGAAACATAGAAAGCCTACAGCACAATACAGGCCCTTCATCCCACAAAGCTGTGCCGAACATGTCCTTACCTTAGAAATTACCTAGGGTTACCCACAGCCCTCTATTTAGAACAGAGATGAGGAAGAATTTCTTTAGCTAGAGGGTAGTAAATCTGTGGAATTTAGTGACACAGACAGCTGTGGAGGCCTAGTCATTGGGTGTATTTAAAGCCGAGATTGATAGGTTCTTGATTAAACAGGGCATCAAAGGTTACAGGGAGAAAGCAGGAGAATAGGGTTAAGAGGGTTAATAAATCAGCCATGTTGGAATGGCAGAGCAGATTTAATGGGCCAAATGGCCTAATTCTGCTCCTGTCTTAAGACCCTATGACTCTAATTAGAAGCTGAAGCAGGACATTCAGCCCCTCATATTTGCTCACTCTGTCAATAATATCAAGACTGATTCTTTCCCTCAGCACTATTTTCCTGCCTTAAACTCATACTGTTTGGTTTATTTAATATGTAAGTCTCTCTGATCGCTATCAGTGATTGAGCTTTCATAGCTCTCAGCAATAAAATGTTTCTCCACACCTCTGTCCCAAACGGCTGACTCATTCTGGACTATAGCCCTTGATTCTAGCCAAACTAACCATGGGAAGACTGATAAGTTGATCCCAGGAGTTCAACAGTTTGAGATACTCTAACCATTTCATCTGGCATCAACAATCATTTGACAGTCAGTTACTTAGATCACATTTCTTCTCCTTTCTGATGTTTGGTCTAAACAACTGACATGATTTTTGTGTAGTTTTCTGTATACTTCACATTGCTTAACATAATCTCCCAGCTGCGTGCTCAGACTAGAATAAACTTCTCCCACCTCACTGCATTATTCCATTTTGTTAGATCAACACAGATCCTTACTGTGCCATCTGGTTTGGGAACAGGAACAATGGTCGCACACCAGTCTGTAGGTCCATTCTCTCTGGTTATTACATCAAGTGTCTCCATTCTCTCAAGTTCAGTTTTGACCTTGTTCATCAATGAGGCTGGTATATGGCTTGCTGTGGTCAGAGAGTAGGGTGTCACTCCTAGCCTCAGCTGTACAAGGTACTCTTCTTTCAGTAACCCAAAGCTAGTGAACAATTCCAAGTACTTCTCCTGCACTGAATATTGTTAGCAAATCCGAGCTTGGAATGACGTTCAGCTCCTCGATGGCATTTCATCCCAGTAGTGGTGAGAAGAGATTCTGAACAACATGGACATCCTCGTTTTCTGTTTCTCATTGTTACGGATGGAGGTAGTTAACATTCCTTTCACACTGAGCTTATGTTTCCCTGGCTTCCTGAGCACTTTCTTTGTTGGGTTTAGTGTAATGCCTGTTTTTTTCACCAGTTTTGTGAACAGACATTTGGGGATGGCTGTGACATCTGCTCCAGTGTCCATTTTGAACAACACTGCCTCATTTTGCAAGTGAACCTTAATACACCAGCCTTGTCTATTTGAACTTAGAGCCTCAAGGAAAGCTTTCTCTTCAACTGAATCACGATCTTCTTCGACCTCCTGAAGAACTGTTTTTGAGTGACTCTGGCTTTTATAATGGCCACCTCTATTCCATTGATGACATTTCACTTATTTTGCTGGAGCTCTTTGGCATGGAATGGAGACTTGATACATCTCCTGCAGTTGGACATTTTACCTGCTCTTCGTTACACTTGTCTGTTTTGTTTGAGCTCAGCTCTACTGTTAGCTCTTTCTGGCTGCACCTTGTTTTCTCTCATATATCACTATTTGCTTTCCTGTGAAATATTCTTTGAATTTCTCCTGCACTGTGGGCTAGTGGCCCACAAATTATTACACTTTTGGGTGTAGCTTGAAGGCATTGCCTAGCAACCCTGGCTAATACACAGCTCATGCTCCATAGAGCATACAGTTGAGCATTGGAAGTTTAGCTTGATAAGTCTCTGGATAATTTTCATAGATATATGTGAACAAGAGCAGACTTACTGTAAATTCTTTCTTGTTGGGGATCTCACTTGGTCTATAGCAATACTTCATCGACAGTCAACCACCCCTGACACCATGTTGTGCTCAGTATCAAAGGACAGTGCAGAGAAATGGCTGGACGCCAGCCTTGCAGTATATTCTGAATTTTATTGATAAATTTACTTGTACAGTATGTGAACTCCTCCCATGGGGGAGTGGCTAACATATTAACTACCATAGGAACAATCTATTAACTACCACTATAGTTAAGACCTCAGACAAAGTCAGGAATCAAAAGATTGAGCATGGTGCAACTCGTGTCCGGAGTTATGTATATTTCAATGCAATAAGTATTGTAGGAAAGGCAGATGAGCTCAGGGTATGGATTAACACCTGGAATTATGATATTGTAGCCTTAGCAAAACTTGGTTGCAGGAGGGGCAGGACTGGCAGCTCAATATTCTGTGGTGCAGTTGTTTTAGATGCAACAGAGTGGAGGTATTAAAGGGCCTGATAAGGTGTTCCATTGGATCGTGAGGAAGACAAGTACAGAAATTGCCAGGGCCCTAGCAGAGATATATAAATCATGCTTAGTGACAGGTGAGGCACCAGAGGATTGGAGTATAGCCAGTGCTGTTCTGCTGTTTAAGAAAGATTTAAGAAACCAGGAAATGATAGACCAGAAATAATAGGCCAGTGAGCCTGACATCAGTAGTGGAAAGTAATTCTAAGGGAATGGATATATGAATATTTGAATAGACATGGGTTGATTAAGGATAGTCAGCATGGCTTCATGTATGGTAGCTTGTGTTAAACCAATCTTATAGAGTCCCTCGAGGAAGTTACCAGGAAATTTGATGAAGGCAATGCAGTGAATGTTGTTTACAAGAAAAGCAAGGCGTTTGACGAGGTCCTGCATGAGAGGTTGGTCAAGAAGGTTCAGTCACTTGGCATTAAAGATGAGTTAGTAAATGGGATTAGACATTGGTTTTGTGGGAGAAGCCAGAGAGTGGTGGTAAATGGTTGTCTCTCCGACTAGAGGCCTGTGACTAGTAGAGTGCCACAAGAATCGGTTCAGGGTCCATGGCTGTTTGTTATCTAATACAATGA
This sequence comes from Mobula hypostoma, assembly GCF_963921235.1. Taxonomy (NCBI): domain Eukaryota; kingdom Metazoa; phylum Chordata; class Chondrichthyes; order Myliobatiformes; family Myliobatidae; genus Mobula; species Mobula hypostoma. Next base: position 579,588 of record NC_086123.1, on the reverse strand, counting down.
TCTGGATGATAATGTGGTTAATTGGATCAGCAAATTAGCGGATGACACCAAGATTGGGGGTGTAGGGGAGAGTGAGGAAGACTATCATGGCTTGCAGCGAGACCTGGACCAGCTGGAAAAGTGGGCTGAAAAATGGTAGATGTAAATTAGTGCAGCCAAGAATGAACTGTTGAACTTCGGTAGGATGAATCAGGGTAGGTCTTACATTGTGTACAGTAGGGCACTAAGGAGTCCGGTAGAACAAAGGGATCTGGAAATACAGATCCATAATTCATTGAAAGTGGTGTCTCAGGTAGATAGGGTTGTAAAGAAAGCTTTTAGCATATTTGTCTTCATAAATCAAAGTATTGAATACAGAAGATGGGACATTCTGTTGAAGCAGTACAAGACATTGGTTTGGCCTAATTTGGAGTAATGTATGCAGTTTTGGTCACCTACCAACAGGAAAGATGTAAATAAGGTTGAGAGAGTACAGAGAAAATTTACAAAGATGTCGCCAGGTCTGGAGGATCTGAGTTTCTGGAAAGACTGAATAGGTTAGATCTTTATTCCTTGAAACATAGAAGATTCAGATGATATTTGATAGGGGTATGGAAAACTATGATAAGTATAGATAGGGTAAATGCAAGCAGGCTTTTTCCATTAAGGTTATGTGGGACTGCAACTAGAGATCATGGGTTACAGGTGAGAAGTTTAAGGGGAACATGAAGCGAAACTTCTTCACTCAGAGGGTTGAGAGAGCATGGAATAACCTGCCAGTGCAGGGATGCATATGAACTTGATTTCAACATTTAAGAAAGTTTAGATAGGTACATGGATGGTAGAGGTATGGAGGGCTATGGTTCTGGGGTGCAGGTCAATAGGAGTAGGGAGTTTAATTAGCTTGGCGCAGTTTGGATGGGCCAAAGCACCTACTTCTGTTCTGTACTTTGTATGATGCTATGCTTCCACAGCTTCCTCATTCCCAAGGTTTTCACATGCAATATCAAACTACAAAATAAATCCTTTTGAACTAAAAAAATGTTACAACATACTGCTTGACTCTTGTTACCCATTCATGAAGTTTTGGTGTTTATGCAGAAGGCTATATATCTTTTGGAAATCCCCATCCCAGAGGATTGAGAGTGCTATTGTTGAACACATACCGTAACACAAGGGAGTAGTAGCAAGAATAGGCTACTCAGCCCCTCCGGCCAGGTCCATTGTTCAATACAATCCTGGCTGATCTGACCTGACTCACCTCTTCTATAAGCATTTGGCATACATTTTGAGAGGACTGGAATATAAATGCACAGATGTAATGCTGAGGCTGTATAAGGCATTGGTCAGACTGCACTTGGAGTACTCAGAGCAGTTTCAGGCTGCAATGATGTCCAGACACTGGAAAGGGTCCAGAGGAGGTTCACGAGGATGATCCTGGGATTGAAAGGATTCATGTATGAGGGGCGTTTCATGGCTCTGGGCCTGAACTATCTGGATTTAGAAAACTGGGGTGTTCTCATTGAAACCTATCAAATACTGAAAGACCTAGATAGAGTGGATGTAGCGAGGATAGAAACATAGAAACATAGAAAACCTACAGCACAATACAGGTCCTTCGGCCCACAAAGTTGTGCCGAACATGTCCCTATCTTAGAAATTACTAGGCTTACCTATAGTCCTCTATTTTTCTAAGCTCCATGTACCTATCCAAAAGTCTCTTAGAAGACCCTATTGTATCCACCTCCACGACCATTGCCGGCAGCCCATTCCACGCACTCACCATTCTGAGTAAAAAACTTACCCCTGACATCTCCTCTGTACCTACTCCCCAGCACCTTAAACCTGTGTCCTCTTGCAGCAACCATTTCAGCCCTGGGAAAAAGCCTCTGACTACCCACATGATCAATGCCTCTAATCATCTTATACACCTCTATCAGGTCACCTCTTATCCTCCGTCGCTCCAAAGAGAAAAGGCCGAGTTCACTCAACCTATTCTCATAAGGCATGCTCCCCAATCCAGGCAACATCCTTGTAAACTCCTCTGCACCCTTTCTATGGCTTCCACATCCTTCCCGTAGGGAGGTGACCAGAACTGAGCACAGTTTCCTATAGTGAGGGGGTCTAGGACCAGTAAGTACAGCCTCAGAATAGAAGGATGTCAACTTTCGAAAAGAGATGAGGAGCAACTTCTTTAGCGAGAGCATGGTGAATCTGGTGAATTTATTGCCACGGATGGCTTTGAAGGCCAAGTTACTTGGAATGTTTAAAGCAGAGTTTGATAAATTCTTGATTAGAAAGTGCGTTAAAAGTTATGGAGAGAAGGCAGGAGAATGGGCTTAAGAGAGATAATAAATAAGCCACGATGGAATGGCAGGGCAGGCTCAATTGGCTGAATAACTTACACACATCAGTCCTCATTGAGGGGTCAGCAGAGGAAGGGCTGAACTGTTTCACATGCTAACATCTCTGATACAGGAGAGAGATTGAAAATTTGGCTGAGAGGAGTTGGAACAACAATCTCTCACTCAACGTCAGCAAGACCAAGGAAATGATTGCTGACCTTAAGAGAGGAATACCAGAGGCCCATGAGTCAGTCCTCATCAGAGGTGGACAGCGCTAGCAATTTGAAGTTCCTGGGTGTTACTATGTCAGAGGACCTGTCCTGGACCCAACACATAAATGCAATCACAAAGAAAGCCTTTAGTTCCTGAGGATTCAACATGACATCTAAAATTTTAACAAACCTCTAGATGTATAGTGGAGCAACACACACAAAATGCCTGAAATGTCGACTGTGCTTCTTCCTATGGATGCTGTCTGGCCTGCTGTGTTCCACCGGCATTTTGTGTGTGTTGCTTGAATTTCCAGCATCTGCAGGTTTCCTCGTGTTTGTGATGTATAGTGGAGACTATATTGGTTGACTGTAACACAGCCTGGCATAGAAAAACCAATGGCGTTGAACGGAAAATCCTACAAAAGGTAGTGGATAAAACCCTCCCAACCACTGAGCACACCTACATGAAACACTGTCATAGTAAAGCATCATCCATCATCAGAAACCGTCACCACCCAGGCCAGGCTCTTTACTTGCTGCTGCCATCAGGATTTGCACCACCAGATTCAAGAGCACTTACTACTCCACAACCATTAGGCCCTTGAACAAAAGGGGTTAACTACACTTACTCGACAAGTGAGACCAATGATTTCACTTTAAGGACTCTTTATCTTGTTATTTCATGTTCTTGCTATTTGTTGCTATTTATTTATATTTGCATTTGCACAGTTTGTTGTCTTCTGCACTCTATTTCATCTTTCATTGATCCTGTTATAGTTTCTGTTCTATAGATTTGCTAAGTATGCCTGCAGGAAAATTAATCTCAGTGATGCATGTGTTGACATATATGTACTTCGATAATAAAATTTACTTTGAACTTTGAAAATCTATCTTGGGCCCAACATATACTGATGCAGTTATGAAGGCATGCCAGCGACTATATTTCATTTGCAGTTTCAGGAGATTTCTCATTGCAATTTATAGCATTTTTTTGTATTGCATTGTACTGCTGTGGCAGAACAACAAACTTCACAGTGTGATAATAAACCGGATTCTATTCTAATTGTCCATACCCGTAGAATGTATGGATTTTCCCCCGGTGCTCTGATTTCCTTCCACAGTCCAAGCAACTAGGTTAATTAGTCATTGTAAATGAGGTTAGGGTTAATTGGCTTTGTTGGGGGTTGCCTGACAGTGTGGCTCAAACAACCGACTCCATTCTGTATCACTACATCAATGTTGTTGAATGGTGGGGTAATGGACTAACTGGATGACTAATGCTCTTATGGTGTATGTTTGCCATGTTCTTAGCTGTGAAGGCTACAAAGTTCCTTCGAATGGGAATAAGGAATGAGGTCCAAACAGGAGAAAATCTACAGATTGCTGGAAATCCGAGCAACACACACACACACACACAAAGAACTCAGAAGGGTTTAGGCCTGAAATGTCGACTGTTCTCTTTAGCATAGATACTGCCTGGCCTGCTGAGTTCCTCCAGCATTTTGTGTGTGTTGCAAGGAATGAGCCCCAGTGTCTGCATGACTGAGAGTCCAGGCCCAGAGGAAGCCTGTCTTGGGGCTGGTCTGTCTGTGTTGAGTGGTTGCACGAGAGAGAGGGTGAGATAGGGGCTTGTTTTGCTGTTTGCTGGGAATTGTAGAAGCCTATGCTGGTACTGAAATCTGTCTACACTCGTGACTGTCCCTAGCATATCCTTATTTTGTGTTGATTGTTACCGCAAACAACATGATGTTTTAATGTGCATGTGATAATAAATGAATCTGAACTATCTTGGCACTGCGTCTTTAAGGCATATAATTGATGGTTTCTTTTAATAATCCTAAAATTGGATAATCACACCAGACAATTGTCTGCAGTTTTGGTCACCTACCACAGGAAATTTGTAAGTAAGGTTAAAGAGTACAGGGAACATTTACCAGGATGTTGCCAGGTCTGGAGGATCTGAGTTATAAGGAAAATTGGATTAGATTAGGAGTTTATTTCTTGGAATATAGAAGATTGAGGAGATTTGATAAAGGAATACAAAATTATAAGAGGTATAGGTAAGGTAAATGCAAGCAGACTTTTTCCACTGAGGTTGGATAGAACTACAACCAGAGGTTATGGGTTAAGGGAAAAAGGTGAAAAGTTTAAGTGGAACATGAGGGGAAATTTCTTCACTCAGAGGATCATGAGAGTATGGAACAAGCTCCCAGCACAAGTGGTGCATGCAAGATTGATGTCAATGTTTAAGTAAAAGACGGATAAGGTGCATGGATGGTAAGGGTACGGAGGGCTATGGTCCTGTTGCAGGTCAATGGGAACAGGCAGTTAAAATGGTTCTGTATCGACTAGATGGGCTGAAGGACCTGTTTCTGTGTGGTACTTTTCTATGATTCTATGACTCTACAATGGGTAGGATACATGACTCCATTAGTGTGGGACCACCATAAATATGACCTATGAGTAAATCCAAGAGGGATTTCATAGTTTCAGAGAATGCATCACGGTCTGACAGAAGACCATTTGGTTCATTCAGTCATTACCAGGTCTGTATAAGACCATCAGCTAAGTCCCACTAGTTCTTGTCATTTACTTATCCAGCTCCCTTCTCATGCCACAACAGAATTTATCTCCACTACTACCCCCAACAGTGCATTCCAAACACTAACCACTGGCAGTGTTAAACATCTGTTCACTGTCTTTGTAAGTTCTTTGGCTAATCACCTGTATTCTATATGCCCTGGTTCTCACCTCCTCTGACAAATGGAATAATGTCTCCCTCTCCACTGTCTATAACCCACAGGGTTTTACACATCTTCAGACAACCTCATTTTTTCAGAGATCAAGCTCAAAGAGCAATATCTTTTCCCTCAGTGGAAAGAGAATGTGAGCTCCTCCCCCAAGGGAAGAAATGGAAAACTCTGCACTTATATAGCACCACTTGGAGTTCCTCCATGTGCTTCACACCAGTGAATATTCCTTAAGCATTGAAGCCAGTGCCTTTTCGAGGAAAGCTGTTGTATGAGCTAGGTCTAATCTCAGTGGAATGAAGGAGGATGAGGGCAGTTTGATAGAGGTTATAACATTATAAGAGGCATAGACTGAGTGGACAGAAGGCACCTTTTTCCCGGGGAGGCAATGACTCATGCCAGAGGACGTCCTTTTAAGGTGAATGGGGTAGTTTTCTTTTACACAGCGAGTGGTAAGCAATACTGAGAACATAAATTGAAAAGAGCCCTTAAAAGTGAGTCTGAAGGTCATGGAATCAGTTCAGCTGAATGAAGTTTTCCACACTGGTCCAGGAGCCTAATAGTTGTAGGGTAATAAGTATTCTTGAACTTGGTGCCTGAAATGCACTGCCGAGGATAGTGGCAAAGACTGTGCACTAGGGACAGTTAAGAGACTCTTAGTTAAGCACATGGATGAGTGAAAAGGGCGTTATGGCCTGTGTAGAAGAGAAGGGTTTCAATTGACTGTGAAGTAGATGGTCCCAATCATGTGGGTTAAATGGCACGTGCTGTCCTGTTCTGTTCTATGTTCGTTCAAGGACAAAAGGAGAAGAATCTGCTGATGGAAAAGGGTGGGGAGCATCCATAAACACCTGCATCATCCAGTTTTACTAAACGCCTGTTTGTGTGCTCTATATTCTATGAAATGCAAAGTCAGCCCGATACAGTAATTGCCACTCAATTACTCTTTGCAACATGATCTTGCTGAAAGGAATGTTGATTTGCCATTTGAATGTTCATGCCCATCCGAGTAGCAGCTTGCTGCTGCCCACACATGGTCAGAAATCAGGGCTCCACAGCCAGATGCTGCACGTTTAACAGGCACTTGTCCTGAGTTCAGTTAACAGCTGGCAGGCTGCCAACCCAACACAGGCTGAGCCAAGGATTTACTGGTTACGTTGGTGGGCTAGTAATTCTGCAGTTTGATTAAGGACATCACAAATTCGACCCTATTATAGCTGCAGAGCGTTCTAAATTTGGTTAATTAAATCAAATATGGAATTAAAAAGCTGGCGCGCATTAAATGATTGAATTGATTTGAGATCCTTTAGGGTGGAATGGAAATGTGATGCTGAGTTCTAGAGTCAGACAGCAGAGAACCAGCTGCTTCAGCCTATCTTGTCCATGCTGACTGTTTTGCCCATCTATGCAAATCCCATTTATCCCATTTGCTCTCGTTAGGGTTCTGTTCTGCCACACCTCGCCTTTTTCTGTCCATCCAAATGCCTCTTAAACATAATAATTAAACAGAGTGACATCCATCAGTGGAAAGGTAGGGATAGAATGGTTGGAACAGAGGGAATAACACAGAGAAAAAAAAGCTGTAATTCCATAAGAAATTGGAGCAGAATTAGGCCATTCAGCCCATTGAATCTTCTTTATCATTTTATCATGCCAATCCATTTCCCTTTTAACCCCATTCTCCTGCCTTCTCCCATAACCTTTCACATCCTGACTTATCAAAAATCTATCAACCTCCTTAAATATACCAAATGAGGTGACTTCCGCAGCCAAATTCCACAGATTCACCACCATCTGGCAAAAGAAATTCCTCCTCAACTCCTTTCTAAATGGACCTCCCTCTATTCTGAGGTTGTGCCCTCTGGTCCTAGATCCCCCACTATAGGAAACATCATCTCCACATCCACTCTATCTAGGCCTTTCAACATTTGATAGGTTTCAATGAGGTTCCCCCATCATTCCTCTAAATTCCAGTTAGTACAGGCCCAGAGCCATCAAACACTCCTCGTATGATAAGCCTTTCAATCCTGGAATCATTTTTGTGAACCCTCTCCAACATCAGCGCATCCTGTCTTAGATAAGGGGCCCAGAACAGCTCATAATACTCCAAGTGAGGCCTCACTAGTTTCTTATAAAGCCTCAGTGTTATATCCTAGTATTCATGCAATTCATAGCCTGGTGATCGTCTGAGTGATCCAGCACTTTGCTGGCTCCGAGAAGACTTTGGGAAGCAAGTGCACACTTGGATGGCCTTGATGCAAAGAAACTTCAATACAGGGAACGAGCTGATGCTTGCCTCCATTTTGCCATTTAAAGCATCCATTAATCGGCATTTAAAGCGTTGAGACATCAAGGTGAATGCGTAGGCTGAGCGAGAGTTTCAGTGCCGACTGCCTGCCTTTTGATCGCTGCCGAAGGAGTCTGTGAGAGGCTTATTGCTGCGTGACTCTCTGTGGCAGACAGGTAGGTCTTTGCACTCGTTGGTGTCCCTCTCTTAATGAACGTCAGTGATATCGGAGAATGGTATCGTGGTTCTGTGTTTATGCATTGCACGATTGCATTTCTGGACTGTGTACTTTTTCAGATTTATGGTTTTTATAGTTTGACATATATTTTCTATCTCCCATTATAATTTGTAGCCCACATTCCGGTTACTGTTCGGAGGTCTATATATAACTTCCATCAATAAATGCATTACTCAGGGACACGTGACTTAAAAAAGAACACGGCAGAATTTATATTACACTATTCAGCACATAACATGTTCATTGTCAGCAACCCAAAACTCACCAAGGAAAAATAAATTCTTATATGTTTTCCTTTCAAATTAGCATTTTGAATATATTTTTTTCCTTTGCTACTGAGCCGCAATATTTACTGAAACAATAACAGATTACTCATGTACAAAGGACTTCCACTGTGCAGTCAGAGAGGTCTGATGCACTCCCAGGAAAAGAAAACAGAACCCTAGAGATCTCCTAGCACTGCAGAGATGGAGTTAACAGCAACAGATGTGACAAAGGGCTTTTTTTTAATTAAAATAAAATCATAAATTGTGATTCTTTTGAAACTAATATAGTGTTTTACTTTTCCTTGATTGCAGAGAAATCTAGCAGAAAGTTCACAAAAGTATTTAATCTTTTTTTAAAGTCTGGCTGTTAGAACGAGTCAAGCTTGTATACTTCAGAAACTTGCCTGATGTTACAAACAAAAGGCAAGAGAAGAGTAAAACTATTGGATGGTTTGAAAACTCCAAAGACTGAGGGTGGAAAACGTATAAAATGCTGCTTTTCAGATACTGTACCCAAGTGACAATGTACAGCTGGGTTTATTAACAAAACAATTCCTTTTTTTAGCCCTTCGTATTGTCAAGGATACCTTCCCTCTGTACCACAATCTCTTTGATCCCCTACCCCCAGGCAGGAGGTACTGTAGCATTAGGGCAAGAACTGTTATGATAAGAACAGCTTCTTCAAGGCCATAAGACTATTAAGCTTCCAGCCACCACCCAGGTCCCATCATGTATAAACTGCCAGTAGCGTTATATACTGTTCACTTTCTCACCTTCCCTTCCACACGTTCAGCACCAAGTTGAAGGCCTAACAGCCAAAACTTCAAACATCCCTTTGCCTCCACAGATGCTGCCAGACCCTTTGATTTCCTCCAGCAGTTTGTCTTTTGTACACCAGATCCCAACATGCATAATCTCTTGGAATCTTCTGAGAGATAAGTCTCACTGTGCAGCCAAATCCTGTCCACTAGGTACAATTGCTCACTCCATATCTTTGCTTAGTCTATGCTGCCTTCCCATCACCAAGTTTACAGTGATACGGGGATCTACAAACTGTGTCTCTCTCTTCCCCAGGACAAGAAGTCCAAATCCTAGTGTTATCCCAAATGAAGTGAAACATTTCTTTGCAAGACGCCCATGTGTTTATCGCCAGCTTACTCACACCGGTCTGCTGTGCAGGTAAAATTTGGACTGTGCAAGATTAGTATTCGCTTTGACCATCAAAACATGGAGGAACTATCAGAAGTTCCCACAGCCCCTGATGATCCTATGATTCCAGCCTGAGGCTGACGTGCGAGCAACTTTCAGGATGGTGAACCCACAAGAAGCAGGCGGCCCAGACAGAGTACCTGGCCAAGCACTACAGACCTGTGCTGATCAACTGGCTGGAGTGTTCACTGAGATCTTTAACCTCTCACTTTGGCAACCTGAGGTACCCACCTGCTTCAAGCAGACTTCACTTTACCGGTTTTTACGAAAAGCATGGTAACCTGCCTCAATAACTATCACCCAGTAGCACCTACATCCACAATGATGAAGTATTTTGAGATGTTGGTGATGAAACATACCAACTTCTGCTTGAGGAGTAACTTGGATCCACTTCAATTTGCCTCACGCTTCACAGCAGATACTAGGTCACTGGCTCTTCATTCAGCTCTGGAACATCTGGACAGCAAAGATACATACATCAAGAAACATCAGGAGGAGCATTATGGACAACCCCCTCACTCCCTCCATGACATACTGGACAAACAGAGGAGCACCTTCCAGAACAGACTGATTCCACCAAGGTGCACCTCAGAACACCTCCGAGGATCTTTTCTCCCTGTGGCCATAAGACCGAGTAGCTGTAATTACATATGGTTTCGTTGACCATCTGTACTTTGCACTATTACTTTTTAATGCACGTTTTGTATTTTTTCATGCTTCAATCCTTACCTTTTATATATTAAAGTATATATTTCTCACTGAGCAAACTTGCAACAATAATTTCCTTTGGGATAAATAGTTTTGTCTCATCTTATCTTATTGACTACAGCTCAACACTCAATACCATCATCTCCCCAAAACAAATCAATATGCTTCAAGAACTTGGCATCAATATCTCCCTGTGCAAATGGATCTTCGATTTCCTCACTTGCTGACTCCAGGCTGTTTGGATTGGCAACAACATCTCTTCCACAATCTCCATCAGCACAGGTGCACCATGAGGCTGTGTGCTTAGCCACCTGCTCTACTTGCTTTACCCTTATGACGGGTGGCTATGTACAACTCCAATACCATACTCAAGTTTACTGATGACACCACTTCACGGGTCAAATCAAAGGTGGTGATTCAACAACATACTAGAGGGAGAGTGAAAATCCGGCTAAGTGATGCCACAGCTACAACTTTTTACTCAATGTCGGCAAGACCACAAAGCAGATGATTGTCTTCAGGGGAAAGAAACCGGAGGTACATGAACCAGTCCTCATTGAAGGACCAGAGGTGGAGAGGGTCAATTTCTTTAAATTCCTTAGCATTACCATTTCAGAAAACCTGTCCGAGGCCCAGCACATAAGTGCAATTACAAAGAATGCACAGTTGCGCCTCTAGTTACTTAAGAGATTGTGAAGATTCAGCATGACGTGTAAAACTTTGACAAACTTCTATAGATGCATGTTGGAGATTATATTGACTGGCTGCATCACAGCCTGTTATGGAAACACCAATGCTCTTGAACAGAAAATCCTACAAATAGTAGTCTTTTGGACTCTTCATCTCATGTTATTAATATTTATTGCTTTTTAAAAGAATATTACTACTTCTTTCTTTTTGTATTTGCAGTTTGCTGTCTTTTGCACTCTGGTTGAAGGCCCAAGTTGCTGTGGTCTTTCATTGATTCTGTAATAATTGTTATTCTATTGTGGAATTATTGAGTATGCCCAGCAGACAACAGATCTCAGGGTTGTATATGGTGCCATAAAAGGACTTGGATAATAAACTTACTTTGAACTTTAATGTTTAGAAGCACATGTGGGCTGATTTTCCTGCTCTCATTAGTACCTTGCTCTGAATTTTCTTCTGAATCAAAAGATGTGGTGAATAGTAACAAACTGGAAACTGCATTTATTTTCCCCAGAGTTTAGGGAAGAGTTGCCCCATTCCTCTTTAAATATACTTATGCTGAGTTTTGAAACAGCTCAGTACAGACCCTTCAGCTCATGATGTTGTGCTGACCTTTTAACCTACTCTAAGATCAATCTAACCATACCCTCATACATAGCCCTGCATTTTTCTACCATCCATGCACATATCTAATAGTTTATTAAATGCAGCTAATGTATCTGCCTCTATCACCACCCTTGCAAATGCATTCGACACACTCACCGCTTGCCATGTTAAAAAAAGACCTCTGACAACCTCCCTATACTTTCCTCCTGTCACCTTAAAGTTTTGTTCCTTTGTATTAGCCATTTCCACCCGATGAAAAAGTATTTTGTTGGCTATTTATGCCTCTTATCACCTGATACAACTCTTTCAAGCCACATGTCATTCTCTTTCTCTCTGAAGAGAAAAGCCCGAGTTCACTCAAGCTATTTTCATAAGAAATGCCCTCTAATCTAGTCAGCATTCTGGTAAATCTGCTTGGCAACATCTCTCAAGCTTCCACATCCTTCCTATAATGAGGTGACCAGAAATGAATATTTTATGTGTCTTAACAGTTAATAATACTGCCACATTGCAAGAAAACAGACACACAAACACACACATCGATAAGAACTTTGCAGAAGGATAGTTGGCAGAGAGAAGTAGTTGGGGTGTATACACAGTATATAATTGATTCAGTTTATTATTGTCATATGTACAGTGAAAAACTTTGCACTACTTGAAAAATAAAGTGTTATAGTAATAAAATAAAAGTGCAGAGCAAGTAGACAATGAGGAACAAAAAACAGAATAGGGGAGACTGAGAGATCAAGAATTTAACTTTATTATTCAAGGAGTCTATTCAATAGTCTTCTAACAACAGGATAGAAGCTGTCCTTGAACCTGGTGATACATGTTTTCAAAATTCTGTAGCTTTTGTCTGTGGGAAGAGGAAGAAGAGAATATGTTTGGGGTGGGAGGGGTCTTTGATTATGTTGGATGCACACACATAGACACAGATATTGGGTGAACGAGTGAAAAGAACAGAAGGAAAAAAACAAGAGCATCTTTATGAAAAGCAGAAATCTGAGATTAAAAACTGGTAATGCAGGAAACACTTGCCAGGTCAGGCAGTACCTATGGGAAGAAAAACAATTAACATTTTAGATCTGAGACCATTTGTCAGAGCTGGGAAAGAGAGAAAGTTAGTTTGCAGTAGCAGAGAAGACGGAGGAGATATGTATAGAAGAAAGAGGACATCTCTCTCCTAATTTCCTAGTTTTCCTCTTTCTATTAGTTTAGTCTATCATGTTTGGGTATGTCAAACAGGCTTGCTATTAGCAAGGCACAATAAAGAATCAGATTCAGGAACTGTTTGTTGAATTTCTAATTTTGTCATGTAACTTGGAGAGACTTAAAGTACCTGTTGAGTTTGAAGTGTTACTGAATAATTAGTGCCATAGTTTTTGTAACTGAGGATGGCTTGGATGAGTACTTGTGTGACGGGATCCTGAATTATCCCTATGAACTGTGCTTTTAAAAAGAGAGAGAGAGAAAGAGAGAGAGAGTTGTGCAACACAGACACCTTGTTATTAAGAGAGAGAGAGGCAAAGACAGCTCACAGTTGGTTTGGAATTTCTGCAAGGACACTGGCAGCTTCTGAGTTCCTACAGAGAGAGATGGGAGGAGCTACTTGATGGACAGCTAGTGTTCAGTACAACAGTATTTAAACCAGCATAATTGCTTGTTTCACAGGACACACAGACACACAAGGGTGTGGTGAAGTTACCACTATCCTGTCCAGGTGCCTATGAGGGTGGGACGGAGGATCGATTCTGAGAGATCGATCTGTGATTACTAGTGCATGAAAGAGCGACCCTGTGGAGTCTACTAGTGTGTCTAACCCTCGCCTGGGTTGGTAGACTATCACTTGAAGATGGTGCTCTTTAGTTGGTCAAGTTTGGCTACCTTGGAAGTTTCGGAGGACAACGGGAAGATTGACGGCATCGGCTTCCTCGAACAACAACACCTCTCTCCCTCCATCACTACTCGACTCAATACCACGAACTGAACTGAACTTTACCTATCACCGTAAGACTGTATCTACTTACTCCTAGGCTTGAAGAAGCTTGGTTTTTATATTCCAACACTTATATATATATAATCATTGCTAACCAGTTTGATATATCTGAATTTTATTACTGTATTGTGTAGTTACTAATAAATACCATTAGTTAATAGCAATACCAGACTCCAAAGTGTTTTCTATTTCTGCCGGTTCTTTAACCCGTCACGGGGTATGTGACACTTGTTTAACTTAGATGTTTGGTCGAGTGTTTTACTGCTTATAAGGCCATAAGATATAGGAGCAGAAGTAGGCCATTTGACCCATTGAGTCTGCTGTGCCATTCAATCATGGGCTGATCCAATTCTTCCAGTCATCCCCACTCCCCTGCCTTCTCTCCATATCATTTGATGCCCTGGCTAATCAAAAACCTATCTATCTCTGCCTTAACAGCCTCCACAGCCACTCGTGTCAACAAATTCCACAGATTTACCACCCTCTGACTAAAGTAATTTCTCCTCATCTCTGTTCTAAATGGACATACTTCAATCCTGAAGTCGTGCCCTCTTGTCTACCATGGGAAATAACTTTGCCATATCTAATCTGTTCAGGCCTTTTAACATTCAGAATGTTTCTATGAGATCCCCCCTCATTCTCCTGAACTCCAGGGAATACAGCCCAAGAGCTAAAATGTCCAAATCATTGACATACATCGTAAAAAAGCAGCGGTCCCAATTGACCCCTTTGGAACTCCACTGGTAACCAGCAGCCAGCCAAAAGAGTTTCTGGAACTGTTGCTTATCTGTAAATAAATGGTTAATGTGCTTACTCATTATTTGTGTCTTCTGGCCCACTTACCGAACTTGAAAACTGTGCAGATTAACATATACTAGAACTATAAAGTATCCTATTTGGTTGCATCATGGTTTATACTACAATACACAGGAACATAAGAGGCTGCAGAGATTGGTTGACATAGCCCAATGCCATTCTTTAAGGAATATCCGTATGTCCTCCCCATGGAATGTGTGGTTTTGTTCCCCAAGTCTTCCAATTTTCTTTCACATTCCAAAGACATACTGGGTAGGTTAATTGGTCAGTGTAAATTGTTCCACGACTAGTCAGGGTTAATCAGGTTTGTCAGGGGTTGCTGGGGTGGGCAGGCTGGAAAGGCCAGAAGGGCCATGCTCTATCACTAAGCTAAATGAATAATTGGATCCTTGACTTCCTAACTGGAAGACCACAATCTGTGTGGATCAGTATTAATATATCCTTCTCACTGATGATCAACACCAGCACTCCTCAGGAATATGTGCATAGCCCTCTGCTCTACTCTCACTATACCCATGACTGTGACTAGGCATCTATAAGAAACATAGAAAACCTATTGCACAATAAAGGCCCTTCGGCCCACAATGCTGTGCTGAACATGTCCTTAACTTCGAAATTACCCAGTGTTACCCATAGCCCTCTATTTTTCTGAGCTCCATGTACCTGTCCCTATTGTATCCGTCTCCACCACTGTCACCTGCAGCCACTCACCATTCTCTGTGTAAAAAAAAACTTACCCGACATCTCCTCTGTACCTATTTCCAAGCACCATAAAACTGTGTCCTCTCGTGCTAGCCATTTCAGCCCTGGGAAAAAGCCTCTGACAATCTAAATGATCAATGCCTCTCATCATTTTATACAGCTTTATAAGATTGCTGATTGTGGTGTCTGTGGACAACTACATATTGATCAAATAAAAGCATATGGAAGATGGTTTTAACTGGTGTGGGGGAGGAAGGGGGAGAAAAAACAATGCACATGCGTAGACGAAAGCGCACGTGCAGACAACATTTTAATATGTAGTGTTAAGTGGGGGGGTCATTGCTCTAAAAGAAATAGATCTATACATTACACTTCCTTCCCCTTTAGATTAATGCAACATAAAACTGAATATGTACAAAGCATTCAATTTTCCTTTGATAAACCCATATTCCAAATAAACATGCTTACACACTACCAGTCTGTAACTAACTTCACAGTTGAAAAGGTTCAGTCTTTTGTGGGGGTGCCCTGTTTCTTTCAGGATAGCAGCCTGGATCTGAGGACTGGCATTAGGTTTGGCAGGTGTCTTGTCAATGATAACGTTCTCGTCACACCTCTAGATCTGTGGAGTGACACCAGATTTGGTAGATGTCTTGTCTAAGATAATGTTCTCCATTTCTGGTGTAACGTTGCTGTCAATGATATCATTACTGTGAGGTAAGTCCAGTGACTGTAATGTGCCCATCTTGTTGGATGCAGTTGACTCAGGTGTGTTCTTCAGTTGAGCATCCAGTATCTGGTCCACATGACACCTCCATGTCTGAACTCCAACATCCATTGTGTACATCAGTGGACTATTTCTTGTAGCTATCCTACTGGGTGTCCACTTGTCTTCTCGGTAATCACGCACTAGGACTTCCTGTCCAGTCTTGAGGCTCCTTGCAGTTTTACTAGGCAATTGGCTGAACTGTTTATTCTGCATTTCCCTCCATAGATCTGGTTTCATGAGGTTTATGTGAGATCTCAGATTCCTGTTCATGAACAGCATTGCAGGTGTTTGATTTGCTGGTGCATGAACAGAGTTCCAATACACGAAAAGGAAATTGTTCATGTTGTCCATTGCTTTAATGGACTTCTTGAAGGTTTGGATAAACCTTTCAGCTAACCCATTCATTGCTGGGTGGCGAGAAGCTGACTTGAAATGTCTGATGCCATTTTTCTTCATAAACAGTTGGAATTCTTCTGATGTGTATTGTGGTCTGTTGTCACTCACAGTTTGTTCTGGTAAGCTATTTCTGGTGAAGATAGTCCTCAGAGTGGCGACAGACTTTGCTGAGGTGATTGACTTCATTGGTATGGCCTCAGGCCACTTCCAATGAGCATCCACGCAATCAGGAACATGGAGTCCATGAATGGCCCAGCAAAGTCAATATGTACTCTTTGCCATGGTGAGAGGGCCACTCCAATGGCTGTAACGGTGCCTGTGGAGGTGCATTTTGAACTTTTTGGCATCCTGAACAGCTTTTGGCCAAGTCTTCGATCTGTTTACCTATTCCCTTCTTAAACACCTTCTGATCAGCATTAAGTAGCTGTGACAGCCTCTAGTTAATGTTACCATTTGGGCAGTGGTTGTTCGTTAATGCCATGCTGAGAGCTTTGATTGAGTACCAGTCTAGTTGGATTTTTCTCGACCATTCACATCCGCAAAGTGCTGGCCCTCCACTTTTCAATACATAAATCCCTACACACTAACTATTGTGATTGCCCCCTTAGATCACATTTACTTTCAGTTTGCCTTTGGGAGACACTTTTTTGCCTTTAGCATCACTAAGGTCTTCTCTAATGGTATCTTAAAAAAAAAGTCTGTTGTAGTCAGCCTCTGGAATTATAGAGGAAGATGACCTTGTATCCAGCTCCATTTGCAGTTTGAAACCTGATGCATATATTGTGATTCAGATGATTCTGTGATCTGCTTCAGTTATTCTATGCAGTTCTAAGCATGACAGTTCCATTTTGACATACTCTGAGTTGACTGATTGTTTTACATTTGGTAACTTAATGCATTTGTTTAGTTTTGTGTTTGGGACTTTTCACTTGGTTGTGCTTTTTGTCTGCCTTGCACATTCTCACTATGTGACCTTGTTTGTGACACTTTCTGCAGACTGTTTCTTTGAACCAACAATCATTAGCATCATGGGAGGATTTGCCGAGGGTGAGGGTGAGATCTCTGAGGATCTAACCTGGTTCCAACATATTGATGCAGCTATAAAGGCAGCAAGACAGCAGCTATATTTAATTAGGAGTTTGAGGGGATTTGGTTTGTCACCCAAGCCATTCGAAAACTTCTACAGATGTACTGTGAAAAGCATACTGACATGCTGCACCACTGTCTGGTATGGAGGCAGGTCTACCGCACAGGATCAAAAGAAGCTACAGAAAGTTGTAAAAGTAGTCAGTTCCCTCTTGGGTACTAGCCTCTATAGTATCCAAGACATCTTCAAGGAGTGGTGCCTCCGAAAGGTGGTGGCCGTTATTAAGGACCCCCATCACCCAGGACATATTACCGTCAGGAAGGAGGTACAGAAGCCTGAAGGCACACACTCAGTGATTGAGGAACAGCTTCTTCCCCTCCGTCATCTGATTCCTTAATGGCCATTGAACTCATGAAGAATATCTCAGTTTTATTATTTCTGTTTTTGCACTAGTTTTAATCTATTTAATATACAGATATATGCTTACTGTAATTGATTTACTTATTTATTTTCTATATCATCATATATTGTATTGCACTGCTGCTGCTAAGTTAACAAATTTCACGACATGCTGGTGATATGAAACCCGATTCTGAAATAAATAAATAACTCACCAGTGGCAGTGATATATTTATGATGCACTGCCAAAAGAAGGCAACATGTATCATC
Organism: Mobula hypostoma; assembly: GCF_963921235.1. Lineage (NCBI taxonomy): Eukaryota > Metazoa > Chordata > Chondrichthyes > Myliobatiformes > Myliobatidae > Mobula > Mobula hypostoma. Next base: position 561,863 of record NC_086123.1, on the reverse strand, counting down.
AAAGATCTCCACCACCCAAGCCATGCAATCATCCCCCTTCCCAGGCTTATCCCAAATGGACTCCTGCCTGACAGCTACTGTCAGGCAGGAGTCCATTTGGGATAAGCCTGGGAAGGGGGATAGATTTCCTTGATTGAAGGAATCAGGTTTGTTATCACTGGCATATGTCATGAAGTTTATTTGCGGTAGCAGAATAGTGTAACACATAAAATGTTCTATAAGTTACAGTGAGAAGAATAGCCCTTAACTCGGTAGTGGACTTATTGGGGCACTGTTTTTTGATGGTGTTTCTGTAGCAAGTTATTCTTGTTTTTATCACGAGGCCGAGTTGCTAGCTTGACGCTCAATCCGACTTGGATTCGAACTCGGGAACCTTTGCTCTGGAGTCCGGCGCTGATATTATTGCACCAGCAAGCGGGACATAAGTTACAGTAAGGAGTATAAAAAAAAAGTAGTGCAAAAAGGGACCGTTCAGAAATCCAGTGGCAGAGAGGAGAAAAGCTGTTCTTAAAATGTTGAGTTGTGTCTTCAGGCTCCTGTACCTCCACCCTAAAAGAGGAGTCAGTGTTGTATCACTTAAAGAGCACTAAGATGGATAAGTTCCCAGGGTCTGATGGAATATACAGGTGAGGTCCCGGAAGACTGGCGAGTTGCTAGTGCTGTTCCATTATTCAAGAAAGGAACCACGGATAATCCTGGAAACTATACACTGATGAGTCTCGGAGGTAGGGAATTTACTGGAGAAAATTATTAGGTGTGGGATTTATGAGCATTTGGAAAAGTATGGTCTATTACAGAGAGACAGTATGGCTTTGTGTGGGGCAAATGTGTCTTACTAATTTGATTGAAATTTTGGAGGTGGGTTTGGGGTTGACTGATGAGGGTAGAGCTGTGGATATCGTCTACGTGGATTTTATTCATGTGTTTGACAAAGTCTCCCTTAAGAGAGGCTCAACCAGAAGATTAAGAAGCATGGGATTCATGGTGAATTGGCTATTTGGATTCAGAAAAGACTTGCCCATAGAAGACACAGCATAACAGTCAAAGGGATTATTCCTAGATGTTGATCTGTGATTACGGTGCTCTGCGGGGATCAGTACTGGGACCTCTGCTACATGTGACGTATACAACTGACCTGGATGATAATGTAGATGAGTAGGTTAGTAAGTCAGCAGATGATACAAAGATTGATGATGTTGTGAATAGGGCGGACCTGCAAACAATACAGTGGGATGTAGATCAGTTGCAGACATGGGAGAGAAACAGCAGATGGAGTTCAACCCAGTCAAATATGAGTGTTGCATCCTTTGGTAGGTCAAATGTAAAAACACAGTACACTGTTGAGGGCAAGATCCTAATGAGCGGAGGGGATCTTGGGGTCCAAGTTCACAGCTCCCTGAAAATGGCTGCACAGCTTGACAGGGTGGTTACGAAGGAACATGGCATGCTTGCCTTTGTTAGTCGAAGTACTGAGTTCAAAATTCAAGATGTTATGTGGCAGACTTATAAAACTCTAGTTAGGCCATATCTGGAATATTGCATACAGTTCTGGTCGCCTGTTGCAGGAGGGACCTCACACAAAATACTCTTTTCCATAGATGCTGTCTAGCCTGCTGAGTTCAGGCGTTTTGTGTGTGTTGCTTGGAATTCTAGTATCAGCAGATTTTCTCTTGTTTGTGATAGAAGGAATGCCAAGGCTTTAGAGAGGGTGCTGAAGAGGTTTACCAGGATGTTGCCTGGATTAGAGGGCATGTATGATAATGAAAGGTTGTAGAAACTTGGGTTGTTTTCTCTGGAGTGATGGAGGTCAAAGGGAGATCTGACAGAGGTTTATAAAATTATGGGAGACAGAGTAGACAGACAATATCTTCTCCAAGGGTTGAAATATCTAAAATCAGATGGCATGCATTTTAGGTGAGGGGGAATAACTTCAAAGGGACACCAGAATAACAGCGGGTCAGGCAGAATCTCTGGAGGGAAATGGACAGTCGATATTTTCAGTTGAAACCAGTCCAGATAAAGGGTCTCGACACCATACGTCAACTGGCCATTCTCCTGCACGGATGGAGTCGAACCTGCTGAGTTCCTCCAGCATGTTGTTTGCTGCACAACTCCAAAGCAAGTGAAGGAAACCCAGGGCCCCAGGGATATCAGATAATAGAAACATAGAAAATAGGTGCAGGAGTAGGCCATTCGGCCCTTCGAGCCTGCACTGCTATTCAGTATGATCATGGTTGATTATCCAACTCAGAACCCTGTACCAGCCTTCCCTCCATACCCCCTGATCCCCGTAGCCACAAGGGCCATATCCAACTCCCTCTTAAATATAGCCAATGAACTGGCCTCAACTGTTTCCTGTGGCAGGGAATTCCACAGATTCACCACTCTCTGTGTGAAGAAGCTTTTCCTCATCTCGGTCCTAAAAGGCTTCCCCTTTGTCCTCAAACTGTGACCCCTCGTTCTGGACTTCCCCAACATCGGGTACAATCTTCCTGCATCTAGCCTGTCCAATCCCTTTAGAATTTTATATGTTTCAATAAGATCCCCCTCAATCTTCTAAATTCCAGCAAGTATAAGCCTAGTCAATCCAGTTTTTCTTCATATGAAAGTCCTGCCATCCCAGGAATCAATCTGGTGAACCTTCTTTGTACTCCCACTATGGCAAGAATGTCTTTCCTCAGATTAGGGGACCAAAACTGCACACAATACTCCTTGTGTGGTCTCAACAAGGCCTTGTACAACTGCAGTAGAACCTCCCTGCTTCTGTACTCAAATCCTCTTGCTATGTATGCCAACATACCATTCTCCTTTTTCATTGCCTGCTGTACCTGCATGCCCACTTTCAATGACTGGTGTATAATGACACCCAGGTCTCGTTGCACCTCCCCTCTTCCTAATCGGCCACCATTCAGATAATAATCTGTTTTCCTGTTCTTGCCACCAAAGTGGATGACCTCACATTTATCCACATTAAATTGCATCTGCCATGAATTTGCCAACTCACCTAACCTATCCAAGTTACCCTGCATTCTCTTAGCATCCTCCTCACAGCTAACACTGCCGCCCAGCTTCATGTCATCCACAAGCTTGGAGATGCTGCATTTAATTCCCCCATCTAAGTCATTAATATATATTGTAAACAACTGGGGTCCCAGCACTGAGCCTTGCGGTACCCCACTAGTCACTGCCTACCATTCTGAAAAGGTCCCGTTTATTCCCACTCTTTGCTTCCTGTCTGCCAATCAATTGTCTATCCACATCAATAACTTACCCCCAATACCGTGTGCTTTAAGTTTGCACACTAATCTCCCGTGTGGGACCTTGTCAAAAGCCTTTTGAAAATCCAAATATACCACACCACTGGTTCTCCCCTATCCACTCTACTAGTTACATCCTCAAAAAATTCTACAAGATTCGTCAGACACGATTTTCCTTTCACAAATCCATGCTGACTTTGTCCGATGATTTCACCGCTTTCCAAATGTGCTGTTATCACATCTTTGATAACTGACTCTAGCAGTTTCCCCACCACCGATATCAGGCTAATCGGTCTATAATTCCCTGGTTTCTCTCTCCCCTCTCCATGTGAGGATAATGGAGCTGTGGAATAAATCTATGCAAATCAGACAGTGCAAATAGATTTAAAAGGCAATTAGAAGGGATTTTATGAAGGGAAAATGGTGAAGAATATAATGAGATGGTAGGGTCTGATCTAATAAAAAGTTAAGTGGTTTCTGTAACTCATTACTCACTCTTTCACATCTTGTTCCATTATCATTTCCCTGGTTGAAGATCCCACTATTCTATCTCCTCCCTCTAGAACAGTTAGCCACATAACCTCCAGGCCTCAAAATTCAAAGTACTGTTATTATCAATGCACATTAATGTCACCGTATGCTACCTTGAGATTCAGTTTTGCAATCATTTACCCAAAAGTAAAGAAATACCATGGACTTTATGAAAAAAAATAAACTAACAAGAACATCCATTGTACAGAAGATAAATCGTGCCAATGGTAAATTAAAAAAGTTAAGTAATACTGAAAACATGAGGTGTAGTCTTTGAAAGTAAGTCCATAGGTTGTGAATTTAAAAACGCAAACACAAGAAAATCTGCAGCTGCTGGAAATTCAAGCAACACACACAAAATGCTGGTGGAACGCAGCAGGCCAGGCAGTATCCATAGGAAGGAGTACAGTCTCCGTTTCAGGCCAAGACCCTTCATGACATATTATATTGGTTACCATTTAAATTGGTTACCAATTTCTTTACATACTTAGGGGTTAAAATTACAAAAAAGCATAAGGATTTATTTAAGGCTAATTATTTTACCTTTAATTGATCAGATTAAACTTTTGTTTACTAAATGGTCACCAATGTCGCTATCATTGATAAGTCAGATTAATGCTATCAAGATGATTATTTTACCTAAATTTTTATATTTATTTCAAGCAGTGCCAGATTTATTCCAAAATCCTTTTTCAACAAGGTTGATTCTAAAATCTCTTCATATATATGGCAGAATAAAAATCCCAGGATAGGTAAATGATACTTACAGAAATTTAAAACGGTTGGGGGGGGAGGCGTCTGGCATTGCCAATTTTTAGATATTATTGGGCAATTAATATTAGATATTTAAAATTTTGGTCGTGGGACTTAGACAGAACTTCAAGTCCACATTGGGTAAATCTTGAATGTAAATCTTTACAAGGGTTTTCACTGGGTTCTATTGTAGGGACCTGGCTTCCCTATTCTCTTTCTAAATTGCATAAACAAATGGTTAACCCAATAGTAAAACATACTTGACGAATATGGTTTCAATTTCAAAATTTTTTTGGGTTGAATCAATTTATTCTTGCAAGTCCTATTATATCTAATTTGTTTTTTCAATCCTCTATCATGGATCAAGCCTATTTGGCTTGGAAAAGTAAAGGTATATCAAGATTCTGTGATCTATTTTTGGATAATTGTTTCATGTCTTTTGAACAGTTATCTAACAAATACAATTTGCCTATATCCCATTTCTTTAGATATTTACAGATTAGAAGTTTTTTAAAAATACTGTTCTTCCTACCTTTCCGAATTTATATTCATTGGATATTTTGGGAAAAAATTTAGGTTTAAATCCTTTTCAGAAAGGTGTAATAGGAAACATTTATAATATAATTATGAAAACACCTCCAGACGTATCTAATAAAGTTAAGACCGATTGGGAAAGAGAACTTAAGATTACTTTACCTATTGAAAAATGGGAAAAAATTCTTCAATTAGTTAATTCATCCTCTATATGTGCCAAACATGCACTGATACAGTTTAAAGTAGTGCACAGTGTTCACATGTCCAAGGATAAATTAGCTCGTTATTATGCTCATATAAATCCTATATGTGATAGATGTCATTCCGAGATATCTTCTTTAACTCACATGTTTTGGTCATGTCCTTTTTTAAAAAAAATACTGGGAAGATATCTTTGATATTATTTCAACTCTTTTGAGTATTGATTTACAATCCCACCCTATTACTGCAATTTTTGGTTTACCAATGATAGAACCAAATCTTTTAACATCTTCAGCTTGTCCGATGATTGCATTTCTTACACTAATGGCCAAAAGATCCATTTTGCTGAATTGGAAAGAGATCAATCCCTCCACCACATTTCATTGGTTCTCTCAAACTATGAAGTAGGTTTTCAAAGCTTGCAGAGAGATTTAGACCACTTACAAGAGTGGGCTGAAAGATGGCAGATGGAGTTTAATGCTGATAAATGTGAGGTGCTACATTTTGGTAGGACTAATCAAAATAGGACATACATGGTAAATGGTAGGGCATTGAAGAATGCAGTAGAACAGAGGGATCTAGGAATAATGGTGCATAGTTCCCTGAAGGTGGAATCTCATGTGGATAGGGTGGTGAAGAAAGCTTTTGGTATGCTGGCCTTTATAAATCAGAGCATTGAGTATAGGAGTTGGGATGTAATGTTGAAATTGTATAAGGCATTGGTAAGGCCAAATTTGGAGTATTGTGTACAGTTCTGGTCACTGAATTATAGGAAAGATGTCAATAAAATTGAGAGAGTACAGGGGAGATTTACTAAAATGTTGCCTGGGTTTCATCACCTAAGCTACAGAGAAAGGTTGAACAAGTTGGGTCTTTATTCTTTGGAGCATAGAAGGTTGAGGGGGGACTTGATAGAGGTGTTTAAAATTATGAGGGAGATTGATAGAGTTTACGTGGATAGGCTTTTTCCATTGAGAGTAGGGGAGGTTCAAACAAGAGGACATGAGTTGAGAGTTAAAGGGCAAAAGTTTAGGGGTAACATGAGGGGGAACTTCTTTACTCAGAGAGTGGTAGCTGTGTGGAACGAGCTTCCAGCAGAAGTGGTTGAGGCAGGTTCGATGTTGTCATTTAAAGGTAAATTGGACAGCTATATGGACAGGAAGGAATGGAGGGTTATGGGCTGAGTGCAGGTCAGTGGGACTAGGTGAGAGTAAGAGTTCGGCGCGGACGAAAAGGGCCGAGATGGCCTGTTTCCGTGCTGTAATTGTTATATGGTTATATGTTGTGTTTAAATTTAGAAAAAATTAGAAGTGTTATTTATGATCCCTCTATTAAATTTGAAAAGACTTAGCGGCCACTTATTCAATGCTTTCATATGATGTAATTTGACCTTTTCCAAACCTACTCTATTTCTTTTTAGTATATGTTGAGGGGAGCGGAGTCAACGACACTAATGGTTCTTTTTTTTTATGTTTCACAACAGCCCATGTCTTTTTTTTCCCTATAGTTTAGATGGTCTATTTTGTAGATTAGTTTTTTTGGGTTTTTTTTTCCTTTTTCATGTTAGTTTGTCTATATATAATACTTGTATCCTGTAAGATTGGGAGGTTTAATATCCATGTATTAACTGGGTTCATACTTATATATGATAATTACAACAATGTAATCTCAATAAATTTGTATGATTATATTATGTTAATCTTTATCATTACGATACTAATAAAAAGACTGAAAAAGAAAAGAAAGCAACGTGTACTATCATTCTGTCTCAAAGCCCCCATACAGCACCCGACAACTTATGTTTTGTAACTTCAAAACATTGAACTAATTCAAATGAAGACAAGAGAGCTGAGAGATGTGAGTCTTAAGTTTGTTCTTTACTTGAAGAGAGGTGGTAGCATGATGACGTATGCAATTCATGAGTTTATATATATAACCCATAAAGACTTACTTAAATGAACAAGAATGCTTAATACACATATATATATATACACACACACACACACACACTCACACTCATCATGCATACACACACATAGATACATATGCATATACAAATATACACACTCAAATATTACTGAAATATTAAATGCAAAACAACAACGGTCCATGGCGAACAAGCATAGAGAACTCCCTTGTGGTCCTGAATGCACTCAAATCCAGACCTGTCAACTTTAATTTATTTCAAGCAGCAAATGAGATTTTTTCTTTTATGTACTTTGGAGTTAGGAGATGAAATAAATACAGCTTCATAGCTGGTCTTGCTGTCGGATGTGCTCACCCTGACACTTCCATTCAGCACCACTCTAATCAATGTGACTTCTTCTCTTCATGAGATTGAACAAAAACTGGCAAGATCCTGACACTGTCAACACCAGAGATTTCACAGCACACCCCCTGACCATTTGTTCCAGTGGACCAAGGGAAGCAGAAAAGGTTTCATGGCCTGATAAAGGGTCTTGCCCAAAATGTTAACTGTTTATTTCCCTCCATAGATGCTACCTAACCTGTTGAGTTCCTCCAGCATGTTGTACAAGTCTCATAGTTTTCTATCAAATAAGCTTTGTTCATAACAGAAAAAATATTTACAAGAATAAACCATGCAATCTCTTTCATTCTTGCATTCATAGTTAATGCGTTCTGTGGTGCTCTATTACACATCTTAAAACCAATAGTACTGTTCCCCCTCATGTGTCTCCCTGGGACTTCCTTAGGTCCCTTTCTCTCCAGCCGAGGAAGAAGCTTATACTGTGGTCTTTCTCCACCAAGTCCTCGCGGTGGTTGCACTGAGCTTCAGTGCCTCCCTCAGCATGTATTCCTGCAGCCTGGAATGTGCCAGTCAGTAGCATTCCTCCACGGACATCTCAACGTGCTGGCAAGCCAACAAGCGAGATCAGTCCAGAGCAGAAGTGTTGCCTGAGCTCAGTAATTACAGTAGTATATTAGCACAGCTCATACAGTCACTGTCTCACAGGACCAGAGATCCCAGGGTCTGTCTGGTGCTACCTGCAAGGAGTTTGCACATTTTCCTGTTGTCATGCGAGCTTCTCCCAGGTGCTCTGGTTTACTCCCACATCCCAAAGGACAGGCTGCTAGATTAATTAGTCACTGTAAACTGCTCCTAGCATGGAGGTGAGTAGTGAGTGGTAGAATCCAGAAGCTGATAGTAAAATGCTGAGAACCAAATGGGATAAGTTTAGGACTCATGAATCTAGGGACTTGACTGTAGGCATAGAACTTGTGGGCTGAATGGCCTGTTTCCTTGCTTTCTTCCTCTCTGTTAAGCTGAAAAGGACACGTCAAACTCCTAATGCTGGGCAATGATCAAATGATTCATCTTTTGCAGGTCGAGCAAAGTTAGCTATTGTCTCAAGAGAAGTCAGCAACAGCTAATCCTCAGAAACTCTCCACCCAAATCCCCGAGCAATGTGTAAGGAGTGCCATTGATAGAAGACAGACCAGTACCATGCAGGACTTTAACAGGAGTATGATTAGATCTGGAATTACTGCTCCACTCCAAATGGGAATTTTATATATTTTACACAGAATGAAAAGCAACAAGCTTCCAAACATCCAGGCCAGCTTTTTCAATTGTAACTACATCTAGAGTGAGTCTAAAACAAAAAAAGCTCAAATGGCAGGGAAGGCGTGGTATGGAGTAGGACGTGGTCAGTTCTAGACCACAAAAACAGGAAATGTACCAGAGGAGAGGTGTTGACTGAACTGTGCCATGGAGAGCATTCCATCTGCATCGTCACCTGGTATGGAGGCTCCGATGCATGGGAGCACAAGAGGCCTCATAGGGTTGCAGACTCAGTCACCTCGATCACGAGCTCAACCCTTACAACCAAACTGTGCCTCAGGGATCTGTTCTGGGACCCCTACTCTTTGTGATTTTTATAAATGACCTGGATGAGGAAGTGGAGGGATGGGTTAGTAAATTTGCTGATGACACAAAGGTTGGGGGTGTTGTGGATAGTGTGGAGGGCTGTCAGAGGCTACAACAGGACATTGATAGGATGCAAAACTGAACTGAGAAGTGGCAGATGGAGTTCAACTCAGATAAGTGTGAGGTGGTTCATTTTGGTAGGTCAAATTTGATAGCAGAATCATATGGTAAGACTCTTGGCAGTGTGGAGGATCAGAGGGATCTTGGGTTCTCAGTCCATAGGACACTCAAAGCTGCTATGCAGCTTGACTCTGTGGTTAAGGTGGCATACAGTGCATTGGCTGTCATCATTCGTGGGATTGAGTTTAAGAGCCGAGAGGTAACGTTACAGCTATATAGGACCCTGGTCAGACCCCATTTGGAGTGCTGTGCTCAGTTCTGGTCGCCTCACTACAGGAAGGATGTGAAAACCATAGAAAGGGTGCAGAGGAGATTTACAAGGATGATGCCTGGATTGGGGAGCATGCCTTATGAAAGTAGTTTGAGTGAACTCGGCCTTTTCTCCTTGGAGTGACGAAGGATGAGACGTGACCTGACAGAGGTGTACAAGATATTGAGAGGCATAGATCGTGTGGATGGTCAGAGACTTTTCTCCAGGGCACGAGAGGGCATAGTTTTAAGGTGCATAGGTATAGAGGAGACATCAGGGGTAAGTTGTTTTTTTATCCCCCCCCCCGCCCCCACAGAGTGGTGAGTGCGTGGAATAGGCTGCCAGCAGCGGTGGTGGAGGCGAAACGATAGGGTCCTTTAAGAGACTCCTGGATGGCTACATGGAGCTTAGAAAAATAGAGGGCTATGGGTAAGGCCTAGGTAGTTTTAAGGTAGGTATATGTTCAGCACAGCTTTGTGGGCCGAAGAGCCTGTATTGTGCTGTAGGTTTTCTATGTTTCTATGTAACCATCATGGACATCTTCCTAAGACAGTATTGCAAGAAAGCAGCATCCATTATTAAGGACCCTCACCATCTGGGATATGCCTTCTTCTTATTACTACCGTCAGGAAGGAGGTACAGGAGCCTGAAGGTGCACACTCAACATTTTAGGAACAGCTTCATTCCCGCTGCCTTCGGACTTCTGAACTCTCCACGAACCCGTGAACATTACCTTGCTATTCCGCTTTTTGCACTATTTATCTTATTGTAAATTACAGTAATTTCTTATGTCTGTACTGTACTGCTGCCATAAAACAAACTTCATGACTTATGTCAGTGACAAAATAAATCTGTTTTTGAATGCAGTGATTACAGAGTAGCACTGTGGCACAGTTCGTAAAGCTCCTGTCTCACAATACCAGAGACCCTGGTTTCAAGCCTAACCTCATTTGCTGTCTCGCATGCAGTTGGCAAATTCGTTCTGTGACCTCATGCACTCTGGTTCCCCCCATGTTCCAAAGAAGAGCAGGTTTGTAGATGTGACATCAGTGAATGAATTCGTAAAAAATTGTCATGGTGCAGCTCACCGCAAGGAGCCGACAGAAACAGCTGGAATGAAAAGGGAGCACAAGAGTAAATTGAGATGGAAAGGGAAGAGGAAGAGTCTTATGTGTACCTCATATATGGTTCTGTGCTGTGATTTTATCCCTAATATTTCTAACTTTCTTTAAAATATCTGATATATTCTCCCTTAAGCACAGAGGAATTGTCTGATAATGTTGTCTGGAGTGTAATTTGACCCCAATTAGATTTGTCTGATTCCGTCACTGGTTACCAAAAGACTCAGGCCTGGCTAACTAGCACAGCTTTCAGCCACACAGAGCCTGTCTTAGGCTGACCCTGCTGCTCACACATCCCTAGGCTTTGCTCACATCTTCTCGTTTGCACATTCTGTTTCGCCGTCAAGGATTTGCTGATTGGAAAGCCTTCCTGCGTTATGTAAAGACCAACGCTCAAGAGTTTTCCACTGGACTGTAGCTCACCTTTGCCCTTTAAACCTCTCAAAGTTCAGAATAAATTCATTATCCACGTATGTATACATCACCATATAAAACCCTGAGATTAATTTTCGTGCAGGCATTCACAGTAGTACAAACAAATACAACAGAATCAATGAAAAACTACACACAAAAGGCTGACAACCAATGTGCAAAAGACAAACTGCAAATACAAAAGAAAAACAAATGAACAAATCAATAAATGAATGAGTAACTAACTAACCTAGAAAATGAGCTGTAGAGTCCCTGATAATGAGTCTATAGGTTATAGAATCATTGCAGTCAACACACACAAATTGCTCGAGGAACTCAGCAGGCCAGGCAGCATCTATGGAAAAGAGTACAGTCGACATTTCGGGCCGAGACTTTGGCAGGACTGGAGAAAAAGATGAGAAGTCAGAGTAAGAAAATGGGGGAAGGGAATCATTTCAGTGTTGAAGTGAGTTAAGTTATCCACGCTGGTTCAGGAGCCTGATAACTGAGGGTAATAACTGATCCTGAACATGGCTCCTGTACCTCCCTTCCTGGTGGCAGCAGCAAGAAGAGAGCATGGCCGAGGTGGTAGTGGTCCTAAATGATGGATGCTGCATTCTTGTGCCTGTCCTCCTAGTAGATGTGTTAAATGGTAAAGGCAGCTTTGCCTGTAATACACGGGGCAGTATCCACCGTTTTTTGTAGGTTTTCATGTTTTAATCACCAAGATAGATGGCAAATCCCACTTGCAACTCATTCCTCCCCCACCACCACTCCAACTTTCATGGCATGCTCTTGAACCTTCTTCCAGAAGTTGTGATTGACTGACAAGAGATTTCAACTGCTTCTTGAACTGGCCTATTTAAAAGGCTCCCTCTGAACAAGTAATTATGTGTTGGGCCCTAAGAGAGAAACCACATAATTGTGACAATAAATGCCCAGGCCGAATTGGAATAAATTGAAAGCTATAAAGATTCAAAAGAACCCAGAGCTCCAATCCATCAAGCTTTTAACAGACAAAACAGGTTTTTCCTTTCAGAATTGGCAGATTTTCTTCACTCTTTCACTCTCCTCCAGTCAGTTCAGACACTAACACTGCAGCTCTGAAAATCTCCTTCCTTGACAAATGAGGCCTCTGCATTAATTAGCCCTTCATAGCCTTTCTTTGTCTCCTTAACTCCTGTTAAAGTTACATTCCTCACAAGGTTGTTAATATTGAAATATCAGGGGGTGACATTACTGTAACTCAATGGAGGAGAACACTCCATTTCTACAATCCAACACAATGGTTAGGGAACACCCACAAAATGCTGGTGGAACGCAGCAGGCCAGGCAGCATCTATAGGAAGTACAGTCGATGTTTCGGGTCAAGACCCTTCGTCAGGACAATGGTTAGAGAGAAGGGACGGGGCAAAGTCGTGTGGAGTAAAGCTGCAAATCCTCTCCCACTAAATGCAATCTGACGTCCCACAGCCATTAGAAACAAAAAGTGGGGAATAACAGATCAGATAGCATCTATGGAAAGAGAAACAGGACCTGATGCTTCAAGTCGGACAGCCTTTATCAGAACTTGGAAAATTATTCTTGAACTCACAATCTTGCTCACTTCATTGTTTACCCACACCACACTTCTGCTGTAGTGTTTATGCTTTATTCTGCATTGCTGTTTTACCTGATTCAACTTCAATACACTGTCTAATGAATTTGATCTGTATGCAAGACAAGCTTTTCACTACATCTTGGTACATTTGATAATAATAAACCAATACACAAAACGCTGGAGGAACTCAGTAAGTCAGGCAGTATCGATGGAGGGGAAAAGCAGTTAATGTTTCAGGTCGAGGCACTCCAGCACTTCTGACCCATCAAGCCCGTGCTACCAATTATACCCATGTGACCAATTAACCTACTAACCTGTAGGTTTTTGGAATGTGGAAAGAAATTGGAGAACCCAGAAACGGGGAGAACATACAAACTCCTTACAAACAACAGCGGGAATTGAACCTGGGTCACTGGTGCTGTAGTAGCATTACATTAACTGCTGTGCTACTGTGCCAACTTATCTCATCTCCCTACCTTATCTAATTTAATTCCCTACGTTCACATTAGCACCCCAACCACCCAACACACATCAGACAACTTACAGTGGCCATCTGGGATGTGGGAAGAAACTAGAGCACCCAGAGGCAATGGGCCATGGGGAGGTCATACCATCTCTGCATATTGGTACCAGAGGTGAGGATTGATCCTGGCTTGCTGGTCTTGTGAGGCAGCAGCTCTACTAGCTACACCATTCTGCAACACACATCAAAGTTGCTGGTGAACACAGCAGGCCAGGCAGCATCTCTAGGAAGAGGTACAGTTGACGTTTCAGGCCGAGTCTGCAGATTAGTTTATTGTATATACACCAGTGTGCAATTGCTTGTGTGAAGCTTACAGAATAAACAACATGTATAGTAATAATGGGCTCAAAACAGCAGAAAGGTACAAAGTACTGCAATGCAAACAGTGTAAAAGGAAAGGTTAAATTGACAATGATGGAAGAAGTAGGATTAAGAGTCTGAGAACATGGTGACACTGCCAGAAAGGGAAGATGAAAGCGGTGATTGGTTCAGGAATCTGACAACAATGGGAAGAAGCTAGCCTTGAATATGCATGTTTAGGATTTCAAACTCCTGTGTCTACTTCTAGAAAATGGAGGAGAGAAAAGAGAAAGACTTCCTGATGAAGATGGACTAGATAGGGAGGGATAACGTGATGAGTCTGTGATGGATTGGGCTCTGTTTACCTCTCTCTGCAGTTCTGATAGTCCAGACCAGAGCAACTACAATACAATGCTAGAATGCAATCCACCAGAATACTTTGCATATGCAGGGAATGGAGGAATGAGAACGTGGCATAGCAGAAGGGATTAGTTTAATTAATTACATTTAATTACCCTTTGAAGAGCATGTTCCTGTGCTTTACAATTCTACGTTCTATAATGTTTAAAAACTCGTTTTCTCTCTTTACCAGTTCTGATGACAGGCAACAACTCAAATCATCAACTCAAATTTTCTCTCCAATGTTGCTGCTTGATTTGCTGAGTGTTTCCAGAATTTTCAGTTTTTGTTTTGAATCCTTCCCTAACTGTGGTGAAGAGGTGGCAACTTTCAATGTCAACTTGCAGATCAATGCCAAAGAGGCACATCACCAGCTTGTCCGATGCCAATGAGATGCCCAGCTATGGACTTTAGCCTCAAATACTTGGCAGAACCAATGTAGAATGCAACAATCTCAATAACCTATTCAAGGAGAAGATTCTAAGCTTTTCCAGAGACAACATTCAGTGAGTGAATCAGTATCTGAAAAGGACACAAGTTAGGTTAATGGTACAATCACATTCAAGGCCTTCCAGGGTAGCTGTGGACAGACTGATTAGACAGGCTATAGGCTGGCAGCACAAAATCAGAATATTACTTTGGACATTGGACTCAGATGTATAGCACAGAAACTGTTCTTGAGCCCATTATGTCCATGCTGAACAATTTGACCATCTTCATCACTAATCCTATTTACCCTAATTAAATCTGTGTCCATCTGCACTGAGTATTAGAGAAGGTATTGAGGTGATTTTTCAGGCTGCTGCCTGGATTAGAGAACATGTTGTATGAGGAAAGGTGATCTGAGCTTGGGCTTTTGCTCTTGGGAGTGAAAAAGGTCGAGAGGCAACTTGACAGATGTGTATAAGATGGTAAGAGCCATAGATAAAGTGACAGCCACTGTCTTATTCCCAGGATGGCAATGGCTGACATGTGAGCACACACTTTTAAGGAGATTGGATTTACGTATGGTAGGTTATCTTTTTTTGCACAAAGTGTGTGGAACGTATTGCATCAGTCTGCTGCCCAAAGTAATGTAACGGGGTAAGAGGCAACTTGATACAAGAGTTGAGATTGGTTAATGTCCCTTTCCTGTACACAAGTGTAAGGAGAATGATATAATTGTCACTCTGGATCTGATGCAGCAGAAAAATAAACACAAAAGGAACATACACAATAAGAATACATAAGATAGCTTATATACATAGATTCATTGTCTGTCCACAAAATGACATGAGGCTGTACATAAGGTGAATTACAAGAAATAATAAAATAGTGGTGGAGTCGTTAATCTGCTTTACTGTTTGGGAGTTTGGGGTAATGTTTTGGAGACTGGTGGTCGTGGTATAGATGCTACATGACCTACTGGCGTGACAAACAATCCATGACCAGGGTGGCTGGGTGGGATCCTTCATGATGTTACTGGCCCTGATCCAGCATCCTTCTGTATACATGTCATTGATAGAGGCGTACAAGTTGAAAAGAGACATAGATCAAGTGGCAGCCAGAAACTTTTTCCACGGGCAGAAATGGCTAACACAATAGGACATAACTTTAAGGTGTTTGCAGTAAAGTATCGGGGGGGGGGTGGATATCAGAGCCAGCTTTAAAAAAAAACACAGAACAACAAGTGCATGGAACACATTGCCAGGGGCGGTGGCAGAGGCAGATACATTAGGGACATTTAGAGACTCTTACATAGGCATAGGTAAGAGGAAAGGAGAGTTATTTGGAAGAGAAGGGGTATGTACTGGAATACAGTGTTGGGAAGTGTATGGTCATGCACTTCGGTTGAAGAAATTAAAGGGTTGACTTTTCTAAATGGAGAGAAAATACAAAAAACTGCAATGCAAAGGGACTTGGGTTAATTTGCAGGTTGAGTCTGTGGTGAGGAAAGCAAATGCAATGTTAGCATTAATTTTAAGACGACTAGAATATAAAAGCAAGGGTATGGTGTTGAGACTTTATAAAGTACTGGTGAGGCCGTACTTGGAGTAGAGAGAGCAGTTTTGGGCCCCTCATCTTAGAAAGGATGTGCTGAAACTGGACAGGGTTCAAAGGAAGCTCACGAAAATGATTCCAGGATTGAATGGCTTGTCATATGAAGAGTATTTGATGGCTCTGGCCTTGTATTCACTAGAATTCAGAAGAATGAGGGGTGAACTCATTGAAACCTATCGAATGGTGAAAGGCCTTGATAGAGTGGATTTGGAGAGGATGCTTCCTATGGCGGAAGAACCTAAGACCAGGAGACACAGCTCCAGGATAGAGGGGCATCCTTTTAGAATGGAAATGAAGTGGTGAATCTGTCGAATTCCTTGCTACAGGCAGCTGTGGAGGTCAAATATTTACGTATATTTAAGGCAGTGGTTGATAGATTCTTGATTGGTCAGGGCATGAAGGGATATGGGGAAAAGACAGGAGACTGGGGCTGAAAGGAAAATTGGATCAGGAATGATGAAATGGTAGATTAGCCTCAATGGTCAAAATAGCCTAATTCCGCTCCTATATCTTATGGTCTAATGGGTAGATTGATCTTGGATTTGGTTAAAAGTTTGGCACAACATAGAAGGTCAAAGGTAATGTACTGTGCTCTCTTTTTCTATTAGGATTCAAGCAGCTGTCTAAATATCTCTTTAATGTAGTAATTACTCCAGGCTCCAGCAATCCCTCTGGCAACATGCTCCAGGTATCAACCACTGAGTGTAAAAAACTTCCCCCCCAAATCCTCTTTCAAGCTCTTTCCTCACATCCTAAACCTATGCCCCCCACATCTTAAACTTATGCCATGAAAAACCAACTCTGGTTACCTGTACAATCTATGCTTCTCATAATTCTTCATATATACTGTATGTCTAAGAGGTATCTATCAAGCTCCTCCAGTCCAGGGAGAACAAATCCAGCCTATCCACTCTCACCCTATAACTACAGTTCTCTGATACAGGCAACAACCTGGTGAATCTTCTCTGCACTCTCTCCAGTGTAACCTTATCCTTCTTACTGCGTGGCTACCAGAACTGTGCACAGTTCTCCACATGCAGTCTAACCAATACTTTGTAAAGTTGCAATGTAAACTTCAAAACCACAAAGCTTTCTGAAGATGCTGGAAATCTTGAACAACTCGCACAAAGTGCTGGAGGAACTAAACATCTATGAAGGAAAAGAGACAGTCAATGTTTTAGCTTGAGACTCTGCCACAATAAGACTGTATCCATCATTAAGGACCCTCACCATCAGGAGATGCCCTCTTCTCATTACTATCATCGGGGCGGTGGTACCGGAACCGAAAGACCCACACTCAAACTTTGAATGGTCCATGGCCCAATAACACTAACTCACTATTTCTGCATTATTTTCTGCTTTGTACTGTTGCTGCAAAACAACAAACTTCACATTATATGCCAGTTTCTGAAACACAATCCTTTGGATTCATCAACTGTGTGGGGAGGGTGGGGTGGGGTGGGCAACAGCTTGCCCTCCATATCGCACTGACCTGGCTTACCTGTCACATAGATATCTAGGATGCAATATCTATGGTCGACCCACCTACAGAGGGCCCCGAGTCTCATCTCTTTATTATGAAAGCAAACGTGAGTTGGGGAGGAAGGTTTGATCAACAATGGAGAGATGGGTAGGTAGGGTCTTGATTATGGTGGGGCAGTATTGTTGCCTGTGTACATATATCTACTGATACTTCCGGACACATCTTCAGTGATGTTCCTGGAATCATGGGGTGTTTCAGATCTTTCATCATACAACCTCCTCCAGGTGACCCAGCCGGGGCTGATCGGACCCCAGCTTGTGTCCAGATGGCTAGCTACTTATGACTCCATGGCTCCCCTCTTTTGAGCCACAGCCATCTTGAGGCCCTCTCTGCCACATCGGTGGTACTGCGGATGGCTCTCCTCTTCCTCTCTCCCTCGATGCCCAAATTGCTGAAGGCTCGAATCCCCGACAACCAACCTCCACTGGGAGACACCTCGCTCTCCATCCAGCCTGCTGACAGTTGCTGACCAGTCCTGTGTACTTGGAGAGCTTCCTTTCAAAGGCCTCTTCCAAAGCGATCTTCCCATGGGACTGTCAGCTCCAGCAGCACCACTTGCTTAGTAGACTCAGACACTAAGACAACGTCTGGTTGCAGGGTGGTGGGCTGCGATATGGCTGGGGAACTTCAGCTGCTGTTTGAGGTCCACCAACAGCTGCCAGTCCCTTGCAGAGGTCAGAATCCCTGCAGATGTTCTTTTGGCAGGTATTGGCTGCTCCCCAGCTCTGACAAAGGCAATGGTCTGCTTGGAGGGTCGGGACTGCTTTGCCCACTCAAGTCCTGCACTGAAGAAGTGCATCCAAGTAATGAAATTGAAGGGGATCCAAGGAAATTAAACATTGGCCTAAAAGCTCTAAAAGGATGGAAAATATGTGACTGAAATGGGCAAAACATTCCAAACATTTACTGAAGGATTCTAAAGAAAAAAATTAGCTTTATCTATCACGTGTACATCAAAACATAGAGTTAAATGCATCATTTGCATCAAATCGAAGCAGTGAGGATTGTGCTGCACAACCTGCAAGTGTCACCACGCTTCTGGCGTCAACGTAGCATGTCCACAACTCACCAACTCTAACCACACATCTTTGGAATGTGGGAGGAAACCCATACGAATGTACAGACATCTTACAGAGAGTGGCAGGAATGGAATTCTGATCTTCCAGCTGGCACACTGTAAAACATTACGCTAACCACTATGCAGTTATTCCATCTGAAACTAGTAGGAGTTACTTAAAATGCATCCTAAACGGCCCTAGACAGTCTGATCCCACGGCACACCAACCCCAGAAGTCCTGCTCACTTCAGCTCCCCCCTCCCCATATCAGTTAACAGCAAAGCATTCTCACACTTGGCTGCTGCTTTAAAATCTCAGCCCATTTCACCACCACTCTCCCTTCAGCAATAATAAAAGGTATTTTGAGTTGTCAACGCAGACAGAACATTAACTGCTTTGTTTTTCTCCCCCTGCTGATCAGCACTTGCTATTTTCTTCCCAATCCAGTTCACCCTATTGCCTGGTTTTCCCACTGCTAAGATCGAGACCCCTTACTGGGCACTTCATGTCTCCCTAACCCTCAGCCATACTCCCCCAACAGATATTAATTCATCTCCTTTTAAAAAGGCATCAGTATCCTTGAGTAAGCTGCTTTGCCACAAGGCCAACGCAGTGTAGATTGGGCAGGTACAGAGGTGAGGTGGTGGGGGGGTGAGGGGGATAGGAAATTGACTGGACGCAGAGGTTTGTAGCATAAATAAGGATTGGTTTGTCCATTACCTCTGTGCTGGCCGTTGGCCATGTCCATGTACCATTACTGCCCCAAAAGCACTCTGAAGTGCAATTTCAACTCCAGTTTTCCTTTAATAGGATCAACAAACTCTAGCACTGACTGCAAAGTTCAAAAGTAAAATTTATTATCAAACTACCTATATGTTACCATATACTATCTTGGAGATTTATTTTCTTGTAGGCATTTACGAGAAAATAAAGAAATATTATAGATTTTATAATAAAAACTATACATAAACAAATACTGACAAGCAACCAATGTGCAAAAGAAGAAAAATCATGCAAAAAAAGACAAAAAAAGTAAATAAATAATATTGAAAACACAAGTTGTAAAGAGTTCTTGAAAATGAGTCTGTAGATTGGGGAATCAGCTCAAAGTTGAGGTGAGTGAGGTTATGCACACTGGTTCAGGAGAATGGAGAAGAACCCAAGGAATATTTGCATGTGGAATTCTGTGCGTACAATTGTCATTTATATAAGGAAGAGCCCAATCAAATATCACAATAAAGTGAAATGGCCTGGAAATAATTTTGTAACACTAGAGGGGGAAAATAATTGTTCTTTAACATTACATTGCTTTAAAAAGTGAGTAAAGTTTACAATCAAATAAAATTGCTATTCCTTCTGAATTTTGAAGCTGCACTGACATTATGGTTACTACACAATTACAAAAACACTTAATCTTTTTACCAGACTCATTAAATAAATGAAATAGTTTATTAAGTAGCTGCATGGATTTGGAATTGATTTGCCCATGGAAGGTAAAGGGTAGTAGTAGAAGATGGAGTGTACTCTGTTCTTTGTAATTTTTGTAAGTAAATTGAATGAAAAGGTGAAAGGGTGGGTTAGCTGGCCTACAAATGGCACAAAGGTTCGTTGGGTTATGGATAGTATAGAAGTTTATTGTAGGCTACATAGGATATAGACAGGATGCAGAGTTGGGAACAGAAGCAATAGATGGAGTTCAATGTGGAGGATATGTGAAATTAAACACTTTGGGAGATTGAACTTTAATGTTGAGTACAAGTTTAATGGCGGGATTTTTAACAGTGTGGAGGAACAAAGGGATCTTGGGGTCCAAGTGCACAGATCCTCAAAATTGTAACGCAATGTGTAAGGACAGCTGAGAGAACAGTCAAGATTCCCAATGTAATGTTGCAGCTTCATAAAACACTGGTTAGACCACAGTTGGAATATTGTGTTCAGTTCTAGCCACCACATTATAGGAAGGATGCGAAAACTTTAGCGAGAATGCAGAAGAGAGTGACTAGGACTCTGCCTGGATTAGAGAGCATCTTATGCGGGAAAGTTGATTTACCTAGGTCTCCAAGACTTTGGAGCAAAGGAGGTGGCTTGATAGAGATGTACAAGTTGATGAGAGGCATAGATTAAGTGGATAGCCTGCACCTTATTCCCAAGACAGCAATGAGCAATGCCAGAGGACATTCATTTAAGATGTGTGGAGAAACCTTTAGGAGAGATATCAGAGGTAGGTTTTATTTACACAAAGGACGGTAGATACCTGAAAGGCACTGCCGGAGATGGTGGTAGAGGCTGATACAACAGTGACATTTAATAAATCAGATGTGTGATTGGATGTTTATGGGCTGTGTCAGCAGGCAGGATTGATCATGGAGCACATTTCTATAGAAAAGCACAGCATTGTGGGCTGAAGGGCCTCCACTCTGGTACTACATCGACTCAGGCCTAAGGGGCCAGCTAATGCACTATTCTGGTTCTACTTCAAAAACTCATTGAACACCAATTTAACTTAAGGACTCACAATCCCCAAAGTTTCCATAACCATGGATTTATTTCTAATTTGGACTCTACACATTCCACAAGGAGACCTCAAAGTTGTCTGCTATACTCTATTTCCTATATTTTGCTGTAAGGTGTTCTCACTGGGTGGAAAAAACAAAATTTATCTCTGCTTTCCACCACTTTCCTTTCAACTCCATAACCAATGTTACAGAGGGCTTACAGATCACTGGACTTACATAAGTGGTCATGTCTTTCTCTCAATCTCAGAGGATGTCTAATCTGTTTCCAAGTCTGGTGCAACTCCACTGACAACCTTCAAGGATACCTTCTGCCATCAGCTCAGTGGAAACCTCAAGGCAACTTCACAAGCTCCCTATAATCCCATCAAACTTTCCAGCTATGTAGGTGCATGTGGTGAAGTTGTTGTTTTGTGATTATACTTTGCTGAAAAAAATTTCCTCAATCCACAGTATGTTCCTAAATTATGGAGCGTATCGTTAAATGCTAGTCATCCTGCTCATGGTTCATAAATGGATAAGTTGTGCTGTTCACCACTAGACAATAGCCTAATTATTGTTGCAACAAACATAAACTAAAAGTTACTTGGTTGTTAAAACAATGTGCTAGCTTTAAGTACACACCAATGCTGATATCTTCCCCAAAGACCCCTCTCTAAATCAATCCAAAGAGGTCTCACAGCCAAATGTAGAGAGTACCTGGAATAACCTACCAGAGGAAGTGGTCAAGGTGAGTAAAATTTCAACTTTTAAGAGGCACAAAATGCTGCAGAAACTCAGCAGGCCAGGCAGCATCTATCAGTCCTGATGAAGGGTCTCGACTCAAAACATCAACTGTTTACTCTTTTCGATAGATGCTGCCAGGCCTGCTGAGTTCCTCCAACATTTTTTGTGTATTACTGTGGTTTCCAGAGTCCGCAAATGGTCTCGTGTTTGTGATTCAACATTTAAGAGGTATTTGGATAGGTACACGGGGGTGGGGGGGGGGCTTTGAAGGTTATGGGCAAACAAGGGCCATTTGGACGAGCAAGGACGACACTGCTGTATGACTCGCTCTCAGAATATCCCAGGATGTTCACAGCCAATGAAGTACCTTAAATTGTAGGAAAAGGTGGACAAGTGTTCACAGTGTTCAATATAAATGTATCGCAAGAAATTAGTAAAATTCCAATGTAATTGCAACAGCATTCATTATCTCCATTGGCAAACAGTGTCTACCATGCATAAAATGCATTGCAATCAGTCACCCAGACACGTCTCAAAGCATCTCCAAAACCCTTGGTCTCTACCGTCAAGAAGGACAAGGGCAGAGATGGATGGCAAAACCCCCACCGAAAGCTCCACTTCAAGTCACATGCCATCCTGTCTTGGAAATGCATTGATGTTCCTTTATCATCAATAGATCCAAATCCTAGAACTTCATTCCCATCGCCACTCCAGGACTGGAGACTGAAAATGCTGGAATCTGGAGGGTCTCACTGGGTCAGGCAGTGTCCACGTAGGGAAATAGACTGATGAAAGGTCCCAGCTAAACAGGGTGACTGCTCCTTTCTCTCCACAGATGCTGCCTGATTGACTGAATACCTCCAGCATCTCGTTTGTTTTCCCACTCTGAGAACATCTTCACTAGAAGGACCGAAATTGTTCAAGGCAATTGGCTGTCATATTCTCAGGGGATGGGCCACATAGAGTCAAAATGCACCAGCCACAGAAGCAGCCCCTTTGGCCCATCTAGTACATCCCAACCCAATCTTCTGCCTCGTCCCGTCTAGCTACATCTGGATCATAGGCTATGTAGCATCCACAACAGAACTACTAGACTCAAATACAGTTACTTTTCCCGAGCAGTAAGGCCGATCAACTCTTCCACCTACTAACCCACCCCTCTACCCTCACTCCACCGCTACTTTATCATTTCCATCAAAGTCACCTTATGTACAGACACTCCTGTACTCAGCATCACTTTATGTACCCACTATAAATCTATGTATAAGCTATTTTATTAAATATGTTTATTGTGTTTTTAATGTGTTCTTTATCATAGCGTCTCTTTTGTGCTGCACAGGATTCAGAGTAGCAATTATTTTGTTCTCTGTGCACTGGTATACTGGAAATTACATTAAACAATCTTGAATCTTGACACCCCTTCCATCCATGCGCCTATCCGAACTTCTCTTAAATGTTACAATTGAACCTGCATTTACCACTTCTGCCGGCAGCTCATTCCATACATACAGCATGCTCTAAGTGAAGAAGACTCCCCCTCATATTCCCTTTAAATATTTCACCTTACACCATAAACTGATGACCTCCAGTTTGACTCTTGCCCAACCTGAGGGGCAAAAGTGTGCGTGTATTCACCTTACCTGGTATACATCTGCAAGCTCTCCCTCATTCACCTGCACTCCAGTGTAATCTAGATTCTAAAAGATGAATAAATTAAGAGTCATCCAAAATCCAATCCTTAACATGAAGCCACTGCATTTCGTTATACTTATCTCAGCACTAATGATTCACAGCATTATTTTATATATTGGGGATCACATGGTCATCTTCAGTGAGTGTTCACTTCTAAGAGGATACATTCATCACATCTCAGTAACTGCCTTCAGTATCAACACTTCATGCTCAGCCTGAGCTAAAGGCAGTATTACCTTCTCTTTCTCAACAAGACCACCAAAGAACATCATTCATTCAACCATGTTATGTTCCTCTTTCTCTACACCACAGAGCTCCACCTCAAAATCCTCTTCAATAACAAAGCTTCTATCAATGCACAGTGATGCAGTTTTGTCCAATTATCCACTATGTGTTAGTTTGAGGCAGTCCAGTTAATTTTGCCTGGAACCACAAAAAGTGGGAGTGGTATGCTTGGGCATGGAATGGGGAGATGGAGGATGTGGCATGGGAGGCTACTTCTATATCCGCATCTCTTTCTTTCCACCTCCACTGATTGACAACACACAAAATGCTGGAGGAATTCAGCAAGTCAGGCTACAGCTATAGAGGCAAATAAACAGATGATGTTTTGGGCAGAGACTCTTCATCAGGACCTGAATGCTCTCAGCCCCAAAAGTCCAACCATTTACTCCCCTCCATAGATGATGGCTGACCCACTGACTTCCAGCATTGTATGTGTGTGTTGCTTTGGATTTCCAGCATCTGCAGAATCTCTTGTGTTCATGTCCCACTGTCTGGCAACTGCTTCCCTGCTCAACCAAGAGTAGAGCGAATGTGTAAACCAATGACCAAGAGCAAGGAAAATGTTACTTGAATGAACCAATCCAGAAGATAACAAGGCCAATCTCTATCATATACACTGTAAATACACTGTGTCCTCTTTGTTAGACACTCCAATATCTAATCAGCCAATCATGTGGCAGCAACTCAATGCATAAAACCATGCAGACATGGTCAAGAGGTTCAATTGTTGTTCAGAACAAACATCAAAAATGTGATCTAAGTGACTGGCCATAGAATGATTGCTGGTGCCAGACGAGGTGATTTAAGTATCTCAGAATCTGCTGATCTCCTGGGATTTTCACACATGACAGTTTTGAGAGTTTGCAGAGGATGGTGCGATACACAATAACATTCAGTGAGCAGCAGTTCTGTGGACAAAAACGCCCTGTTAATGAAATGAAGGAGCTTGGAGGAGAATGGCCACACTGGCTCAGGCTAACAGGAAGGTGACAGTAACTCAAATAACCACACGTTACAACAGTGGTGTGCAAAGGAGGATCTCAATATATGCTCAACATATCAAACCTAAAAATGGATGGACTACAGCAGAAGGCCACACTGAATTCCACTCTGTACCTAATAAAGTGGCCACGGAGTACAAATATTCAATGAGCTGTTTTTGACTGTACAATGCAACAATGCTGTTAGCTTTCAGATTTCCATCTTCCAATTTTAAATAGCTTGCATTCAACGAATTATCTTTTATCAGTTGACTTCTATCACTTCTGTTCTCAAACAAATGCTTCGATTGAAAGATATTTAAAATATGCTTGACTTCAACCAGCCGTAAGGAGGATACCTGTGCTTTCAGAGGCCTCATACTGTGGTTTTCAGTGAACAAAATTGATGAAGAAATGGAGGTTAATGCCTGAATTCCTTTGTACTGTACCTCTGATAAAGGGATGAGATGGGAAATTGGGAGTGCAATTTATTTTGCAATTCATGCACATCCTTATTCATGCTGGGCATCTGAGAACCATGCAGCAACACACACAGAAAGCAGTTATCACAGAGCACGAGAGAAGCGTATCACAACCTTCCATTCAAAGCCACCAAATGACTTTAAATAAGCACATTAACACAGTAGTGTCGGACATGATTATTCTGTGGCATGTGGGGGAGTCTGTGAAGAGGAAAGTAGAACTCACTTTGATGCTTTGTCATCAAAGCCCTTGGGCTTTACCCTTGTGTTTCATGACCAACACATTACTTCTGCAGTCACCTTTTATGGAGGGGAGTTCTGCAGAGAGAGAGCTCTGACAAACTGTGGCACTGATCCTCAATGTGAAGTTGTCACTGCAGACCTGATTTCTGTAACACATGTCTGGCTAGCTTTCCACAGCCCATTCTCCAATACCGCAAGACCATCCAAAATTATGGACATTTATCCAGCCCAGATTTGTCCTGTTCGTTCATCATTCCTATGACCTGCGCATTTGCCATGTTGAACAATTTAATCATAAACTTCTCAATCTGCTTTTAAATCTCCTTCATGACCCTACTCCTCACAGGACCTGAGCTCATCTTCAGAGCTATAACCGTTCCAGATCTCTAATACTGGCCTCTTTGGCATCAAATTTTCACTTGCACCACTATTATCAGACATTTCTCCAGCTTCCCTGGTTTCAAGCTCTGAAAGTAGCTTCCATGAACCTCTATACCATCTGAATTGTCTTTCAGAATCTCATTAAAATCTCCCTCTTAGACCAAACCTTTGATGATATGCCCCAACATCTCTTTTGCTGGCTCAGTTTTCAATTGATAATTTAAAACTTGTGTCAAATTTGTTGTTGTTTTGACTGAATGATTTATTTTACTCAGGATAGTCGCCATCTGTTTTCCATTAGCAATAGGGTGCGTTTATATCACATTCAAAAGGCATTTGGGCCAAGGGTGTGATTTATGCAGAGAGAACAGAACAGTTAGTCAGAACTGCCCAGTGCATCACTGGCACTAGCCCACCCACCATCAAGGACATCTACAGAAATAAGGCAGGAAAAGGCCAGTAACATTTATGAAGGATCCCACCCACCCTGCTCATGGTCTGTTTGTCCCACTCCCATTAGGGAGGAGGCTTTGTAGCATCTATCAGGACCACCAGAATTAAAACAAATTTATTTTCCCAAGCAGCAAGGCAGATCAACACCTCCACCCTCCACAACCCCACCACCATTACTTTATCATTTCCTGTAGGAGTCATCTTATGTGCAGACACACCTGTGCCTAGCATCACTTTATGGACATACAATTTGTCGTGGCTATCCCTCGAGGTCGAAAATGATGGTCTTCGTTCTGTTGATCTACTTACGGGCTCTCAAGTGGCTTATGAGTCCAATCTTGGCTTTGAAAGTTCTTCCACATTCAGGACAGGTAGTTCCAGATGGAAGATCGGGAAATTAATACAATTAATCTATGCATATAAGCTGTTTAATGTATTTATATTTATTGTGTTTTCTTTATTATTGTTGTGTTCCTCATCTTATTGTGGTTTTTTTGTGCTACATTGAATCAGGAGTAAGAATTATTTTGTTCCCTTTATACTGGAAATGACATTAAACAATCGGAGCAGTGTAAACGGAGCAGCAAGTTCTGAGGTTATTAACTCACAATGGAATTCCTTGAACTAGTGACTGGTTAACCTATTAGTAACTACATACATTGATCAGAAGTTGCTTTATTTTCTGGAAGGATTATGTCTGCAGAGTTGGGCTTTCCTTGCAGACCATGGAGTAATATTGACAGCAGCAGGAATGGAACCCCAGTTGTTGGTGCTTAAAGCATTAAGCTAGTCGCTATGCTACCGTGGGTTAACCGGTCAAAGCACCTGTCTAGTAAACAGGGAATCGTGTGTTCAGATCCCAGCATTACTTTTGGATGGGGTGTTTCAGTGCTTCCAAACTGGGTTCAATTCCCTACTGTCTGTAAGGAAATTTCATGTTTTCCCATTGCCAATGTGAGTTTCTTAAGACCATAAGACACGGGAGTAGAATTGGGCCGTTTAGCACAGGGCCTTCTCCATTTGGTCCTGGTTGATTTATCTGTCCTCTCAAGCCATTCTCCTGCTTTTTCCTCAGAACCTTTAACACTATTACTAATCAAGTGCCTTTCAACCTCTGCCTTACATGTACCCAACAACTTGTCCTTCACACTCATCTGAGGCTTCAAAGAGTTAGGAAGTTGCCCATCAACAGAACATACACCACTGCAACCCTTAAATCATTGTTTTTAGCATGATGAAAACAGATACCAAAACTTCTGCGAACTTTTTTAGAGCTGCATTGTGATAAACCATAGAAGCCCACCCTTCTGGGTTTTAATTGGGCTCTGCATCAAATCTATAAACCCACAAGCATTTTCTTTCTTCTTGGCTGTCATTATTCTGAAATGCAATTACCTTTGCCTCCTGATGCATGAGAACCTTGCAGGAATGGGAGCCACCAACACTAGAGAGGAATGCCCTGAGATCCTTGTGGGTCGCTTCAGAAACCAACTAAACCACAGAATTCGTTCTTCAGAATTAAGAACATGGGTGTCTTCATTCTCTATCATAAGGAAACATGGGGTTCACTATAATGTAAAGGGGATGGATGGGATGTGTTAATTGATGTATTCAGAATTAAATAAAGGAAAACTAACTGCTCAAAGTATCCTGGCTGGTGGCATCATAGTTTGATATAGCAATTCAAATGTGCAGGAATGGGAAAAGCTGCAGAGAATGAAGGTCACAGCCCAATACATCACCAGCACATCCCTCCTTGTCATCAGAACCATCTACAGGGAGGTGTTATCTCAAGAAGACAACATCCAAAGATCCCCAAAACCCTGGCCATGTCATCTTCTTACAGCTACCATTGGGCAGGAAGTACAAAAGCCTTTAGTCCCACTCTACAAGGTTCAAGAAACAGCTACTTCCCTTCAGCCTTTCAGATACTGAGCCAACTGATACTATACTAATCGTAGTTTAGCAACATACAACCACTGTGAATACTTTGCACTAAAATGGACTGTTTTTCTTTCATTATAGTTGTGTTATTTCTTGTTGAAACTGTGTATAACTTACATTTAATAACTCTATATTTAACTTTTGTTAGCCTAATCAAAAGTGGTGACAAATGAGCATATGAGAGGGAGATTGAAAATCTTGCTGCGTGGTGCCACAACGATAACCTATCACTCAATCTCAGCAAGAGCAAGGAGTTGATTATCGACGACAGGAGAAGGAAACCAAAGTTCCATGAGGCAGTCTCATCCGGGGATCAGAGGTGGAGAGTGTCAGCAACTTTATATTCCGGGGTGTTAACTGGCATGGGTCCAGCATGCAAGTGTATTATGAAAAAATCATGGCAACACCTGTACTTCCTTATAAATTTGTGAAGATTCAGCATGTCATCTAAAACTTTGATAAACTTCTTATAGATACATAGTTGAGAGTATATAGATTAGATTAGATTAGATTATCTTGCCTGTTTGCAAAAAGAGGTGGACGCAGCCTAGTCCATCATGGCCAAAGCCCTCTGCAATAGTAAGCACATCTACATGGAGCACCGTTACAGGAAAGCAGCATCCATCATCAGGGGCCCCCACCATCTACACCATACTCTCTTCTCACCACTGCCAACAAGAAGCCACAGGACACATATCACTAGGTTCAGGAACAGTTATTACTCTTCAACTATCAGGCTCTTGAACCAGAGAGGATAACTTCACCCATCCCATCACTGAACTGTTCTCACAACCGACGGACTCCCTTTCAGGGACTCTTTATCGCATGTTCCCCATATTGATTACTCACTTATTTTTAAATTTTTCCTCTAATTTTGAATTTGCACAGATTGTTGTCTTTTGCACATTAGTTGTTTATGTGTTCTGTTGGGTGTGGTCTTGTATTTAATGTGATTGCCCGCAAGAAATGAATCTCAGGGTTATATATGGTGACATATATAATTTACTTCGAACTGAAATGTTTTCCTGACTGAGGTGTTGCACCTTAGCATTGCAAATACAGGGAGACAGTGCACTGTTAAGGACCAGACCATCAACAGTATTGCTGAGCAGACAGATATTGATGTCCAATTTCACAGCTTCATTACAGTGGCTACACAGTTCGATAGGATGGTTAGGAAGACCTATCGAATGCTTGATTTTATTAGTGGAGGCACTGAGTTCAAAAGTCAAGAGGTTATGTTGCAACTTTATAGAACTCTGAGGAAGCCACATCTGGAGTATTTGATACAGTTCTGGTCGCCTCACTATAGGATGTTGAGGCTATAGAGAGGGTGCAGAAGAGGTTTACCAGGATGCTGCCTGGTTTAGAAGACATGTGCTATCATGACAGGCTGGACAAACGGGTTTTTTTTTGGAACAGTAGAGTCTGAGGGGAGATCTGAAAAGAGGTTTATATGATTATAAAAGGGAAAAGCATAATAGGTAAAATAGACAGGAAGTATCTTTTCCCAGGGTTGAAATGTCTAATAAGAGAGGGCATATATTGAAGGTGAGAGGGGATAGGTTCAATGGGTATGGGAGGGGTAAGTTTTTACTCAGGGAGGGGTGGATGGTTGGAATGTGCTGCCTGGTCTGGTGCTGGAGCCAGAATCATTAGAGGCTTTTAAGAGACGTTTAGTCAGGCACAGGGATGTAAGGATGATGGAGGGATATGGACATTGTGTAGATAGGAGGGATTCGTTTTTATGGGTTTTTTTAATTTACTTTTTATCTGGGTCAGCACAACATTGTGGGCTGAAGGGCCTGTTCATGTCCTGTACTGTTCCATGTTGAATGAACATCTTCATTAGGTAGATGGCGGTGAATCTGTGAAATTTATTATCACAGACAGCTGTGCTGTGCTGTACTGTTCTATGTTCTACGAAAGCTATTTCGATAATGATATCTGCCTGTGATGTTGCAAGTAGGAGAGAAAGGGGGACCCCTTCCAAAGCTGCTGCCTGACTTGTTGAGATCCTCCATCATTTTGTACATGATGCTTTCGGTGCCCCTTACATGGGAAAAAATTTCAGCTCTCTACCTGATCAATGCCTCTGATAAACTTACACACTTCTACCAGATCTCCCTTCAGCCTCCTTTGTTCAATCTTCCCAATTCTCTGCACACAGAAGTACTTGAACACAGGCAACACTCTGGTGAAACTCCTTTACACTCTTCCCAGTACAAACGCATTTTCAGTCAACTTGTCACCCAGCCAGAGCGGGATGTAAGGGTGGGTGGGGTGTGGAGTGGGTCAGCCACCTAGATCAATGCAGCACCCTATATATACCCACTTGAAATACAGTGAAGGGTCCATGTCAAGTTCACATGGAACATAGAACAGTACATCTTAGAAATAGGCCCTTGGTCCCATGATGTTGTGCCAGATTAATTAAACTTTTAAATTATATGTCTAACTAAATCAGAGCCTTCAGTAAGCTCATATCAGAATTATATATATTATCGCGGGCATATGTTGTGAATTTTGTTGTTTTTCAAAAGCAATATGATGAAATACATTAAAATTACAATAAATTACACTAAAAATATTACATAAATAAATAGTACAAAGAAAGCAATATTGAGAGCTAGTCTTCATGGACTATTCATAAATCAGATAGTGAAAGGGAAAGAGCTGTTCTTAAAACATTGAATGTGGGACTTTAGGCTCCTGCAGCTCCCCCCTGATGGTAGTAATAAAAAGAAGGCACATCTTGGATGGTGACAGCTCTTAATGATGGATCCCTTCATTCCCCTCCATTCTCTGCATAGTTGTACACATACTGAAAACTTTTTAAATGCCTCTATCATATCTATCTCCACCATCATCCCTGGCAGATTTTCCAGGCACTGACCACTGAGTAACCAATTGGCCGTGCACATCTCCTTTGGACTTGCACCCTCTCATCTTCAATGCATGCACTCCAGTATTGGACATGTCGATCCTGGGATAATGAGTTACTGACAAAAGTTAGGCTGGTCCACCCTGCCTCAGAACAATGCAATTATGAAGGAATTATTGTTTCTAGGGTAACTAATGGAATAAAGTGTCAAACTTCACACCTGAAGCCAATTCATCACTGTTAATCTCCAAGACCTGCTCAGTAATGCACAGTGCTATCCATACAATTCACAACCTCCTGCATCTCAGTGATATTTTATTCATAAACTTGTTATTTTATTTATTTTTTTTATTTATTGTGCCCTTCTGGCACAACGAACCACAGTGTCCTTTAACCCAACAGTTCAATCCTATCCAAATCACTGGACAATTTACAATGACCAGGTAACTTACAACTGGTATGTCTTTGGACAGAGGAAGGAAACCCATGCAGTTACAAACTCCTCACAGACAGTGCCAGAATGAACTCAGAACCGAACACCCTGAGCCATATTAGCAGTGTGCTAACAGCCATGCCACCGTGTCGCCCCAAAAGTTTACCTCAGAACCTTGCAGGCAACCTGAAATAACGGCTATAGAGCAAAATCCCACCTACCCCTCCTTTCCCCCCCCACAGCACCATTACACAGTACTGGTTACAAGGATTGTTCCAGGGCCTGACTCAGAGAAATTGCCACCAAGAAATAGCCATTAACTAAAACACAGCCGGACAGGCTACTGGATGGGAAAGGTTTAGAACAACGGCTCCCAATCTTTTTATGTCATGAGCACCTCGCATTTGCCGAGAGGTCTGTGAAGCCCAGGTTGGGAACCCTTGGTTCAGAGGTTATGGACCAAACGCAGACAAAGTGAACTAGCTTGGATGGTGTATGGACCAGTCTGGCTGAAGGGCTTGTTTGCATGCTGTATGACTCTATGATGAATCCCTAGAGAAACCAACTTCCATCAACTCACCAGGGACTGTAGTTTTCAAGATCTGTACCAAGTGATGGCAATTTGAGGGGATATTTGCTCCTCTCCCAGAAATCTGTGATAGAACACCTCAGGACACCATCTCAGCTGCATTGTAAGGAGGAGAAATTT
Organism: Mobula hypostoma; assembly: GCF_963921235.1. NCBI lineage: Eukaryota > Metazoa > Chordata > Chondrichthyes > Myliobatiformes > Myliobatidae > Mobula > Mobula hypostoma. Next base: position 529,549 of record NC_086123.1, on the reverse strand, counting down.
TAGAACACCAGATACATTAATATTCCTTAACAATTAACCACGCCACAGGGATGTGTGCTTAGCCCACTACTCTATTGTCTCTACACCTAGGACTATGTGGGTAGGCATAGCTCAAATGCCAGTTATAAATTTGTTGATGATACAATCATTGTTGGCAGAATCTCAGATGGTGATGAGAGGGCGTACAAGAGTGAGATCTACCAGCTAGTTGAGTGGTGCCATAGCAACAACCTTGTGCTCAATGTCAGTAAGACCAAAGAGCTGATTGTGGATTTCAGGAAGGGCAAGATGAGGGAACATGAACCAATCTTCAGAGGGATCAGAAGTGGAGAAAGTGAGTAACTACAAGTTCCTGGGTGCCAATATCTCCGAGTACCTAACCTGGTCGCAACATATTGATGCAGCTATAAAGAGGGCAAGGCAGTGGCTATATTCCATTCAGAGTTTGAAGAGAATTGGTTTGTCACCTAAAACTCTCAAAAACCTTTACAGATGTACCATGGAGAGCATTGTGACTGGTTGAATCACTGTTGGTGTTGTGGGGTGGATGCTATGGCACAGGATCGAAGTAAGTTGCAGAAAGTTATAAAATAGGTCAACTCCATCATGGGTACTTTGTAGTATCGTGACATCTTCGAGGAATGGTGCCTCAGGAAGGCAGCGTCCTGAGGACCCCAACCCCTCAGGACATGCCCTTTTCTCATTGTTACCATCAGGAAAGAGGTATAGGACACCGATTCAGGAACACCTTCCTCCTCTCTGCCATCCAATTTCTAAATGGTCATTGAAACCATGAATACTATCTATCTATCTTAACTATTTAAGATACATAATTATGTATGTACGAATGCGATGTTGGCATTCATTTCTAGAGGAATAGAGTATAGGAGCAGGGATGTGATGTTGAGGCTCTATAAGGCGCTGGTGAGACCTCACTTGGAGTACTGTGGGCAGTTTTGGTCTCCTTATTTAAGAAAGGATGTGCTGACGTTGGAGAGGGTACAGAGAAGATTCACTAGAATGATTCCGGGAATGAGAGGGTTAACATGTGAGGAACGTTTGTCCGCTTTTGGACTGTATTCCTTGGAGTTTAGAAGAATGAGGGGAGACCTCATAGAGATATTTCGAATGTTAAAAGGTATGGACAGAGTGGATGTGGCAAAGTTGTTTCCCATGATGGGGGAGTCTAGTACGAGAGGGCATGACTTCAGGATTGAAGGGCGCCCTTTCAGAACAGAAATGCGAAAAAATTTTTTTAGTCAGAGGGTGGTGAATCTATGGAATTTGTTGCCACGGGCAGCAGTGGAGGCCAAGTCATTGGGTGTCTTTAAGGCAGAGATTGATAGGTATCTGAGTAGCCAGGGCATCAAAGGTTATGGTGAGAAGGCGGGGCAGTGGGACTAAATGGGAGAATGGATCAGCTCATGATAAAATGGCGGAGCAGACTCGATGGGCCGAATGGCCAACTTCTGCTCCTTTGTCTTATGGTATTTATAGTAATTCAGTTTTTCCTATATTAATCATGTATTGCATTGTACTGCTGCCATAAAGTTAACAAATTTCATGACATACTGTATGTGGTGATATTAAACCTGATTCTGTTTATTCTTTGTTAATCTTTGTAAAGCTTGCTACAATTGGCTTTCAGTAGTTGAGACACTGAGTATGGGAGTTGGGAAATTATGTTGCAGTTATACAACTCCTTGGCAAGGCCTCACTTGTTTGCCTACCCTGTTAGAGGGGAAAACATATTAAACTAGAAAGAGTGCATAAATGATTTATTACTATGTTGCCTGGATGTGAGGTCCTTAAACACAAGAAGATGATGCATAAACTAAGATTTAATTTCTGGAATGTAAAAGATTCAGGGGCAACCTAATAGAGGAATATGGGATCATGAGGGACGTAGCAGTCTTTTTCCCTGGAAAGATATGCTAAAAATAAGGAATAGGTTTAAGATCAAAGGCAAGAGATTTTTTAAAAGGGACATCGGGGCAACTCGTTCACTCAAAGGGTGGAGCATACTTAAAAGAGCTGCCAGAAGTAGAACCTGAGGCAATCAAATTGGCAGTTCATTCTAAAGTCACCTAAAGTACAGGGTAGAGAGGTGAGGTGTGGAGCTGAAGGGCGAGTTTCCATGTCGTATGACTCTAAGTAAGATGAGCTTCATTCTGCTGTTTCTACATCAGTTTTCTGTATGTGGACATTATTGGAAAAGCCAGCATTTATTCCTAATCTCTGTTTGCCCTTGACTAACTAGGCCCCTTCAGAGGTCAGTTAAGAATTAATTATTTGATAGTTCTGGAGTACATATACACCAGAACAAGAAAGGAGAATTGATTTCCTTTCCTGAAGAACATTAGGTAAACAGGATAGGTTTTTAACACTCCAGTTGTTTTGTGGTCTTTAATAAAAAAAGTTATCAGTGATAAACTCCAGATTATTGACAGAATTTAAATGACTGTGATGGGGTTTGGACTCAAGTCTTCTGAATGGTAGTCCAGGCCTCTGGCTGTTGCAGAGCTAGTGAAAATCTATATAACTTAATTCAGCTTCTCAAGATATCACAGTGATTTACAGTGACACAATACAGTCACTGTTATAACATAGGAATGTCATAGTCTATTTGCACTCAGAAGATCCCACAATGTAAAAATGGTTTGAAATCTTCACTGGGTAACATGGTTGAAGAAATATTGTTTTATTCAGCTTATAGGAGAGAGACTGAAAATCTGGCTGACTGGTGCCACAATAACAGTCTGTCAATCAATGTCAGCAAGACCAAGGAGCTGATTATTGATTTCAGGAGAAGGAAACCGGAGGCCCATGAGCCAGTTTGCATCGGAGGATCAGAGGTGGAGAGGGTCAGCAAACTTTAAATTCCTCGAGGTTATCATTTCAGAGGCTCTATCCAGAGCCCAGCATGTAAGTGCAATTATGAAGAAAGCACTGCATTGCCTCTAATTTCGAGAAGTTTGCATCACAATCTGGTATGAAAACACCAATGTCTTTGAATGGAAAATCCTCTTACAAAGTAGTGGATACAGCCCAGTCCATCACAGGTAAAGCCCTCCCCACCATTGAGCACATCTACACAGAGCGCTGTCACAGGAAAGCAGCATCCATCATCAAGGACTCCTACCAGCCTGGCCATCCTCTCCATACATTGCTGCCACCAGGAAGGTGGTGCAGGAGCCTCAGGAAGTTATTACCCCCAAACCATCAAGCTTTGAACCAGTGGGGGCAATTTTACTTAACTTCATTTGCCCCATCACTGTTCCTGCCACCTATGAATTCACTTTTAAGAATTCAACATCCCACACCACCTTCACCTCATGTTCTTGATATTTATTGTTTATATATTTATTATTATTTCCATTTTCTGTTTTGTTTTTGCACAAGTTGTCATTTTTTGCACATTGGTTGTTTGCCTATCCTGTTAGATGAGGTCTTTCATTGATTCTAATAATTTTTGGGGTTTTTCTGAGTATGACATTTATGTACATTAATAGCAAATTTACTTTGCATTTTGAACTTTGAAAGGGTGGCATGAGATATTTTCCATCAATGCAGCAGTGAGTCTACAGCTTACTGCTCCAAATGAAAAACAGCAACACAGACAGTGCAGCTCTCCCTTCACACTATGCCAATGGTCCTCCCTAGGTTTCTGTGCTCAGCTTTGTGTAGTGGGACTTAAATCTACAACATTATAACTTAGAGGATCACTTTTGCCAAGGGTATGACTGCTTCAGAGATTTTCAAGTGCTGTATTAATGACATAATCAGGTTAATAGTAAAGTCCAACACATTCAGTGTTGTGGTGAGAAGACATCAAGGTCTCTCTCTCTCTCTCTCTCTCTCTCTCTTTCTGACCAAAGTAATGTAATGGGTATCTTGGAAACATTATAGAGGCACAGGGAGAGTTAGTGCTTTGGTAGCATTGCGGTTAACATAACACGATCATAGCACCAACAGCCCAATGAACTTTCGACCCCATTTGTAAGGAGTTTGTACATTCTTCCCATGACTGTGTAGGTTTCCTCTGGGTGCATTCCAAATACATATGGGTTAGTAAATTAATTAGTCAAATGAGTGTAAAAGGGATTGAAAGGGTTGTTACCATACCATATTTCTAAATTTTGGGATTTAGGCATTTAGGATTGATTAGTAAGAGCAAATTAAAGGAAGGCAGTGGGCATTGCCACAGTGGCCATCATGAGCGAGAAGCTGGCCAGAACACATTGGAAAAGAACACTGGCAGGGATGATGGCACAGCAGCAATGGCTGGAATTTCTGGAGGTAATTTGGAAGGCAGAGGATATATACATCCCAAAGAGGAAGAAGTATTCTAAACGAAAGATGACTCAACCATGGATAACAAGAGAAGTCAAAGCCAACATCAAAGCCAAAGAGAGGGCATATAATAGAGCAAAAATTAGTGGAATGTTAGAGGATCGAGAAGCATTTAAAAACGAACAGAAGCTAAAAAACTAAAGTCATTAAGAAGGTAAAGATGGAAAATGAAAGCTAGCCAATAATATTAAAGAGGATACCAAACATTTCTTCAGATACATAAAATGTAAAAGAGAGGCGAAAGTGATTGTCAGACTGCTGGAAAACAATGCTAGAGAGTTAGTAATGAGGAACAAAGAAATAGCTGACAAACTGAATAAGTATTTTGCATCAGCCTTCACTGTGGAAGGCTGGAAGTTCCAGGCATCAGGGTCATGAAGTGTGTGAAGTTACCATAGCTGGAGAGAAGGTTCTTGGGAAACTGAAAGGGCCAAATGTGGATAAGTCACCTGGAGCTGCTGGTATACATCCCAGAGTTCTGGAAGAGATAGCTGAAGAGATTGTGGAAGCATTAGTAATGATCTTTCAGAATCACTAGACTCTGGAATGGTTCCAGAAGACTGGAAAATTGCAAATGTCACTCCGCTCTTCAAGAAGGGAAAGTGGCAGAAGAAAGGAAACTATAGGCCAATTAGTCTGACCGCAGTGTTTAGGAAGATGTTGGAGTTGATTGTTAAGGATGAGGTCTCAGGGTACTTGGAGGCATATGGTAAAACAGGCCGTAGTCAGCATGGTTTTCTTAAGAGAAAATCTTGCCTGACAAATCTGTTGGAATTCTTTGAAGAAATAACAAGCAGGATAGGTAAAGGAGAATTGGTTGATGTTGTGTACTTGGATTTTCAGAAGGCCCTTCATATGGTGCCACACAGGAGACTGCATAACAAGCAATGAGCCCAAAGATGCTAGAATGGATAAAGCAGTGGCTGATTAGCAGGATCAAAAGAGTGGAAATAGAAGGAGCCTTTTCTGGCTGGCTGCCGGTGACAAAGGGGTGTTCCACAAAGGTTTGTGCTGGGACCAATTCTTTTTATGTTATCTGTCAGTGATTTAGATGATGGAATTGATGGCTTTTTGCAAAGTTTGCAGACTATATGAAGATAGGTGGAGGTCCAGGTAGTTGATGTGCTTATAACTGAGGCATTGCAGCTCTGAGAAGCTGCATGAAGAAGGCCCACCAGCAGCTACGTTTCATTAGGAGATTGAAGAGGCTCTCGCAATTTTCTACATTTGTACTGGGAAGAGTATTCTGATTGGTTGCATCACCATCTGGTATGGAAGCTCAAATATACTGGATTGGAAAAAACTGCAGAAGGTTTTAGACTCAACCAGCTCCATCGTGGGCACTAGCTTCCCCACCAGAGGACATCTGCAAGAGGTGGCGCCTCAAGAAGGCGACATCCGTTATTAAAGACCCTCACCATGACCTCTTCTCATGACCACCATCAGGGAGGAGGTGCAGGAGCCTGAGCAACAGTGTTTGAGGAACCTGCCCTCCACCGTCAGATTTCTGAACAGTCCATGAACCCTCATTATTTTGCACTTTTTAATACAGTTTTTATAGTAACATATGGAAGTTTTTTTTAAGAGTATTGCGCTGAAATCCTACAGCAAAACAAATTTCACAACACATGTCAGTGATAGTGAACCTGATTCTGAATCTCAGAGAGATGATGCAAAGCTGAATGCTGTGAATTAGAACAAACGGCAGCTTAGAATGAGCACAACTTTACACCGGGAACTGGTAAGAAGATTACACAAATACAGCAAGTACTTCTGCTATTTATAAAACATGGCTATATTCCACAAATATTCATTCTGTTCAGAATTTATGACCTAAAAACCTGTATTGCCAACAGCAGCCTGTGACTGATCTCTAACCACGAATCTGGTTTTTATATAATAAAGATTCCAGAATCTGCAGTCTCATGAACACTGTACAATTGAGATACATAATATTTTAAATCATTTGACTTTCAATAAACTTGCAATAGCTGTAGTTTTCTGGCAGGATGCTTGAAGTTTTGTCCAGGAGATTAGTCTTTGCAGATTCCAGGACAAGCCACAGTGAGACTCTGACCACAGTGGGATAGAGGGCAGCAGCTAGTCAGGGTAACACTCACTTTTACCAGTTCAGCATAATGAACCTAGACAAGCAACTCACAACACACTGACACAAGTACCGACCACTTGTCCCATCACCAGGCAGCTAGACTCTATTCTAGCAGGCTGACAAACAACACCTTCTGCCAAAAGTTATCTACCAGATTCCACTGTGGAATCCTCCTTTTACAACCTCAGGTGGATTCAGAGCAAGGAAAGAGACCCTTCCTGATCTTCTGGAAGGATGCTGCAAATGCCAGTCAATCACGCCTCATTTTTCATCCTAACTCACTTTAAAGCAAATGTGGTGCACTCATCCGCACTGCGGTAGCCAACCATAACTTCACCCCCTCGTTCCTCTAACCTTTGGAAGCGTACTCTAGCCTGCGGTTTACTGGGAAAGAAATGAAACTACTGAAGTGCATGAGTGTTGTGTAAGTGTACGTGCGAGCGTGACAGCCTGTCTGTGCCTTTAAACTTCAACCAGAACACAATTTTTTTTGCTCCCAAGAGCTACAGTCCCATTCTGTTGCCCGACAGACCTCAGAGCACATCAGATTGGTTCTGTATGAGCATTGTAATTTGATGTTGGATTGCAAATTTCACAGAACAACATCAAACTACTGGCTTGGAATTTACAATTATTCTGCCCGTTCACACCATATCAAAACACCCTCAGCAGAAATGAATGGTGTTGCGTTATCCAGTGCTTTCGCACACTTCTGGGATGTTGGACATACTCCTGGGGCTGGAGAAATCTCTTTTTCGCAGAGGGTAGTGCATCTGAGGAATTCATTGCCACAGATGGCTGTGGAAGCACAGTCATTGGGTATATTTAAAGTGGAGATCGATAGGTTCTTAACTAGTAAAGGCACCAAAGGATGTAAGGAAAAGGCAGGAGAATGGGGTTTGAGAGGAATAATAAATCAGCCATGGTGGAATGGCAGAGCAGACTTGATGGTCTAATGGTTCCAAAGCACTTTGCAGATAAGGGTATTCTTCTGCAGCATTATCACTGCTATGGGATAGGTAACAATATCTAGTGGGTACAGAGCAAGCTCCCTTTAAAGAATCAGATGTAACATATTGATGGATGGACTATGGAGAACAGCCCAGCTCCAATTTAAGGTAGGACCTTTCTCGTATTATTGTGTTACAGTAGCTCAAGGATTAAATTGCTCCATTGGAATCCAGAGCCAAGCATTCAATTCCCACTAGGGTGCTGGAGAACTGTGGTAAACCATGTATATATGTCGTAACTCGGTTACCTGTCTGGACACACACCTCTGCTGACTGCCCCTGTGGCTCCTCCCACAGAGTCCTGTATAAAGGTGTTCTCCTTGCCCCTCCCCCTCAGTCCGGGGGCAGACACTCACTGTGGAGGTCGTATTGTACAGCGAATAAAAGCCTTTCAGTATTTTACCAAACCTCAGTCTTTTGGAGTAATTGAAGGTGCTTCAATTTTATTCGCTGTACATTTTAAGACATGGAACAGACCCTGAGACCAGACAAATTAGACCTCGATCCGCAAATGCCTGACGCTGGAAACGCTTTCGAACTCTGGCTGGCCTGCTTCGAAGCGTATCTAGAGGAGATTAAAGCGACTGACCCTGTAGCGAAGTGCAGAGTTCTACTCTCCAGGGTCAGTCCACGGGTTTATTCGCTGATCAGAGACCAGCCGAACTACGACGGCCCGATGAACGCACACAAAAGACAATACCTGCGGCCGATAAACAGCGTCTATGCTCGGCATCACTTAGCGACACGGCAACAACGGTCCAGGGAATCGAGTGCTGAGTTTGTCTGGGCCCTACAGACACTCGTGCGAGCCTGCAGTTGCCAGGAGCTGACAGCGGCGCAGCATGCAGAACTCCTAGTGAGAGATGCCTTCGTTACGGGGACCAGGTCAGTGTACATGCGCCAGCGGCTGCTGGAAAAAGCCGATCTTACCCTAAGTTCAGCGATCGAGCTGGCTGATACGTTGGAGGCCGCTCTGCATAACTCCGAGGCTCTCCAGGCATGCGACCCCCTGATGGCCTCGTGGGCGCCGCAGACCCCGCAACCCCCCGGCGAATCGACCTCGGCTGCAGCCAGTCGTGAGTCCGCAAAGTGCTACTTCTGCGGACTGGAGAAGCACCCCCGGAAACACTGCGCGGCCCGACAAGCTACCTGTTCCAGTTGCGGAAAGAAGGGCCACTTCGCCAAGGTCTGTAAGTCAAAACCACGAGCGGGATCGAGCAGCACTCCGTGCGAGACGTGGGGGTCGCCATCTTCCCTGCACACTGCCACCACTTGAGAGACATGGGGGCCGCCAGCTTCCCTGCCGCCATCTTCCCTGCATGCCGCCACCACATGCGAGACATGGGGGCGGCCATCTTGGTCGGCGCCACCTCTCACCGCCTACGACCAACGGGTGCTCACGGGCCACCCCACCGCGCCGGACCAAGACAGCGACCCTACCCTGGCTTCCGTGATCCTCGACCAAAGCGCTCCCCACCAGCTCACAAAGTCAATGATGGACATCCTGGTGGAAGGGCACAGGACAAGCTGCCTGTTTGACACAGGCAACACGGAGAGTTTTATCCACCCGGCCACGGTGCAGCATTGTGGACTCATGGTACGGCCGGTAAGTCAGAGGGTCACCATGGCCTCCGGGTCGCATACAACAGACATCCGGGGGGGTTGTGTAGCGACGCTAGTGGTGCAGGGCACAGAATATCGGGGCTTTAAGTTACTGGTCTTGCCTCAACTGTGTGCCCCTGTGCTGTTGGGGTTGGACTTCCAGAGCCACCTGAAAAGCGTGACAATGAAGTATGATGGGCCCCTCCCGCCAATTACTGTCATAAATTCCCTGTTTTGTAGAGATATGTCACGTACCCCGCTACTGACCACACACACACACCGACCCGTGCATCCTACCCAACATCATGCCAACTGCCACACTACCGACACCACTTGCGGCCTCTCCACCCTCAGGATCCCTCCCCCACCGCTGTTCACCAACCTGACCCCCGACTGTAAACCTGTGGCAACTAAAAGCAGGAGGTACAGCGTGGGGCACAGAGCTTTCATTAAGTCGGAGGTGCAGCGGCTGCTCAGGGAGGGGGTCACTGAGGCAAGCACAAGTCCTTGGAGGGCGCAGGTGGTCATTGTTCGGAACGGGGAGAAGAATAGGATGGTCGTGGACTATAGCCAGACCATCAATAGGTTCATGCAGCTCGATGCGTACCCTCTACCCGCATCGTGGATATGGTCAATCAGATAGCACAGTACAAGGTGTACTCGACCATAGACCTAAAATCCGCTTACCATCAGCTCCCCATCCGCCAGGAGGACCGCCCTTACACTGACTTCGAGGCGGACGGCAGGCTTAATCAATTCCTGCGCGTCCCTTTTGGTGTCACGAATGGTGTATCTGTCTTCCAGAGGGCAATGAACCGGATGGTGGACCAGTGCCAACTGAAGGCCACGTTCCCATATCTGGATAACATCACCATCTGTGGTCACGACCAGCAGGATCACGACAACAACCTCCAAAAATTTCTCCAAGTGGCCAAATCTTTCAACCTCACCTATAACAAAGACAAGTGTGTGTTTGGAACCACCTGACTTGCTATCCTTGGGTGTGTCGTGGAGAATGGAGTCATTGGTCCTGACCCCGACCGTATGTGCCTCCTATTGGAACTCCCTCTTCCCAATACCCTCAGAGCCCTCAAAAGGTGCCTGGGCTTCTTTTCATATTACGCCCAATGGGTCTCTAACTATTCAGACAAGGCCCGCCCCCTGGTCAAGTCCACCACATTCCCCCTCTCTGCCGAGGCCCACGCGGCCTTCAGCCGCATAAAAGGGGACATTGCCAAAGCAGCAATGCATGCAGTGGATGAGGCCATTCCCTTCCAAGTACAGAGTGACGACTCCGACTTTGCGCTGGCTGCTACCCTCAACCAGGCAGGAAGACCAGTGGCGTTCTTCTCCCGTACCCTTCAAGGCTCTGAAATTCGGCACTCTGCAGTAGAGAAAGAGGCCCAGGCCATAGTGGAAGCTATAAGGCACTGGAGGCATTATCTTGCCGGCAAAAGGTTCACCCTGCTAACTGACCAGCACTCAGTCGCGTTCATGTTTAATAATCAGCAGCGGAGCAAAATCAAAAATGATAAAATTCTGAGGTGGAGAATCGAACTCTCCACCTATAACTATGACATCATGTACAGGCCTGGGAAGCTCAACGAGCCCTCCGATGCCCTATCCCGAGGAACATGTGCCAGCGCGCAGATCGACCGGCTATACGCCCTACATGTAGACCTTTGCCACCCGGGAGTCACCCGGCTTTTCCACTTCGTGAAAGCCCGGAACCTGCCTTACTCCCTTGAGGAGATCAGGATGATGACCAGGGACTGCCAAGTCTGTGCAGAGTGCAAACCGCACTTCTACCGACCCGAAAAGACACCACTCATCAAGGCCACCCGCCCCTTTGAGCGACTGAGTGTTGATTTTAAGGGCCCCCTTCCCTCCACCGACCGCAATGTGTACTTTCTTAACGTAATTGACGAGTACTCGCGGTTCCCCTTCGCCATCCCCTGCCCCGACACCACTACCACGTCAGTTATAAAAGCCCTGCACAAGCTCTTCACTCTGTTCGGATACCCACGCTATATCCACAGTGACAGAGGGTCCTCGTTTATGAGTGATGAGCTGCGCCAATACCTACTGGCTAGGGGAATTGCAACTAGTAGGACCACGAGCTATAATCCCCGGGGGAATGGACAGGTAGAGAAGGAGAATGGCACGGTGTGGAAAGCCACACTCTTAGCCCTCAGGTCAAAGGGACTGCCGGTCTCCCGCTGGCAGGAGGTCCTTCCCGAGGCACTCCGCTCCATCCGCTCCCTGTTATGCACAGCCACCAATGCCACCCCTCATGAGCGGCTCTTTTCTTTTCCCAGAAAATCGACCACTGGAAACACCCTACCATCTTGGCTCACGTCCCCGGGGCCAGTGCTGCTTCGGAAACATGCGAGGAGCAATAAATACTCCCCGATGGTCGAGAGGGTTCACTTACTTCATGCAAACCCCCAGTATGCCTACGTGGTTCTACCTGATGGGCGGGAGGACACGGTCTCCATCCGCGACCTGGCGCCCGCAGGAGCTCCGGGCCCCTACCCTGAACTCTCCGTGGTGACTATTGACCCCGTACCCACCAATGTATGTACCTACAAGACACCGTGCACCCCAAACCCCATACAGACACCACACGACACTCCCATACCGGGCGCGACGCACACGCACGAGGGATTACCGACGCCTAACGTGCTGGCACCTGAAGTCAGGCCGGAGCCAGCACAACCGCCATCGCCGGTGCTACGTAGATCACAGCGACGGACTCGACTGCCTGATAGACTTAACCTGTAAATATACTTCTTGTAAATATTGTCAGTCACTTCACCCCGCGGGACTTTTTTTAAAAAAAAAGGAGGGGTAAGTGTGGTAAACCATGTATATATGTTGTAACTCGGTTACCTGTCTAGACACACACCTCTGCTGACTGCCCCTGTGGCTCCTCCCACAGAGTCCTGTATAAAGGTGTTCGCCTTGCCCCTCCCCCTCAGTCCGGGGGCAGGCACTCACTGTGGAGGTCGTATTGTACAACAAATAAAAGCCTTTCAGTATTTTACCAAACCTCAGTCTTTTGGAGTAATTGAAGGTGCTTCAAGAACATCAATAAGAGGCAAGACTCTATCACAAGATTCTGCAGACACTGGAAATCCAAAGCAACACACACAAAATACTTGAGGAGCTCAGCAGGTCAGACAGTATCTATTGAGAGGAATAAATTGTCAACGTTTTATGCCAAGCCCCTCATCAGGGCTAGTCTAAAGCAGTGGTCCCCAACCAAAAGGCCACAAAGCATGTGCTACCGGGCCGCGAGGAAACAATATGATTTGGCGATATGAAACTATACGAGTCAGCTGCACCTTTCCTCATTCCCTGTCACACACTGTTGAACTTGAAATAACCTACCAAATCATACCAAATAACACATAAAACCTAAAATAACACTAACGTATAGTAAAATCAGGAATGATATGATAAATACACAGCCTATATAATGTATGTACAGTGTAGTTTCACTTAACAGAATCGGGAACATTAAGCCAAAACTGATTTGTCGAAAAAAAAATCGGCACGTACACGCATGCACAAGGCTTCATGGTCATGGTAGTCTTTCTTGGGGGTAAACACAAGTGTCTTGTATTTGACTGCTACTTTTGTTCCTTATTTGGGAGTAAGAAAGTTGGCACCTCCCCCGCCCCCGTCAGTCGGTTCGCAAGAATATTGTCAATATTAAACCGGTCCGCGGTGCAAAAAAGGTTGGAGACCCCTGGTCTGAAGGGTCTCGGTCTGAAACATCAACTGTCATTCCTCTACATAGACGTTGTCTGACCTGCTGAGTTCCTCTAGCATTTGGTATCTTTAAAAGGCAATGTCTCTGAAAGGCAACATTCACCATCTGGGCTGGGCCCTCTTCTCATTCTGCTGACAGGCAAGGGGTACTGGACCCTGAAGACCCACAGATGAAGGTTCAACACCCGTTTCTTCCCCACTACCATCTGGGTCCTTGAACCAACTGAAAAACATTAACACTATGTGGACTGTTTTTTCTCTCTTTTTAACCTACTCTAAGATCAATAAATTATAGGCGGGGCTGGCAGTGGGAATAAGTTCCAGCTACCTATTAAATGCTCTAAATGACGTACATCTCAAATAGCCTCTGCCAAACAAGTCCAGCTTCTATTCTTCACATATGGTTTAGCAACTAAGCCAAGCAGAACAGATTCTACAAGAGAAGGGGCAAAGGTTTGTCACTGGTACCTTAAAACTAGTCGCTTCAGGCAGACGCAGGTCATCAGCCATGGTTGGCAGTCCATCTAGGAGAAGGAACACTCTGATCACAACCTCCTCTGCCTTGCGACTATACCTACTCATGGGGAAGGCCCCAAGTCTGGAATCCCTAAGGCAGTCCTATGTTGAGTGCAATGCTGACTGACAACTCCTGTGACACCGCTGGTACCAAGCTGTATCCGTCTCTGCCATTCTTTTGGATTCATCAGCTGTGTAGAGAGCAGCCTGTTACATGGGGCCTCGAGTTCAAATTAACTCTTCCCACCTACATAGAAATTCCTCCTCATCTCTGTTCTAAATGACTATCCTTCTATTCGGAGGCTGTGCCCTTTGATCTGCATTCATTATACTTGCAAGGAGTAAATCATAACTACTTGCTGAAATAAAGTCTTTTGCTTACATTTTGTTTAGTTCCCAATAAGCTTTACTCTGTGCCTTCTAGTTTTTGACCCTTAACACAACATGTTATGCTACTTAAGATGTGGTGACTTTTTAAGCCTGCACTAGGATCAATCTAACCCTTCCCTCCCACATAGCCCTCTATTTTTCTTTCATCCACGTACCTATCAAAGAATCTCTTAAATGTCTCTAATGCACTTGCCTCTACCACCACCCCGGCAGTGTGTTCCATCCACCCACCACTCTGTGTAAAAAAAAACCTACCTCTGACATAACCCTATAATTTCCTCCCATCACCTTAAAAATATGGCCCCCTCTATCTATTATTTTCATCCTAAAAATAATCTCTGACTGTCCATAGTACCTATGCCTCCCTTAGCCTCCATCAAGTTATCTCTCATCTTGTTCCTTGCATTAGTTTGGACAGTGCAGTGATGCAGATGGTAGAGCTGCACCTATTAACTCTAGTGACACAGCTCAATCCTGACCTCTGGGTCTACCTGTGTGGAGTTTGTATGCTCTCCTTGTAAACGTGTTGGCTTCCTTCCATATCCAAATGACCTGTGAGTCAACTAGTTAACTGGTCACTGTAAATTGCCACTCATATAGAGGTGAATGATAGAATCTGGAGAGGGAGTTGAAGGGGATGTGAAAAGAATACATTAGGATTGACTGCAGGAATAATACAGCAATGACTAACTGCTGGATGGTCAACATGGATTCAGTCTGTATAACCCTATTCCCTCTCCTCTGACTAGAACAGTTCCAATGCCTCCTGTGAAGTTTCACTGTATGAAATCTTACCTGCATGTACTCTTAATGTCATTGCTACTTCCAGTAGCGTGGCAACCAGAATGGAACAAGCAATTCTGTAAATGTGGTTATGTGAGTGCTTCCCTTAACAAGTTTTTTTTTTCCTATTTTCCCTCTTGATCCTTGGCTGCAGTGCAGAAGATCCCTGTGATTTAACTTCCAAACCATGAGCTCTTCTGGCCGTCATTTCTCTTTGAACAACATCCTCCATTATCCAGTGATCTACACTATCAATATAAACTACTTCACAGAAAACATCTTCTTTGGCTCCAGTAACCGCCTAATACCAGGGTATCTGTTCCCAACTCTCACAAGCTCAACTCTTGACTTATAAGGCTACAAGAAAGTCTTTTCATTGCCTTGCCGATTCATTTTACTCCCCAAATTCCTTCTTAACCTTGGTAATTCTTCTCATGTAACATGTGCAAAATACTGGAGCAACTTGGCGGATCAGGCAGCATCTATTGAAAGGAATAAACTATCTACATTTCAGGCTGCAACTCTTCATCTGGAAAGGTGGGTGGGGGAAAGAAGGAGGGGGAGGGAAAGGAGTACAAGCTGGAAGATGATGGATGAAGCCGGTGGCTGTGAGAGGAGGAAGCCTGGTGGGTGGGGAGAAGATGGATGAAAAGAGACGCTATCAGGTGGACAGGCTGAAGAAAGAGTCTGGTAGGAGAGAAGAGTAGATTGTGGGAAAGGGAAGGAGGAAGGGTACCAGAGGGAGGTGATAGGCAGATGAGGAACTAAGAGGGGAGCCAGAATTGAGAATGGAAAAAGAGAGAAGAGGGAAGGGGATAGAAATTGCCAGTTATGCCATCATAGTGGATGCTAACCTGTCGGAATATGAAGTGTTGCTACTGCAATTAAGGTTTCTGATTTTGTACATGATCCAGAAGCTTTATCATCTGAATGGTTCTTTTAGTGTTTTTTTTATTTGATCTAATCTCTCTCTAGATGCAGGAAGATTGTTCCCAATGTCGGGGAAGTCCAGAACGAGGGGTTACAGTTTGAGGATAAAGGGGAAGCCTTTTAGGACCGAGATTAGGAAAAAATTCTTCACACAGAGAGTGGTGAATCTGTGGAATTCTCTGCCACAGGAAACAGTTGAGGCCAGTTCATTGGCTATATTTAAGAGGGAGTTAGATATGGCCCTTGTGGCTAAAGGGATCGGGGGTATGGAGAGAAGGCAGGTACAGGGTTCTGAGTTGGATGATCAGCCATGATCATACTGAATGGCGGTGCAGACTCGAAGGGCTGAATGGTCTACTCCTGCACCTATTTTCTATGTTTCTCTCCTCAGCCACAAACTTCAGCCATTTCTGCTTTTCTGATTCTATCCTCTCCCTCCTTGCACCATATCCCCTTCCATCACCTGAACATACACTTTCAATTACTCAGCTCCAGTCAGACTGGGCAATTTTAGCTTCACCCCAACAAGAGCATAGTTTCTCTTCAGCCAATGATAATTTGTTTGACATGTAATACCCTAGTTTAAGAATATGTTTTATTTTATTAATATAGTTATACAGTTGGGCATTTTATTTTCTGCAGATTTTCTTAAAGTGCAATGTGTTCCTTTAATTACATTGTACAATCAAGTACTTCATTTTTTTCTGTAATAAAAATTCAGTTGATTGAGAAGTTAGGCTTGTTGAATTAGCAAAAGGATTTGTCTTGGGAATATTATAGCGAGTGCATGGGAGAAAAGAACAGGGTAGTCATTGCCTAGAGACAGTGCGGGATCGAAGAAAGAGAAAGGAAACTGACAACATAATAGAAGAACATGGTGAAGTGCTTGCAGAACCCACTTGGAAAGACAGATACTGCTGTTGGAAAACCTTCATGCAGTCATTGGTCGCATGGAGAATGTGTAGATAATTTTTAGTTATCTAGTTAGTACATGACCTTGAAGAAAGTTCAACGTCTTTCCTTGGAGGTTATGTGAATATTCCCCATCCCCAACCCCAGGATGGGTTCTTCAGTACAAAACCATTTCGGTACTGTGAGTAAATGAAGTGAAGCAAACTGGATTGATTACACAATAATGAGCTAATGATTACGTGCATGTTATAGACTAATATTTTTATATACAGTGACGATGAACAGATCACTCTGTAGAGATCTGTTTTCACTTTGACACAGAAGAGTCTTTTTCAGCTGATTAGTATCAAAAAAAGCCAAATTAAATCCACCATGATTCAATGTTGTAAAACAATAAAACTTGAAGACTTCCAAGGGGGTGGGGGTGAATACCTTTAATAGGCAAATGGGTTCAATGTCCATTTAGGAATCGGATGGCAGAGGGGAAGAAGCTGTTCCTGCATTGCTGAGTGTGTGCCTTCAGGCTTCTGTATCTCCTACCTGATGGTAACAGTGAGAAATGGGCATGCCCTGGGTGCTGAAGGTCCTTAATAATGGACGCTACCTTTCTGAGACACCACTCCTTGAAGACGTCCTCGGTACTTTGTAGGCTAGTACCCAAGATGGAGCTGACTAAGTTTACAACCCTCTGCAGCATCTTTCAGTCCTGTGCAGTAGCCCCCCCCGCCCCATACCAGACAGTGATGCAGCCCATCAGAATGCTCTCCACAGTACAGCTATATAAGTTTTGAGTGTATTTGAGTAGAGCTACAGGATTAATGGAATGGTTCGCTCAAGGAGCGAGCACAGCATAATGGGGTGAAAAGCCTTCTACAAATTATGATTCAAACTGATGATACAACCATTGTTGGTAGAACCTCAGATGGAGATGAGAGTGGGTACAGGAGCGAGATACTGCATACCACCTGACTGAGTAGTGTCGCAGAACAAGCTTACGGTCAATATCAGTAAAATGAAAGAGCTGATTGTGGACTTCAGAAAGGGCAATACAAGGGAACCCAAACCAATCTTCAGAGGGATCAGAAATGGAGAGAGCAAGCAATTTCGAGTTCCTGGGACTCAAGATCTCTGAGGATCTAACCTGCTCCCAACACATCAATGCAGCTATAAACAAGACTAGGCAGCAGCTACGTTTCATCAGGAGTTTGAAAAGATTTGGTTTGTCACCTAAAACACTCAAAAACTTCTATAGATGTACTGTGGAGAGCATCCTGACAGACTGCATCACTGTCTGTAATGGGGGGGAGGGGGGCTACTGCACAGGATTGAAAGAAACTACAGAAAGTTGTAAAATTAGTCAGCTCCACCTTGGGTACTAGCCTCCATAGTATCCAGGACACCTACAAGGAGCAGTAAATATACAAACGTTTGTATATATTTACTGTAAATGATTTACTTGGTTATTTATTTTTTCTCTTTCTATATTATCATGTATTGCATTGTACTGCTGCTCCCAAGTTCACAAATTTCACACACATGCCAATGATAAACTCGATCTGGATTCAAATACATACAGCCCGGATCAAAGAGAGTTAACCTGTGTAATCATTCAGACAAGATCTTCAATCACCGAATGAACAATTTGGCATTGGCCACCACGAATTGACAGGAATTCCTCCACCTATTCCTTGGATAGGTTTTACTTTGTATTCCTTTCACTGAAGTACAGCTGTCTCAGCTGTAATTGGGTAGCTGTGTCCGAATCGTTACCATTGCAAGCACTGCATTAATGCTCACAGCAGTGAGTTAAGACTTTTCCAGCCAGGTTCTCCATCTTGCTGAAGGATGGACAATGGGAACATAATCACAATAGGATTATCAGGTGATATTCTGCATTTTGCCAGTATTAGAGAACAGAATTAAGGTTCAATTAAATTACCACAAGCTTCTAAACCAGAAAGATCTGGGAATTACTGTGTTCAAATTTAATGACAGAGCAGGAAAATCGTTGCAGAATTTGCAGTGAGGATTAACTGATTAATGAGATACGTCATCTATCCCTCACTCAAGGATAGGCATTTCTGATCAAAAGGTTGTGGAGGTTTCTGTAGCGGGAATTGACTACATTGCACATGGAGACATTACCATTATAATAGCAATATCTTGCAATGATGCCTCGGAAAGGAATATGTATTTGAGCTTTATGTTTCAGGTGCAGGTATGTGGGGCTTACTCTTTCCTGAATATTTATTCCATTTTGGCTTGGGCTAAATGGGCCTTGTTCTGTGCTAAGACTGGAAGTTTCCGTATAAGAACAGAATTGCATCATTCGGCCCATTGAGTCTGATCCACAATTCCATCAGCTGATTTATTATCCCTCTCATCCCAGTCTCCTGCTTCTCCTGGAAACCTTTAATATCCTTACTGATCAGAATCAGGTTTATTATCACCGGCAGGTATTGTGAAATTTGTTAACTGACCAAGGACCTATCAACTTCCACCTTAAATATACTCCATCACTTGGCCTCCACAGCTGTCTATGGCAGTGAATTCCACAGATTCACTACTTTTTGGTTAAAGAAATTCTTCCTCATTTCTGTTCTAAAGGGATGTTCTGTATTCTGAGGCTGTGCCTTCTGGTCCTAGACTTTCCCATTATAGAAAACATTCTCGTCCTCTCCATTGTCTAGACCTTTCAATACTCGAAAGGTTTCAATAAGATTCCCTCCTCATTCTTCTAAACTCCATCAAGTACAGGCCCAGAGCCAAACACTCCTCAGATGTTAACCCTTTCATTCCTGGGATCATTCTAAATAGGCCAAAGGGCCTGTTTTTGTGCTGTAGTCCTCTATGACAGTAACGTCAAAAACAAGCAATGCAAACATATTAAGTAGGGGTTACAGCAGTTAGAGTAATGCTATTACAATGCCAGCAAGCCAGGCTTAATTCCGCCGCTGTAAGTGGTTTACACATTCTCCCCATGACGGTGTGGGTTTTCTCCTGGTGCTTTGGTTTCCTTCCACATTCCAAAGACACAAGGGCTAGTAGATTAATTGGTTTGTTGGGCTGAAGGGTCTGTTGTTGTGTTTTATCCCTAAGTAACAACCATTTAAAAAAAAATGCCTATAATAAACCTAAAATTGACAATCATAACCTGTATACACACTGTAAAAATGGCAAGTACTAGAAGACTTGCATTTGAGAGGATGAAGTTTAAAGGAGATGTGGGTGACAAGTTTATGAAAAAAAAGTGATGGTTGGGCGATACTGGAACAAGAAGTCATAGGTTAAGGGTGTAAGGTGAAATATTTAAGGAGAATTTCTTCACTCAGAGGATGATGTGTGTGTGGAATGAGATACAGGTTCAATTGCAAAATTTAAGAGAAGTTTGGGTAAGTACACAGATGGGACGGATATGGAGTGATGTGGTCCAAGTGCAGATGGATGGGACTAGGCAGAACAACAGCTTGGCGTGGACTAGATGGGCTGAAGGGCCTCTTTCTGTGCTGTAGTGCTCTATGACTCCAAATATTTATTTAAATGTAACCACAACTACCATGAGAAATGCAGCAGCCAACGTGTACAGAAGCTCATACACCGTATTAATACCCATTTTTTTTTAAATCAAGGAAATCAATGAAGAGATTATTTCTCCAGAAACTGGGAAGGATTCCCCGGCTGTTTTGAAATAGTGCCATGGAAACACAATTGCAGTTGAGAGAATAGACAGGGCCTCAGTTTAACATGTCAATGAGCGGAGGGGCACCAGGAACAGAGCAGGGCTCTCTCACTCTGGCATTAAGGTGTGAGCATGGCAACGGTGCTCAGATACTGGGCATGTGACAGACTAATAGGCTAAACACTCAGGTCTGTAACTTCACGTAATCAGCAGCTGAATCTGTAACACACATCAAAGTTGCTGGTGAACGCAGCAGGCCAGGCAGCATCTCTAGGGAGAAGTACGGTCGACGTTTCGGGCCGAGACCCTTCGTCAGGACTAACTGAAGGAAGAGTGAGTAAGGGATTTGAAAGTTGGAGGGGGAGGGGAGATCCAAAATGATAGGAGAAGACAGGAGGTGGAGGGATGGAGCCAGGAGCTGGACAGGTGATTGGCAAAAGGGATATGACAGGATCATGGGACAGGAGACTCAGGGAGAAGGAAAGGGGGGGGGGCCCAGAAGATGGGCAAGGGGTATAGTCAGAGGAACAGAGGGAGAAAAAGGAGAGAGAGAGAAAGAATGTGTGTATATAAATAAATAATGGATGGGGTACGAGGGGGAGATGGGGCATTAGCGGAAGTTAGAGAAGTCAATGTTCATGCCATCAGGTTGGAGGCTGCCCAGACGGAATATAAGGTGTTGTTCCTCCAACCTGAGTGTGGCTTCATCTTTGTAGTGGAAGAGGCAGTGGATAGACATATCTGAATGGGAATGGAATGAGGAATTAAAATGTGTGGCCACTGGGAGATCCTGCTTTCTCTGGCGGACAGAGCGTAGGTATTCAGCAAAATGATCTCCCAGTCTTGCCAATATATAGAAGGCCACATCGGGAGCACCGGACGCAGTATATCACCCCAGCCGACTCACAGGTGAAGTGTCGCCTCACCTGGAAGGACTGTCTGGGGCCCTGAATGGTGGTAAGGGAGGAAGTGTAAGGGCATGTGTAGCACTTGTTCCACTTACAAGGATAAGTGCCAGGAGGGAGATCAGTGTGGAGGGATGGGGGGGACGAATGGATAAGGGAGTCGCGTAGGGAGCGATCCCTGCAGAAAGTGGGGGGGGGTGGGGTGGGAGGGAAAAATGTGCTTAGTGGTGGGATCCCATTGCAGGTGGCGGAAGTTATGGAGAATAATATGTTGGACCCGGAGGCTGGTGGGGTGGTAGGTGAGGACCAGGGGAACCCTATTCCTAGTGGGGTGACGGGAGGATGGAGAGAGAGCAGATGCGCGTGAAATGGGGGAGATGCGTTTGAGAGCAGAGTTGATGGTGGAGGAAGGGAAGCCCCTTTCTTCAAAAAAGGAGGACATCTCCCTTGTCCTGGAACGAAAAGCCTCACCCTGAGAGCAGATGCGGCAGAGACGGAGGAATTGCGAGGAGGGGATGTCATTTTTGCAAGAGACAGTGTGAGAAGAGGAATAATCCAGATAGCTGTGAGAGTCAGTAGGCTTATAGCAGACATCAGTGGATAAGCTGTCTCCAGAGATAGAGACAGAAAGATCTAGAAAGGGGAGGGAGGTGTCAGAAATGGACCAAGTAAACTTGAGGGCAGGGTGAAAGTTGGAGGCAAAGTTAATAAAGTCAACGAGTTCTGCATGCGTGCAGGAAGCAGCGCCAATGCAGTCGTCGATGTAGCGAAGGAAAAGTGGGGGACAGATACCAGAATAGGTGTGGAACATAGATGCCCATAGCTACACCTTTAGTTTGGAGGAAGTGGGAGGAGCCAAAGGAGAAATTATTAGGAGTAAGGACTGAATCTGTATCACAGTTCTCTTTCTTTCCCTTTTTTTTTTGCTGATACACCATACATCTACACCTCCTTCAGACCAGAGATCACAGGTTTAAGGACAAATCCCCCCATTCCCCACCCACTCTCCTGGTTTCACCTATCACTTGTCAGAGCTTGTACCCCATCTATGTCCTCTACCTTCTTATTCTGGTTTCTGCCCCCTTCCTTTACAATGCAGATGAAGGGTCTCACCCAAAATGTCAATTGTTTATTCCTCTCTGTAGATGCTGCCTGACCTGCTGAGATCCTTCAGCATTTTATGCCTGGTGCTTTGGATGTTCAGCACCTACAGAATTCTCTTGCGTTTGAGGTAAGAGGGGAATGATTCAAAAGGGGCCAAAGGGTAACACCTTCACTCAGAGGGTGGCTCATGTATGGAAAGAGCTGCCAGAGGAAAGTTGGACAGCATATGGGTCAGAAAAGGCTAGAGAGCGTGTGGGCTAAATGCAAGCAAATGAGATCACCTTAGATGGGCATATTGATCATCATGAAGGGCCTGTTTCTTTGCTAAAACACATCATACTAACTGCTACGCTACTGTGGTGCCCCATAACTCTATGATCAAGCTCTCCAATCGCTTTCAAATGTGCAACTACCAATTCCATCACAGCCTCCACTCGATCACCAAGCTTCCTTCTCGTTCCCTGCCTTGCCCCAGCCTTCTTACAACTCAAAAGGTCGGAGTAAATTTATTATCGGACTGCTGTACATGTCACAAAATGCTGCCCTGAGATTCATTTCTTGCAGGCATTCACAGTAGAACAAAGAAATACATTAGAATCAATGAAACATTGTACACAAAGACCGACAAACTGTACAAATACAAAAATAAACAATTATAACAATAAATAAATAATACCGAGAACATGAGCTGTAGAGTCCCTGAAAGTGAGTGCCTAGGTCATGTTCAGTGATCAGTTCACTGTTGAGAGTGAAGATGTCCACTGTGGTTCAAGAGTCTGATGGTTGAAGGATAATAATTGGTCCTGAAGCTTACAGCTTATTCTTCCCTGACACTTTCTCTCTACAGACACCACCAGGCCTGCTGAGACATCGCAGTACTTGCTGCTTTATTTTCAGTGTTTGAGACCCAGGAATGCGACTTCAAGCCGAGCCAATAGAAAGTGGATTATGGACAGCTGCTACAGTGAGCTGTATTGCTTATTAAAGAATATTGCAAAGCTAATTTCACAGGATATAAAGGAATTAGATAATCTACCTCTGCTGGTCTCACATAAAAGCTAAAAGAAATTAATGCCTGTGTTAAAATAACAGGGATGCAAATTTAATGTCAGTACTGTAAATTCAATTGGGAAACAGAAGATCCAGTATAAATGCAAACTCTACAATCTAAATCTAATTTCTCAGACTTTATCTTCACTAGCTTTTATTTTGTTTGTGTGGTGTTGAAACGGACATGGAAGGCTGATTATTGGCTCTGTGCATCCTTCTCTTATAAAAGGTACATTAATGATTATTCAAGGACCTTGATCACAGACAGCAGACCTGGACAGTTTCATCAGTCCCTGGTGGGAGTCCGGGCTGCACAGTGTGACATTCTTGTCAAGCCCGGCATTAATTAGTACTGATTTCGCAAGCTGCCTGCCAATGGTCACATGGAAGATAGTGAGTGAGAAACGGAAGAGTCCGCAGGCTTTGGTGGGCTGCTGTGCCCCTGCAACAGGACTGTTCACGTACACCAAAAGAGTAACAGCTCTTTTGAGAATATTAGAATTCCTCAGCAAGGAAGAAACAAAAATTCTGAAACAATAGCACTTTTTATGTCCATGGAACATATTACACCCAATGAAATAATTTATAAATTGTTTCATGAATTACATTTTGCAGATGATTGGTGTAAAATGTTTACAGTACATGCTAATTAATTTATACCTGGAGTCGCAGAGTAATGCAACACAGAAACAAGTCCTTTAGCGCAACTCGTCCATGCCAACCGTGGTGTACACCAAGCTAGTCCCATTTGCCTGGGTTTGACCCATATCCCTAAAAAATCTCTCCTATCCATGTAATAATTTATAGCAAGATCCCACAACAGTGAGACAATGAGCAGACTTTTCCTCTCTCCAATGTCTGAAACAAGATTTAACTCAAGTTTGACATAACCTGTCCGGTGGATAATATTTAGATTCAGACACAGGATCCAGGTTTCAAAATTACATTCATCAGCACTTTTGATAACACATCTCAGCCTCCTTCTCTCATTCATCCATTCAAGTTCTGAAGAATAATCAATAATTTACCCAAAGACTATTTATAAAAACCTATACAGTATAAAGCAGAATTTCCTTGACGTTTACATTGACAGAATATTTCAGCAAAGCTGCTAACTGAAGCCAATGCACAGACCAGCAGGTCACATGTCACAATTCTTAAAAGAGTATACACCCAATATTATACAAGCAATGTCTATCATATTAACTAGGCTACCATCACTGGTTTTATCTGAAACAGTGCCTTGGAGTGTCTGATGTCCCACTAAGAGAATAAGATAATGGCACCTCCAACAATGTCAAACCTGTAATGAGAATGAACTTTGACCCCAGACACGTGACTCAAAGGACAGAGCGACATTGACCACAATGATTCAGGGTTCAAGATTACTTATTGTAATTTGTCAGTTCACAAGTGTAAAGAAGCATAAAATAACACAATCAGCATTAAGAACAACAAAAAGACAGTAAATATTAATACTTAAGCACAAACAAGAGAAAATCTGCAGAGGCTGGATATCCAAGTAACTCACATGAAATGCAGAAGGAATTCAGCAGACCAGGCAGCATCCAGTAAAGAAAAGAGTACAGTCCCTGGGTCTTGGCCTAAAATGTCAACTGTCTACTCTTTTCTACAGATGCTGCCTGGCCTACTGAGATCCTTCTGCATTTTGTGTGTGTTGCATAAATACTTAAACAGACTTATACTGGCATCCCATCCTGCAAAAACTCATTTCAGGGAGGTAGCACCATCAATTTGTGGGAGACTCCCAGAACTTCCGGGAGAGGTGGGATGTCTGCAATAGAGTAGCTCCTTAGCAGCCAGCCAGCTAGTTTAAATAACGTTAGCTATGCTAATGAATGAATGACACCTGTTAAACTCACCTCAACCTGTCTTTTACAGTCTTAACCCACCATGGGCAATAGAAAAGTCACAGTTGCAAACAGTGCAGCGAGCAACACTGTCATTATCTTGACCCTTATTAGGCAGGGGTACACTTTAGTGTAGTCTGGGGTGACGTACGTTTTATATTTTCTTTTTTTGGAACACTCTGCCACTCTGACTTTTTTTTGGAACTCTCTCACTCTCTCTCTCTCGCACGCTCTCTCGCTTGTGGTCTCTCTCAAGCGCACTTGCTTTCTCGCTCTTGCTCTCGCTCACTCTCACTCGTGCTCACCCTCTCGCGCTTGCTTTCTTTCTCTTGCTCGCATGCGCACTCTCTCTCACTCTCTCGCCTTTTCTTGCTTGTGGTCTCTCTCGTGGTCTCTCTCACGCACGCTTGCTTTCTCGCTCTCGCTCGCTCTTACTCATGCTCACCCTCTCGCACTTGCTTTCTCGCTCTTGCGCACATGTGCGCTCTCTCTCTCGCGCTTGCTTTCTTGCTCTTGCGCTCGCTCTTTCTCATGCGTTCTCTCACGCTCGCTCTCAAAAAAAAATCAATTTCTGGGACATTGTATATAATTTGCGGGCATCAGGGAGCGACTATTAATATGCGGGAGACTCCCAGAACTTCCGGGAGAGGTGGGATGTCTGCTTATATGCATATATGCATGTAAAGTGACACTCAGTACAGGAGTATCTGCACATAAGGTGACTGACAGGAAAGGTTTTGGGGAGCGTGGTGGGGAGGGTTAATGAGTGGAGTTTTGATCAGCTCAACGCTTGGGGGAAGCAACTGTTTTTGAGTCTGGTGGCCCTGGCGTGGACACAGCATAGACTCTTCCCTGATGGGAGAGGGACAAGCAGTCCAACCACGTGCAGTCTCAAGTCAAGTTTATTGCCTGCACACAAGTATGGTGAGATACAGGTACAATGCAGCAGTATCACAGGCACAGAGGTACAGAAAACTCACTGAACGTATCATGAAAGTGCTGAGGGCTTACGGAAATTTTCATTTATTCACTCATCTATGCATGACTGGAACGGATTTTGAACCAGCAACCTTCCACTCAGACAAGAACACTATCACCTGTCAAAATGGTGTATTTTTCTAGTGAAATAATATTAGGTTATATATGATATATGTACAGTGAAACATACAGTGAAATGCACCATTTGTGTCAATAGTCAGAATCTGTGCTGGGGGTAAGTATCACCATGCTTCTGGCACCAACACAGCATGCCACAAATTACTAGTACTCCTTTATGATATGGGAGGAAACCTGAGCATCTGGAGGAAACCCACATGATTATAGGGAGAAAGTACAGACTCCTTACAGATAACGGCAGGAATTGAAACCTAATCGGTGGCACGTTAAAGCATTATGCTAATCGCTATGCTACTGTATTGGAGGCATAAGATGCTATTCCCTTCCACTAGCATGCAGGTCACCCTTGGGTAAGGTGTAGCACCTGCTTAGCCATGGACCCGGGCAACGTGAAGCCATGGAAGCAGGTTCTGGATGGTTATATGAGCAGCTGGTGCATACGGCAAGGCCTGGTTATGCAAGTATTCAGAATGGCCAGGCCACCCGTATTGTAAGGTTGGCGGCAATGGTAAATGACTTATGTAGAAAAATTTGCAAGAACCATCATGGTTATGGAAAGACCATGATTGCCCAGGACATTCAACATGGTACATAATGAATGAAAGCTACTGTGCCAACCATATTGCTGGAGTTGGTGTGGCAAAAGGCAAGATACAAACTTTTTGAATGGGAAAGTTAAGTTAAATTGAAAATATGAAATTGGTCTGAAGGTTGTCTTAAAACATAGAAAATAGGTGCAGGAGTAGGCCATTCAGCCCTTCGAGCCTGCACCGCCATTCAGTATGATCATGGCTGATCACCCAACTCAGAACCCTGTACCAGCCTTCCCCCCCATACCCCCTGTTCCCCTTAGCCACAAGGGCCATAGCTAACTCCCTCTTAAATATAGCCAATGAACTGGCCTCAACTATTTCCTGTGGCAGAGAATTCCACAGATTCACCACTCTCTGTGTGAAGAAGTTTTTCTTAATCTCGGTCCTAAAAGGCTTCCCTTTTATCCTCAAACTGTGACCCCTCATTCTGGACTTCCCCAACATCAGGAACAATCTTCCTGCATCTAGCCTGTCCAATCCCTTTAGGATTTTATATGTTTCAATAAGATCCCCCCTCAATCTTTTAAATTCCAACGAGTATAAGCCTAGTCGATCCAGTCTTTCATCATATGAAAGTCCTGCCATCCCAGGAATCAATCTGGTGAACCTTCTTTGTACTCCATGACAAGGATGTCTTTCCTCAGATTAGGGGAGCAAAACTGCACACAATACTCCAGGTGTGGTCTCACCAAGGCCTTGTACAACTGCAGTAGTACCTCCCTGCTCCTGTACTCGAATCCTCTTGCTATGTATGCCAGCATACCATTCGCCTTTTTCACCGCCAGCTGTACCTGCATGCCCACTTTCAATGACTGGTGTATAATGACACCCAGGTCTCATTGCACCTCCCCTTTTCCTAATCGGCCAATATTCAGATAATAATCTGTTTTCCTGTTTTTGCCACCAAAGTGGATAACCTCACATTTATCCACATTAAATTGCATCTGCCATGAATTTGCCAACTCACCTAACCTATCCAAGTCACCCTGCATCCTCTTAGCATCCTCCTCACAGCTAACACTGCTGCCCAGCTTCATGTCATCCGCAAACTTGGAGATGCTGCATTTAATTCCCTCGTCTAAGTCATGAATATATATTGTAAACAACTGGGGTCCCAGCACTGAGCCTTGCGGTACCCCACTAGTCACTGATTGCCATTCTGAAAAGGTCCCGTTTATTCCCACTCTTTGCTTCCTGTCTGCCAACCAATTCTCTATCCACATCAATACCTTACCCCCTATACCGTGTGCTTTAAGTTTGCACACTAATCTCCTGTGTGGGACCTTGTCAAAAGCCTTTTGAAAATCCAAATATACCACACCACTGGTTCTCCCCTATCCACTCTACTAGTTACATTCTCAAAAAATTTTATGAGATTCATCAGACACGATTTTCCTTTCACAAATCCATGCTGACTTTGTCCGATGATTTCACCGCTTTCCAAATGTGCTGTTATCACATCTTTGATAACTGACTCTAGCATTTTTCCCAACCACTGATGTCAGGCTAACCAGTCTATGACTCTCCAGTTTCTCTCTCCCTCCTTTTTTAAAAAGTGGGATTACATTAGCCACCCTCCAATCCTCAGGAACTAATCCAGAATCTAAAGAGTTTTGAAAAATTATCACTAATGCATCCACTATTTCTTGGGCTACTTCCTTAAGCACTCTGGGATGCAGACCATCTGGCCCTGGGGATTTATCTGCGTTTAATCCCTTCAATTTACCAAACACCACTTCCCTACTAACATGTATTTCCCCTCAGTTCCTCCATCTCACTGGACCCTCTGTCCCCTACGATTTCCAGAAGATTATTTATGTCCTCCTTAGTGAAGACAGAACCAAAGTAGTTACTCAATTGGTCTGCCATGTCCTTGCTCCCCATAATCAATTCACCTGTTTCTGTCTGTAGGGGACCTACATTTGTCTTAACCAATCTTTTTCTCTTCATATCTTTAAGAGCTTTTACAGTCAGTTTTTATGTTCCCTGCCAGTTTTCTCTCATAATCTTTTTTCTCCTTCCTAATTAAGCCCTTTGTCCTCCTCTGCTGGACTCTGAATTTCTCCCAGTCCTCAGGTTAGCCACTTTTTCTGGCTAATTTGTATGCTTCTTCTTTGGAATTGATACTATCCCTAATTTTCCTTGTCAGCCACGGGTGCACTACCTTTCCTGATTTATTCTTTTGCCAATCTGGGATGAACAATTGTTGTAGTTCATCCATGCGATCTTCTCATATTTGAGAGCTTGTGTAGCACAAACAAAACTTTACAAATTACAACTTACTGCTTCCCTTATTAGGTAAGACGGGGAAAATCTGCAAGGTTTTTGGTGTGCCTCACGTCACAATAGCAACCCAGTGATCCTGAAAGGGGCAATTAACCTTATCTCAATAGGCTGTTTTATTTTGCAAGTTTACATGCTGCACACTTGATAGTATTGTCAATATGTATGCATCATCAAATGAATTGTCTACTTCTTTTACAATAAATCAATGTCATCAACTACCTTTGCTAGCTAAATAGCATGATTTATAGAAAATCCGGGAACACAACTTTCAATGTACAGTAAAAATATATCTTTTTAAAAGAGATCCAAAGTACCTTTACATTATTATTTTGATTAGACATCGTTGTAAGTGACATTAAAGACTTTGACACCAATTAGATACTAATACAGAAAAGACACTTAAAAGAGGTGTCAAGATTATTTAATGTAGTTTCCTGTACAAAAGTGTATGGAGACCAAAATAAATGTTACTCTGAATCTGATGTTCAAAAGATAAAGAAAAAAACATGTACAAAAACAAAGAAAAACAAATTATAACAATAAAATCACACAATAAATATAAATATGTATACATAGATTGAGTGTATGCCCATAAATTGATGCCAGACTGTACAAAAGGTGACTGAAGAGAAATAATAAAGTAGTGAGGAATTAGTGAGTGGAGGTGTTGATCTGTCTTACCGTTTGGGGAAAGTAACTATTTCTGAGTCTGGTGGATCCTGGCATAGATGCTATGTAGCCTCCTCCCTGATGGGAGTGGGACACATAGTCTACGAGCAAGGTTGGTGAGATCCTTCATGATGTTACAGGCTCTTTTCTGGCATCTTTCTGACATCTTTCTGTCCTTGACGACAGCTAGGCTGGTGTCAGTGATGGGTTGGGCAATTTTGACTACCCATTGCAGAGCCCTCCTGTCTGCTGCAGTGTAGTTTCCGTACAAAGCAGTGAAGCAGCTTGTTGGGATGCTCTCTTCTGCATGTCTATAGAATGATAGGAGTACCGATGTGCAAAGTCCAGCTCTCTTCAGGATCCTCAGGAAGTTTAGGCATTGGTGAGTTCTCTTAACTGTGCAGGATGTGTTTTTGGATCATGAGAGGTTGTCTATGACTGTCAAGCCCTTTTCAATGAATGAAGTCTTTAAACTCATGTGTCAACCAATGGGTTTGATGTTTGCTGAGAATGGATGGCCTCAGACAAAGCAACTGATTTGACCGCTAACATTAATATATAGGGAAAACAGTATTTAAAACAAAAAGAGGAAATAGTGCACAGGAAACTACAATCTGAGCAGGGCATTTTCACCTCACAAGCAATGACTGATAGGTAACTCTAAATGAACTACAGACTTCAACGGAATTCAAGTTATTTCAGTGATGTAATCACCAAGCTGTGCTAATAGTGAAGAGACCCCATATCACAGAACACAGATTAGTAGCACAATACAGGTTCTTCAGCCCACCATGTTGTGGCAAAATTTTAACCTTCCCCAAGATCAACCTAACCATACAAGGTTCTTGTTTTGCTCACCATCTACAACCCTGAGATTCATATTTTCACGGGCATTTACAGAAAATTAAAGAAACATGATAGAATCAATGAAAGACCACTCACAACAGGACAGACAGCAAATTATGCAAATGCAAAAATAAGTAAGCAATATATGTCAAGAACATGAGATGAAGAGTACCTCAAAGTGAGTCTATAGGTGCAGGAACAGTTTAGTTAAATATTCTTAATGTATCTGCCTCTACCACTACTCCTGACAACAGATTCCACGCACCTACCACTGTCCACTAAGGAACTCCTGCACAGAAGGTGACAACCCATTGCTGATACTAAATGATCAAAAATGCCTCTCATTCTTCATCAAGATAGTGCCATGGATTCTCATTTGTACTCCTGGACCAATGGGGTGACCTCAGATTATCATGACATACAAAAGACCTGACAGTTTAGCGATCCCTCAATCTGGGTTTCATTAGAGAGAGATACAGCACAGAAACAAGCCCACTGCATCCACACTGACCAGCAAACACCCATTTGCACTAATTAATAGATAGATCGATACTTTATTGATCCCAAAGGAAATAACAGGGTCACAGTAGCATTACAAGTTCACAAATATAAAATATTAGAAGAGAAGAACAAATGAAAAACAAGTTACCTTAAACATTCTAATACAACATAATACAGATCGACCTTCACTAATCCGGCACCATTGGGACCTGAGGAGTGCCGGATTAGTGAAAATGCTGAATTACAGAAGGGTCACATTAAGCACAATCAGTGCCGGATTATCGAAGGAACCTCATTGCAGGTAGTCAGATTAGTGAAGGTCGACCTGTACTACATTATTCCCATAAAAGTTGCTGGTGAACGCAGCAGGCCAGGCAGCATCTCTAGGAAGAGGTGCAGTCGACGTTTCAGGCCGAGACCCCTCGTCAGGAACCTCTTCCTAGAGATGCTGCCTGGCCTGCTATGTTCACCAGCAACTTTTATGTGTGTTGCTTGAATTTCCAGCATCTACAGAATTCCTGTTGTCTACATGATTCCCATTCACTTTGAACTTTTTTATTCTCCCCACATTCTCCCGTCTTACATATATATAAACATGCAGTTCACACTTTATGACAACCTGTCAATCTTCAGTCTATGCCACTCAGAGACTTGTGCTGGATCGGAGGTATATGTTGTGTGTGACTATATGTACTGTGCTTTGCACCTTCACCCCAGAGGCATTATGTTTCCTTTACCTGTATACATGTTTATCATAGGAAAGATAGAGAATTGGCTGGTTGGCAGGAGGCAAAGAGTGGGAATAAAGGGAGCCTTTCCTGATTAGCTGCCGGTGACTAGTGGTGTTCCACAGGGCTCTGTGCTGGAACCGCTTCATTTTACGTTGTACTGTATTTCAATGATTTGGATAACAGAATTGTTGACTTTTTGGCCATCAATTTTGCAGATGTTTTGCAATTTTGAAAATCTGAGATGTAAAGGGACTTGGGAGTCCTCATGCAGGATTCTCTAAAGGTAAATTTACAGTTTGTGTCGGAGGTGAATGCCAATACAATTTTAGCATTCATTTCGAGAGGACTTGAATATAAAAGCAAGGCTGTATTATTGAGGCTTTATAAAACACTGGTAAGGCCTCACTTGGAGTATTGTGAGCAGCTTTGGACCCCTTATCTAAGAAAGGATGTGCTGACCTTGGAGAGGACTCAGAGGAGTTCACGAAAATGACTTTGGTTACGAAAGGGTTACCACATGAGGACCGATTGACAGCTCTGGGCCTGTAGTCTGTGGAATTCAAAAGAATGAAAGGGCATCTCATTGAAACCTATTGAATATTGAAAGGTCTAGACAGATAGAATGGATGTGGAGATGATGTTTCCTGTGGTGGGGGAGCCTAGGACCAGAGGGCACAGCCTCAGATACAGGGATATCCATTTAGAATGGATATGTGGAATAATTTCTTTAGCCAGAGAGTGGCAAATCTGTAAAGTTCAGTACTACAGGAAGCTGTGAAGGCCAAGTCATTGGGTATATCTCAGGCAGAGGCTGATAGGTTCTTAATTAATCAGGGCATGAAGAGCTACAGGAAGAAAGCAGGGGATTGGGGCTGAGAGGAAACTGGATCAGCTATGATGAAATAGCAGAGCAGACATAATGGGCCAAATGGCCTCATTCTGCTCATCTTTTATAGTATATGGTTCAATGACAATCATCTTGAACTTAAACTATCCCACATTCCACCAGTCACCTACACCCAACGTGCAATTTACAATGGCCAATTAACCTACCAAACTGCCTGCATTTGGGATGCCCAGAATCCAGGATACCTTCAAAAAGCAATGTCTCAGAAAGGCAACATCCATCATTAAGGATGCTCATCACCCACAATATGCCCTCTTCTCATTGTTACCAACAAGGAAGTGGTACAGCAGTCCGAAGACAGACACAGATACACACTGTACCTTTTATTGTAATTTATAGTTTTTATTATGTATTGCAATGGGAAAACAACAGATTTCATGACCAGATGCAGTGATATTGACAAGAAATCTAATTCCAAAGGAATTGGAATGCCTGAATGAAACCCTTGTGCTTTCAGGAAGAATGTACAGATTTCACACAGACAACGCCCTAGGACAGGGCAAAATCCAGATCACTGGAACTGAGACATTATCTCTGTTTGCTGTGCAACTCTTGAAGGCTGAAGAATCTGTCCAGACTGCTATACCTTCTGTACAGTTGCTGGATTAGTTTTTGATCACAGACCCTTCCCAGTCAGAGTGTTACCTAAAGAGAGTCCAGCTGATATCTTCACAGAGTGCACTCAATAGGCAAAACACCCTCCAATGCTGTAACCATTCATCTTGACTCCATCAGGTCTGCCATGAAGGTGAAGATTATTTGTCAGGACCACAACTGACCTACTTCAGTCGGGTTACAATTAAAGAGAAAAAACTATTCTGCAACAGTTGTAATGTCTTGTAGGCTAAAAATTAACTCTTGATTTCATAATCTAACTTGCTGTGGCCTTTGCATATTATTTGCCTGTCTGCATTCCTCTTTCTCTGTAACTGCAACACTATATTCTGAATCCTGTTCTGGCTACCTAGAAACATAGAAAACCTACAGCACAATACAGGCCTGAACATGTATGTACTTAGAAATTACCTAAGGTTATCCAGAGTCCTCTATTTTTCTAAGCCCCACGTACCTAGCCAGGAGCCTCTTAAAAGACTATCATATCCGCCTCCACCAGCGTCGCCGGCAGCCCATTCCACGCACTTACCACTCTCTGCATTAAAAAAACCTTACCCATGACATCTCCTCTGTACCTGCTTCCAAGCACCTTAAAACTATGCCCACTCATGTTAGCCATTTCAGCCCTGGAAAATGCCTCTGACTATCCACACGATCAATGCCTCTCATCATCTTGTACACCTCTATCAGGTCACCTCTCATCCTCCGTCGCAACGAGGAGAAAAGGCTGAGTTCACTCAACCTGCGCAGTAGCTTTGAGTGTCCTATGGACTCAGACCCCAAGATCCCTCTGATCCTCCATACTGCCAAGAGTCTTACCATTAATACTATATTCTGCCATTATATTTGACCCACCAAAATGAACATCCTCACACTTAGCTGGGTAAAACTCCATCTGCCACTTCTCAGCCCAGTTTTACATTCTATCGATGTCCTGATGCCTCTCTAAATGCTCATAAATCCTACCTCTCAGGATCTTCTCCATCAACTTACCAACCACTGAAGTAAGACTCATTAGTCTTACATTTCCTGGGCTATCTCTACTCCCTTTCTTGAATAATGGAACAACATATGCAACCCTCCAATCCTCCGGAACTTCTCCTGTCCCCATTAATGATGCAGAAATTATCTCCAGAGGCTCAGCAATATCTCCCCTTGTCTCCCACAGTAGCCTGGAGTACATCTCTTCTGGTCCCGG
Organism: Mobula hypostoma; assembly: GCF_963921235.1. Classification (NCBI taxonomy): domain Eukaryota; kingdom Metazoa; phylum Chordata; class Chondrichthyes; order Myliobatiformes; family Myliobatidae; genus Mobula; species Mobula hypostoma. Next base: position 495,095 of record NC_086123.1, on the reverse strand, counting down.
AGACTTATCCAACTTGATGCTTTCCAAAAGCTCCAGCACATCCTCTTTCTTAATGTCTATATGCTCAAGCTTTTCATTCCACTGTAAGTCATCCCTACAAACGCCAAGATCCTTTTCCGTAATGAATACTTTTGCAAAGTATTCATTAAGTATCCCTGCTATCTCCTCTGGTTCCATACCCACTCTTCCACTGTCACACTTGATTGGTCCTATTCTCTCATGTCTTATCCTCTTGCTGTTCGTATACCTGTAGAATGCCTTGAGATTTTCTTTAATCCTGCTCGCCAAGGCCTAATTTCACTTTTAAGCTCCTTCCTGCTAGCCTTATAATCTTCTAGATCTCTATCATTACTTAGTTTTTTGAACCATACAAAAGCTTTTCTTTTCTTCTTGACTAGATTTTCATCAGCCTTTATACACCATGGTTCCTGTACCCTACCCATCCTTTCCGTGTCCTTGGAATGTACATATGCAGAACTCCACCCAAATATCCCCTGAACACTTGCCACATTTCTGCCATACATTTCCCTGAGAACATCCGTTCCTAATTTATGCTTACAAGTTCCTGCCTGATAGCTTCATATTTCCCCTTACTCCAATTAAGCACTTTCCTAACTTGTCTGTTCCTATCCCTCTCCAATGATACGATCTCCAAAATGCTCTCCCCCTGAAAGACCTGACACCTGACCAGCTTCATTTCCCAATACCAGATCAAGTACAGCCTCTCCTCTTGTAGGTTTATCTACATATTGTGTCAAGAAACCTTCCTGAACACACCTAACAAACTCCTCCCCATCTAAACTCCTCACTCTATGGAGGTGCCAATCAATATTTGGGAAATTAAAATCTCCCACCACTTCAACCCTGTTATTATTACACCTTTGCAGTATCTGTCTCCTTATCTGCTCCTTGATGCCCGTGACCATTAGGTGGTCTATAAAAAGCACCCAGTTGAGTTATTGACCCCTTCCTATTCCTAACTTCCACCCACAGAGACTCCATGGACAGCCCCTCTATGACTTCCTCCTTTTCTGCAGCCGTGACACTATCTCTGATCAGCAGTGACACTCTCCCACCTCTTTTGCCTCCCTCTCTGTCCTTTCTGAAACATCTGTAGCCTGGAACTCTAAGTAACCATTCCTGCCCCTGAACCATCCAAGTCTCTGTAATGGCCACAGCATCATTGCTCCAAGTACTGATCCAGGCTCTAAGCTCATCTGCTTTGTTCATGACACTTCTTACATTAAAATAGACACATCTCAAACCATCAGTCTGAGCACATCCCTTCCCTATCACCTGCCTATCCTCCCTCTCACACTGTCTACAAGCTTTCTCTATTTGTGAGCCAACCGCCTCCATCTCTTCAGTCCAGTTCCCACCCCCCAGTAATTCTAGTTTAAATTCTCCCCAACCTCCCTGCCAGGATATTGGTCCCCCCAGGATTCAAGTGGAACCCATCCTTTTTGAGCAGGTTACACCTGCCCCAAAAGAGGTCCCAATGATCCAGAAATCTGAATCCCTGGCCCCTGCCTCCTGTTCCAATCCCTCAGCCACGCATTTATCCTCCACCTCACTCTATTCCTGTACTGACTGTCACGCGGCACAGGCAGTAATCTTGAGATTACTACCTTTGAGGTCCCGCTTCTCAACTTCCTTCCTAACTCCCTGTAGTCTGTTTTCAGGACCTCCTCCCTTTTCTTACCTATGTCATTGGTACCAATATGTACCACGACCTCTGGCTGTTCACCTTCCCAGTTCAAGATGTTGTGGACGTGCTCAGAAACATCCCAGACCTTGGCACCTGGGAGGCAAACTACTATCCGTGTTTCTTTCCTGCGTCCACAGAATCACCTGTCTGACCCCCTAGCTATAGAGTCCTCTATCACTGCTGCCTTCTTCCTTCCCCTACCCTTCTGAGCTGTGGGGCCAGACTCTGTGCCAGTGGCACGTGGTCTCTGTTGCTTCCCCCAGGTAGGCCGTCCCCTCCAACAGTACTCAAACAGGAGTACTTATTGTTCAGGGGGCAGCCACAGGGTGCTCTCTAATATCTGCATGATCTTTCAGCATGGCACACAAACAAAAGCTTCCCCCCCTACCCCCTCACTGTTTCTTGACGAACAATAAACCAACACTTTTAACCTTAACGTTATGTTTATAAAAATATTTTAAAAGTTTGTGTGTCATCTCCTTTGAACATCATCTGCAAGTGAAAGATCATCAGTTACAGGATCCAAGTGAGCACCAGGAGTCTATATTTTTAAAAATTCTGCACCATCAATTGCACTCACGTGATCTGATGTGATTAACTAATCCATGTTCAAAGGTACAATTTAATCTTTGGAATGTGAAAGCAAACTGGAGGAAATCCATACAGTCACAAAGAGAACATACAGACTCGTTATAGACGGTGGTGGGAATTGAACTTAATTGCCGGTGCCATAATAGCATTATGCTAACTCAACACTACTGTGCCATCTCCTAGAAATAAGCCTTTCCATGCTTCATTTGGGGAGGGAAGATGTCATAAAGCCAATGATGTGCTAGATGCTGGGGGTCATATAAAACCGTAAGACACAGGAACAGAATTAGGCCATTCAGCCCATCAAATCTGCTCTGCCATTCCATCATGTCTGATCCCAGATCCCATTCACCTGCCTTCTCGCCATATCCTTTGATGCCCTAACCGATCAGGAAATGATCAACTTTCGCTTTAAATATACAGACGGACGTGGCCTCCACCACAGTTTGTGGCAGAGCATTCCATGGATTCACTTCTCTCTGGCTAAAAAAAATCCTCCTTATCCCTGTCCTAAAAGGTCACCCCTCAATTTTGTGGCTGTGCCCTCTAGTTCTGGATATCCCTACCATAGGAAACATCCTCTCCACATCCAACTTATATAGTTCTTTCCACATTCAGTAGCCTTCAATGAGATCCCCACGCATTCTTCTAAATTCCAGTGAGTACAGGCCCAGGAAGTTGCGAAAAGCTCCTATTTTAATCCACTCATTTTTGGAATTATCCTCATGAACCTCCTCTGGACTCTCTCCAATGACAATACATCCTTTCTGAGATATGGGGCCCAAAACTGTTGACAATTCTCCAAGTGCAGCCTGACTAGTGTCTCATAAAGGCTCAGCATTATCTCCTTGCTTTGCTTTTCTATTCTATTCCCCTTGAAATAAATGGCAAAACTGCTTTTGCCTTCTTTTCCACAGACTCAACCGGTAACTTAACCTTCTGTGAGTCTTGCACAAGTCCTCCTGCAACTCTGATGTTTGAACCTTCTCCCCATTTAGATAATAGTCTGCACTATTGTTCCTTTTACCAAATGCATTATAAGAACATCAGAAATAGAAGCAGGAGTAGGCCATCCGCCTCTTCGAGCCTGCCCCGCCATTCAATAAGATCCGAGCCTGCCCCTCCATTCAATAAGATCATGGCTGATCTGTCCATAACCTCAGCTCCATCTACATGACTTTTCCCCATAACCCTTAATTCCCTTACTATGTAAAAACCTATCTAACTGTTTCTTAAATATATTTAGTGAAGAAGCCTCAACTGCTTCCCTGGGCAGAGAATTCCACAGATTCACCATTCTCTGGGAAAAACAGTTTCTCCTCATCTCCATCCTAAATCTTCTCCCCTGAATCTTGAGGCAATGTCCTCTAGTTCTAGTCCCACCTACCAATGGAAACAACAATCCTATTTCTATCTTATCTATCCCTTTCAAAATTTTGTATGTTTCTATAAGATCCCCTCTCATTCCTCTGAATTCCAGAGAGTATAGTCCCAGGTGACTCAATCTCTCCTCATAGGTTAACCCCATTCATCCCTGGAATCAACCTAGTCAACCTCCTCTGCACTGCCTCCAAAGCCAGTATATCCTTCCTCAAGTATGGAGACCAGAACTGCACACAGTACTCCAGGTGCAGCCTCACCAGTACCCTGTATAGTTGCAGCATGACCTCCCTGCTCTCGAATTCAATCCCTCCAGCAATGAAGGCCATCATTCCATTTTTGCCTTCTTAATAACCTGTTGTACCTGCAAGCCAGCTTTTTGCGATTCATGCACAATTACTCCCAAGTCTTTCTGCACAACAGCATGCTGCAATCTTTCATCATTAAAATAATAATCTGCTCTTCTATTACTCCTTCCGAAGTGGATGATCTCGCATTTACCAACGCTGTATTCCATCTGCCAGACCTTGACCCACTCACTTAACCTATCTATATCCCTCTACAGACTCTCCACGTCCTCTGTACAATTTGCTTTTCCACTCAGTTTAGTGTCATCAGCAAATTTTGCTATGCTACCCTCTTCTAAATCATCATTGTAAATGGTAACCAGCTACGGGCCCAGAACTGACCCCTGTGGCACCCCACTCACCGCAGACTGCCAACCAGAGAAACACCCATTTATACCAACTCTCTGCCTTCTATTGGTTAACCAATCCACTATCCATGCCAATACACTTCCTCCGGCTCCATACATCCGTATCTTATTTATAAGTCCCTTGTGCGGCACCTTCCCAATATGTGATGAACTCCACTGAAGATTCAGTGGTGAGTGGGCCCAGCCTATGTTGAGTGGTGCTTTTCCCACTGTTGAAAGGCCTAGATAGAGTGGACAGGGAGAGGATATTTCCCATAGTGGGGGAGTCTAGGACTAAAGGGCACAGCCGAAGAATAATGTTCCTTTCAGATGAAGACGAGGAATTGAATTTATTTAGCCAAATGGTGGCCAACCTGTGGAATTTATTGCCACCATCAGCTGTGAAGGCCAAACATTGGGTATATTTAAAGCAGAAGTTGATAGGTTCTTGAATAGTAAGGGCTTCAAAGGTTATGGCTCCAGAGGAGAATGCCGTTGAGAGGGATAATAAATCAGTCATGATGGAATAGTGGAGCAGACTCAATGGGCCAAATGGCCTAATTTTGCTCTGATGCCTTATGGTTTTATGTTTGCTCAGAAACAGCAAACCTAGGATGACTCATACCAAAATACAATAGGGCAGTGCTTCCGGGCCTTGGATTGTCAGTATAAATTCATAATATTATATATGAAGAGATTATGGGGTGTTGGCTTCTTCTCTAACATCATAAGCTCCAGGGCCAATGGATAAAGTAGATCTCCTTTCAACCAGAGTTTTGCAAGCCTCTGAAGCAGGAATCTAGTGGGGGAATAATTCCCATGGAGGAGGGTTGGAACCCAGGGGTAAACTGACAGCAGCCACACTACTGCAATGGGACAATCATAAACACAACAGATTCTGCAGGGCTGGTAGGAAGGGGGCAGAAGGCAGTATAAAAAAGAGTGGGGGAGTGGAAGGAGTGCAAGCTGACAGGTGATAGATGAAGCCAGATGAGTGGGAAGGGCTGGTTTGGGGATGGGGGTTGATGTAAGAAACTGGAAAGGAATAGGTGGAAGAGATAAAGGGCTGACAAAGGAAGAATCCAATAGGAGAGGAGAGAAAGGAAAGGAAGAAGTGCACCCGTTGCACCAACTACAATCAGTTGTAGTTTCTGAAATATCTCTGGATGGAAACAAATCTCATACAGATCAGCCGTTGGCTGAACACAGTGAGGGAAAAGTAGAGATGCTATTGCAACAGCAATCTAGAGGCCCAGCATGGCAGGATGATGTTACTGGGACTGGAAGGCTTGAGTAATAGGACTGGAACTTCCTCCCCCAACTCCCCAGAGTGACTTTATGGAAGCTTCTAAAATAGTAGTAGTCGTCATACTTTATTGATCCCTGGGAAATTGGTTTTCTTTACAGTTGTACAATAAATAATAAATGGTAATAGAACCATAAATAGTTAAATAGTAATATGTAAATTATGCCAGTAAATTATGAAATAAGTCCAGGACCAGCCTATCGGCTCAGGGTGTCTGACCCGCCAAGGGAGGAGTTGTAAAGTTTGATGGCCACAGGTAGGAATGACTTCCTATGACGCTCTGTGCTGCATCTCGGAGGAATGAGTCTCTGGCTGAATGTACTCCTGTGCCCACCCAATACATTATGTAGTGGATGGGAGACATTGTCCAAGATGGCATGCAACTTAGACAGCATCCTCTTTTCAGACACCACCGTCAGAGAGTCCAGTTCCATCCCCACAACATCACTGGCCTTACGAATGAGTTCGTTGATTCTTTTGTGTCTGCTACCCTCAGCCTGCTGCCCCAGCACACAACAGCAAACATGATAGCACTGGCCACCACAGACTCGTAGAACATCCTCAGCATCATCCGGCAGATGTTAAAGGACCTCAGCCTCCTCAGGAAATAGAGACGGCTCTGACCCTTCTTGTAGACAGCCTCAGTTTTCTTTGACCAGTCCAGTTTATTGTCAATTCGTATCCCCAGGTATTTGTAATCCTCCACCATGTCCACACTGACCCCCGGATGGAAACAGGGGTCACCTGTTTCATGAAGGTATAGAAAAGATGAATAGTCATGGTCCTATTCCCCAGGGTAAGGGAGTCTAAAGCTGGAGGGAATAGCATTAAGGTAAGAAGAAAGTGATTTCAAAGGGACCTGAGGGGTAACTTTTTAAAGTCTAGTGCATATAGCGAACAAGCTGCAGAAGCAGATACAATTATAACAGTAAAGAGATATTTAGACAATATCATGGATAGGAATGGCAGAATACAGGTGTGGGACTGGCTGGCTCAGGCAGATACCTCAGTCGGCAAGGACATGTCGGGCTGGAGGACCCATTCTCTATGACTACATACAGACACAAAACTTTGTAAAACTGAACTTGGTTCCAATTTAGAAATTGTACTGTATGGCCTACAGTATAATAAGGGACTACTTTATGTTGTAGGGACACATTGTTGTATGCGCTGTTAGGCACATATTGAGCATGCGCTATTAGGCGCGTATTGATCTGTATGTGTGTGCAGGATTCGGTTTCTGCCAGTAAAGAACCATGAACCTTAGCTCCCGTCTCCAGCATTTTTATTAATAGCATTGTTGTGTAACCAAGCCACACACACAATAAATTGGCGATGAAGTTAATGAACCAACATCGTATCGGAACGTCATGTTTTAGTTCATAACAACACTTGGAGGAAGAGCGCAAGGAATGAGTCAAGGAACGGGAGAAGGAGGCAGAGCGAGGCCACAAGTCTGAAAGGAAGTGGGAGCACAGCCGGGGTCAGGACCGTCGGGAGACCAAGAGACACAGTCGGAGCTTCAGCACGTCCAGGCGAGACCACAGCTGGTGCTGACCCCCAGGGGCTGAGTGTCTGTCTGCCCCAGAAGGGAGATAAAAAGGAGCCACACACACACACACATCTAGATGGAGTGCGCTCGTGGCACTAGCAAAAAGGACACACGAGTCAAAAAGGAAAAGGGGAGAATGGGGCTAAATTAACATAACAATGATGGTGATGATTGGAATCATTACAGCATTTGATAGTCGCATTGAAGACTGGGCAACTTACGTTGAGAGAGTGGAGTTATATTGTGAGGCTAACGGCGTTAATGGTGAAAAGAAAGCCAGTGTCTTACTCAGTATTAAGGGAGCAAAAACATATGGGCTGCTATGGAGCTTGTTAACCCCTGAAAAGCCGGCTGACAAAACATTCAAGCAAATAGTAGACACTCTCCAACAGCATTTAAATCCCAAACCACTGGCCATTGCTGAAAGATTTAAATTTCACAATCAGAATCAGAGCAAAAATGAAAGCATTTCTGAATATTGTGCTGAATTGCACAAATTATCAGAACATTGTCAGTTTGGAGCTGGTCTATCGGATGCATTGAGGGATAGGTTAGTGTGTGGCACGCACTGTGAGACTACACAGAAGAAGCTTCTATGTGAAAGAGACCTTACATTTGAGAAAGTGCAAATCTCTGGAATATGCCACAAATAAAATGTCACTGAACAGGAATGAAGGAAAGAAATGTTACCGTTGCGGGAACAGGTCATATGATCCGGATGATTGTTGGTTTAAAGACAAAGAATGCAGAAACTGTGGCAAACAGGGCCACACTGGCAGAGTATGCAAAGCTAGTAAACAGCAGAAAAAGGACAAAATACAGAGAAACAAGAAACCCCAGAAAGTACAACATAACAATATAACAAAATGGAAGAAAGCAGTTCAGATGAAAATGACTCAGACAAAAGTGAATTGTCTTGTCTGCAACTTCACAGCGTGAAAGAGACAGATGATCGAAGAATAATAAGAATCACTCCATAAGTGGCAGGCGTGAGACTGAAAATGGAGTTGGACACAGGCTCAGCTTTAACAGTAATCTCTGCACACGACGACAAACAACTGTTTTCTCACATACCTCTGAAATGAACTACACTACTGCTAAAGACTTACACAGGACAGAAAGTGTGTCCCAATGGTAAAATTAAAGTGACAGTGACCTACGGAGACAAAACACAGCAGCTGAACCTCTATGTACTGAAAAATGGAGGTCCACCATTTCTGGGACATGAATGGCTCAGGAAAATCCAGTTAGATTAGCACACCATCAGGGCACTAGATGTGTCAACAAAGGAGGGCAGCTCGGCGGGGAAGATGTCCACAGACTCTCCTCTCACCTATTGTCGACTATTACAATGATGAGGAGGAGCTGGACAGCGTCGACGATGAGGACGAACGCAGTATCCATGGCTGCGACTCGGATACAGAAGATGCAAGAGAGACAGATATTGCCAATAAGCAGGATGATGAAGACTACCTAGAAGCAAAAGAGCAGATGTACTAGGAGAAACTAACATCTCTCAAAAGACAGCTACAACAGTTACAGGAAGGCACTTTGCAGGTGTATCAGAAAAGGATGAATAAACTAGATCAACAATACAAAAAAAGAATATGAAATGCAGAGCTTTTTCTGCAACTGAAGACAGAACAAGTGGAAAGGAATTATATTAAAGAGAGGAAAGCAGCAGTGAAGGAATTTGAAGATAAAAAGATTGTGTTAGAAGAAAAGAAAAAGATGAATGAGAATGAGAGGCTAACAATGGAACTCACAGGAAATTCTATGGAGGTAAAGTCAATAACGATGAGGAAACTAAGGAGGAGACCTAATGATCCTGTCCCAATTCCAACAAAAGACGAAAACCTGCACCTGCACAGTTAAATTACTTGTTAACAGATGAACAGATAATGGAAGACCTGCAAACTCTCAATAAGCTTAAATCTCTGAAAAGACCAGCATCTCCATTCAAACAGAACAGCTTTCACACAAAGTAAATCTGGAAACAATTATTTCCTCCATTGAGAATCATACACAATCCTTTGCAGGAAAGTTTCTTTTGCCCGTACATATTTTCAATCCTCAGCTAATGTGTCTGGTTTTTCACAAAGTTGGGAAACAGCATCAAAACAAAGGCAAATTCTGACAACAAACTGCAAGGTTTCTATTATTGTATTTTCACACTTGTGCTGAATGTGCATCTGAAGGAATTCTCCCTCCTGAGCCAGATAGATAGCACTGCAAGTAATCCTTAATATCAGCAAAACTGTACTTTAACAGCAGCTTAAGAACAATGGAATGAACAACAGGGTTTCAATCAACTGCTTCATCAAATGGTGAACGATTACTGGTAAAGTACTGATCTTTCTGTGAGCCATTGGTTTGCCCTGACTTTTGGATAACTAGCAGAGACAGCAGATCACCAACCACTTCTTTGTTGGTGGCAAGTCATCTTTGAAGCAGACCATGGAAACCAAAGCTATGAAAAATGCATCACACCTCTTGCAAAGTATGACTAATTTTGCTACAGCTTCACTTATTTCTTCTGTTACCGCTAGTACATAATCATCATCTACTGAAGTACGGCACAGTGAGCAGAGTCGTCCTGATTCAAGCCACCACTTTATACATTTTAAACAGTAAAAATGTTCACATGGAAGCAGGATGCGATCCTTGTGTTCTCCTAAGCAAATTGTACATTCTTTCAGATCATACCTGAAGAAGACATCCTGTACTATTTTTACAGTCCCTGAGGACCTGAACCACAGCCTGAAAGAGCCCTCAGAATCTCACATCAGAGGTACTGTTCAAACTCTTTGCAAGTTGACCAGTGTAGAATGCAACCTTGTTCTCCAATTTATCATGCATTTCTTTAACCCCCAAAATGATGTGTTCCACGAAAAGTGACAGCAACTCCATCTTCTCCTGAGCATCTTCCCAGCACTCCTGCTGAATCACCAGCACAAAGATATGAAGCATGAAAAGAAGATGGAAAGTTATATTACGCTAAGAGGTGGTATCATAAAGGTCAGGCTATCTATTTGGAATCTAAGGAGAATACGAAGATTGGCTGTGTAATTAGCTCAGTTGGAACAAATTAGATATGGGCAAGGAAGACAAGCGATAGCACAAAGATGTGTATATATCTAGGACAGCTGCACAGAGAAGTCTTCATATGGAGGCAATCTGCTGCCTAGAACTCTTAGCAAGTTGGAGGCGCACATCTTAACTCCCTATGCTCAGATGTCAACTTTTCATGACTGTTATATGGAAATCTGTATTAAAACAAACAAGTTTATTGACAGACGTTACTGGAGAGGCAGAGAAGAGCCCCCCAGACACTTGAGTTACAAATGGGTCTTAGACCAAAAGTAAAAAAAGCTTGTTATAATTTGATATTATTATGTTACTTCGTTATAATTTGATATTATTAAGTTGCTAAGTAAATAAATGGTAGGCGTTTGTATGTTAAGGGTAAACATATTTGTTTAGCATAGTGCCCCAGTAAAAAACAATTGATACACTATTAAAATAGAAGGGGAGGAGTGTACTGTATGGCCTACAGTACAATAAGGGACTATATGTTGTAGGAACACGTCGTTGCGTGCGCTATTAGGCGCGTATTGATCGGTACGTATGCGCCGAGTTCGGTTTCTGCCAGTAAAGAACCACGAACCTTAGCTCCCGTCTCCAGCGTTTTTATTAATAGCATATTGTGTAACCAGGCCACATACACAACAGAAATACAGAGTCCATTGAAGTGATGGTGATCACACAACTAAGCGGTCATTTTAAAAAAAGCAAGGGCCTGTTAGGTAGCGAATGTACTACTGAGGTGCTCTGGGTTTATAAGTAACTAAAACCACAAAAACTGCTCCAGCCCGCCAGCTTCATCATCATTTTCTCAGGGCCACCAGAATGGGCAAACGAAACGCCAGACTCAGAACTGAAACTGAGTTCGACCATTATCCAGAACTTTAAGCAAAGCAAAACCTCCACTCACCAATCAAAGGGGTCTGGCAACGAGCAGAATGTCCTTTAATTGTCCACGGGTGGTGAAATAGGGTCAATCCGATTGGCACCTGACGGAAAAATAATTCCCAAAACTGCAGGGAATGGAAATAGGGTTGCAAGCAAGGGCTGCTTGCCCTCCTTTGCTGGGTCCATTCGAGGATCCAGTTCATGTGGTGAAATGGAGGGGCAGCGGAAATAGATTCAATTCAACTTTCGAAGAGGCAATCGAAATACCGAAAAGAAAGCACACATTTGCAGGACGGCAGGGGAAGAGCAAGGACATAGGATGAATTGAATCGCTCTTGGGCTGTCTGCGAGACTGCAGTATGCCTCCAAGCCCTGCGAGTTCAAGTGACCCCCTGGAAGAGGAGGACAACCTGTCGAAGACCCCGCCGCCGGGGGCGGGGGTTGATAAATTGAGACCTGGAACTCTTTCTAAAATGGGCAGTAAACATACTGTGGTAATGATGCCTTCACAGGTGTTGTGTTACATCAGAGCGAAAGGCAGTGAAGCGTTCCTCGGGTTCGTTTTTTTTTCCTCTCTCTCTCTCTCTCTCTCTCTCTCTCGATCTCTCTCTCGATAAGTCTTGGGGAATTGTACTCAGCAGATCGGAGTGAAACAAATGGTGCAAAGACTTCAAAGAGATTGTTAGAAAAACCAAGTCCCAGCTGGGAATTGCAATATCTAACTCTTTCAACGACAGGTGGTAGTGAACAATTATGCCCCTCCTGTTAACAAGTTTTGTTAATTGCGCTGTAGGAAATAGCAACCGTTAAATATCAATTTCCCGAGTAGATCTACGAAAGAAACCGCAGGGAGATTCCGATCAAAGGTTCGCAGTTTCCAAATCGCCGCGAAATTAAAATGTAAAATGTTGTATTTCATGGGTTTTTAGGAGAAAGTGCCGTCTTGCCCATAGCAATAATTGCAAGAAAAAGAGACGCCATTCATTCTTACAAGAGGCCCCTTTCGCACAGTATAAGGCGCAGCGGTGTTCTCTCTCTCTGTAGCATTGGGAAAAAATCCCAGACACAGCATAGAGCTATTCAAGTGTGTTTTGTGTGTGTAGGTGTCGGCGTGTGTATGAGCGCGTCACTTTATAATCACAGTGTGTGTCTCATCGTACTAGTGAATATATATTTAAAAGTCAGTGGCGTTTGGCAGTGCGGATGTCAAAAAGTGTCACCGAGAAATAGTCTAATTTCTCATTTTGTTTCAAGTTTTTCATTGAACTCTACGGCTCTCAGTAATGAAAGATTAACTGACAGCCAGCCTATTTTACGCGCTGTTCCATCCCGGCGTATTTTTTAATTATAACAACGCTCTCGCACCTTAAATTCTTAGTTACAATTAGCTGGGGAAGAAATAGCCCCCCGCCCCCGTGATTGACCGAGAGATTTGCTATAACAGAACTCGTGATGCAAAAAAAATAACATCACCCCCCCCGCTATGACCCAACCCCCTCCATCATTACCCCTCTTCCTCACCAAGTCTACCGCCTTTCCCCCAATATCTCCCCGACTACTCATGGCATTTTCCCCTTTCCCTACTCGAACTCCCACCCTAGCCCTTAGCTGTGCTCTGTCACGCCGTCCATTCTCGCCGCAGCACCCACATTCTAAATCCTGTAGGAGCACCCACGAAACAGACTCAGTATCAATAAAACAACGAGGACGCTGCTCTAAATAAAGAGCAAATCTTTCAAGTTCCCCCAAGGATCAAAGTTAAAAGTAGCACAGAGTTGCAGAGAAGGGAGGAACAGCCCGCCTCCAATAAGTATTTCAATATTTCAGGCAATCTACGCTGGTCTGAATGCGGGCGGGAAGGGGATGTTAAACGGTGAGGGAAAAGGCGAAATGAGGTAAACATTGAAAGAGTTAAAGCGCGGGATGTTGCTTCCTCTGGCGAATTGAAGTTGTCCATCAGCTCACGGGAGGCGGCTGCCCCTCAGTACCGGACGCGAACACAGGCTCGGCCGAACCACGAGTCGACTCCTACCTGCTCGGCGGTACAGGGAGCCACAGCGGAAGGAATCCCGGCGTCACCGGAGCCTCGGGGATGAGTTCGGTTCTCTTCTCCCGTAGTATTCTCCCCTCTTCTCTACCGAACGTGGCCAGAGAGAGGTGTGGAAGCAGAGCACATAACTCCACATACATCCACTCTTAAGCCCACCAACTCTGCGCACCAAACCAGCTCCGAACCTCAATGGGCTTCGTTCGGGTCTTTAATTCCAATAAGATGCAGCAGTTAGGTTATTTGATATTTAAGGTGAGAAGTATGGGCCACCCGACGATCTACCATTTATTATTTTCTTTCCTTTTTTTTCTGTCTCTCCTCTCTTCCTGTTATGTGGAATTTGAATTTAAACGCAACCCCCCTCTCCGCTCTCAGCCGGCACGCAGGCGTTGTAAGCACGGGCACGCCGCTTAAAGCGGAGTACCTCTCAACAGCTCATCTGTCTCCCTTCCTCCCCCGCCAAAGAAAAAAAAATGTTTCATTCCCAGTCTTTACCTCACATCCCAATAATCCACTTTATTGCATTTATCGCTAAATTAATAACGGTGCAGAATTGTTGGGCAAAGGGCAGAGAGAGTGATGGAGTGATACACACTAAATGCTGGTCAGACAGCCTCTAAGGAGGGGAACACACAGTCGACGTTTTGGGCCGAGACCATTCGCCAGAAATGGAAATAAAGGGGGAAGAAGCTAGAAAATGGAGAAGTTCTTCTTCATAGATGCTGCCTGACCTGCTGAGTTCCTCCAGTATTTTGTGTGTATTACTCTGGAGCTCCAGCATCTGCGGAATCTCCTGTATTTTAGCGAGACGCGGAGGTGGCTTCCCGTCTCTGGGGAAAAACCGGATCAGATCTGAAATGGAGACCAGACCCGTGTGTGAGTGCGGCATGGAACCAGGATCAATCAGGTAGTGATCCTTCACACAGCGGACGTTGAAGAGCCTCTCAGAGAGGATTGGGATCCAAAATAGGACCGATTAGAAAAAGACGAGGGATTCAGTTGCCTAAGGGCACGAGTTTAGGGGCTGTCTGTTACTAATCAACACCCAAACTCATCACATTATCTCACGGCCTGCACTTGTTCCCGGGACTGCTTATGAACATGAGGTTGAACGGTTTAACGGGACAGACAGAGCTTTAATCCAAGTTCAATAATAAAGAATATGATAATTTCTGTTGGAGAAGGAATTTCAAGAGAGTTTAATGTAATTTCCAACTGTAAATGAGAACAAAATAATTGTCGCTGCGGATCTCATGAGGCAGAAAATATGTAAGATAAAGATCACAATAAATATAAATACATAGATTGTTTGTATGTCCACAAAGTGACATAGGCAGAGGGATGACTGTAAATAAGGTGATAGATGGGAAATAATGAAGTAGTGGTGGCGGGGGGTGTGGAAGGGTAGATAAGTGGGTGGAGATGTGGAAGGGTAGGTAAGTGGGTGGAGGTGTTGATCAGCCTTACTGCTTGGGGAAAGTAACGGTTTTGAGTCTGGTGATCCTGGTGTAGATGTAAGGTAGCCTCCTCCCTAATGGGAGTGGGACAAAAGTCAATGAGCAGGGTGTGTGGGATCCTTCATGATGTTACTGACCTTTTTATGGCACCTTTCTGCATATACAGCATGTCCTTGATGGCAGGCAGGCTGGTGCCGGTGATGTGTTGGACAGTTCTGATTACCGATGTGGAGCCATCTTGTTCGCCACAGGGCAGATTCTATACCAAGCAGTAATGCAGCTTGTTAGGATGCTCCCTACTGCACATCTAGAACAATATGAGTATAGATAAGAATCTTCAAGCTCTCTTCTGCCTCCTCTGAAATGAGAAGTGTTGGTGAGTTTTCCTGGCTGTGTAGAATGAGCTCTGAGACCATAATGCCATACAACATAGGAGCAGAATTAGGCCATTCGGCCCACTGAATCCACTCTAATCCTCGATCCTATTCAACCCCATACACCCGCCCTCTCACCATGTCCTTTGATGCCCCAACCAATCAACAATCTATCACCTTAAATATATCCTCAGACTTGGTCTCAGCCATGGTCTGTGGCAGAGCATTCCACAGATCCACCACTCTTCGGCTAAAAAAATTCCTCCTTACGCCTGTTCTAAAAGGTTGCCACTCAATTTTGAGGCTATGCACTCTAGTTCTGGAGAAGAACATGGTGAAATGCTCACAGAATGGTGGAGCAGGCTTAACGGGCCAAATAGCCTACTCCTGCTCCTATTTCTTAAGTTCTTTTGTTCTTATTTGGAAGGACAGATGCTACTGTCAGAAAATCCTCATGCAGATAATGGTCTCACGGAGAATATACAGACAAACTTAAGTTAGCTAGTTAGTACACGACCTTGGAGAAAGTTTGATGCCTTTTCCTTGGATGCTGCGTGAATATTTTTTTCCTGTGATGGGTTCTTCAGTGCAAAACTGTTTTCAGTATTGTGAGTAAACAGTGAAGAAAACTGGATTGATTATACAACAATGATTACATGCACATTATATTGCACATTATAGACTAATTATATATATATATAAAAGGGCCCTTTTTAAAATTCTGTATGATATAGTATTATTGTGTTTGTTATAGTTTAAAGTATTTTGTCAATACAATTTTGATTTAAGTTTATACTACTGTGAGTTAAATTATTGCCTCCTAGCTAAATTTGCATGGGTGTGTCAGTATCCATACTTAAAGAGACATTCAAATTTTTATGTCTGTGTTTACCCAAATCACATATACCAGCAACCTGTTTATTTATTAGAAATGGCCATTTCATCATTATTCCCATGCATTGTCGAATTATTTGTTGTTAGCTTGTATTCACAGTAGTAGCTAACTCATTATGAGCCGAAGGTGAGAGGGTTACATTTTTGCCTCCACTCTAGCTTCTTTGAGTAACTCAATTAAAGATGGTAACCATGAGTCTTGAGGGTCATTTGAGCAACCATATCTTGTGACAGTACACCTTTCCAAACTTGTTCCTCTCTCAAGCAACTTATTTCAGAGAGCTGAATGCCCCCTTTATGGCACAAACAATGCAGCAGTTTATCCAACCCAAAAAGGTAGGCAAACTTTTCTCCTTCCTCTTGAAATATGTGTCTGAACTTCATCATGAGATCAGCTGAACTTTCAGAGGTGCCAAAAGCAGTGTCCAGAGCCTGTTTATAGTTAGCTGAAATGGCAAGGGAATTTCTGGATTCAGGAACCTCACTGTATCAGCAGCACGACCTGTTAAACTCTCTACAAGTCTCTGCTTCTTTCTATTGTCTGAGCACTGCCATTCATCTAGCAAGTGAGACATCTGCTTAGCCTAAGCCTCATATTCTTCTCATTCAATGTAGGCTTGACTCTAGAGGCCATTCTATGATAATCTTGGATCTCAGCAGATACACTTTGGCATTTATCAACCAGTGATGGTGTTAGCAGACACCAGCTCACAACTCAGATCAACAGCTGAAGGATTTATAGGTTTTTAACATCAGAGTTTTCCCTTCATTCCTCAGAAAAGAGAGCAACTTGAACTGAAAATCTTCACCCTCAGCAGCAGCTGGAGTCGTATTCTGTGCAACTCTAAACATATGAACTGGCCATGGCCCTGCCTCTCCAGGTATTCCTATCACGTCAGGCAGAGTGAGTTCAGCCACATCACTAAAGGTCGGGACTAGCACAAAATATTTGCCATCTGATTTGTTCAAATGCTGATCAATCAGTGTAACTTTTTCCAGAACTTTCACAAGATTCAAAGCTTTAAATAAAGTGGCATTGCTAACATCAACAGAAACATTGCTCAATACACAAGCATTGCGAGTTGATAATTTATTTTAATCACACCAAACTTTAAGCTCCATGGCATTCATATCACAGTTCCATAATTATGATGCATTTTAAATTGCACAAAAAAACACTGGTGTAACATTGGGTTGAACACAAACAAACAGGCTACCCAATCATTATACAGCCATAATACAGCATTAAATAATACGGACAATGCACCCAAAAATGTAACCCTCTCACTGTAGGCTTGTAATGAGTTAGCTATTACTGTGAATGCAAGCTAACAACAATATAACTGTAAATAGAAACATAAAAGTTTGAATCTTCCTTCTAGGGTAAGTTACTTGTATGAATACTGACGCAACGATACGAATTTACTGTTCACCAGGAAGCGATAATTAACTCACACCAGTATAAACTCAAGTTTAATTTGTATTGACAAATATTTTAACTACAACAAAGATAATAATATTTATAATACAAAATAAAGAGAAGTGCCCATAGAGGAAGAGTTTCCAAAGAGGATGACACAACCGTGGTTAGCAAGTCAAAGCCAACATAAAAGCCAAAAAGAGGGCATATAATAGAGCAAAAATTAGTCAAAGGATAGGGAAGCTTTTAAAAACCAACAGAAGGCAACTAAAAAGGCAATTAAGAAGGTAAAGATGGATTATGGAAGAAAGCTAGTCAATAATATTAAAGACCATACCAAAAATTTCTTCAAATACATAAAGTGTAAAAGAGTGGCAAGAGTGGATATCATAAGACCATAAGACATAGGAGTAGAATTAGGTCATTTAGCCCATCAAGTCTGCTCTGCCATTCCATCATGGCTGATCCTGGATCCGACTCAAGCCCGTACGTCCGCCTTCTCACCATATCCTTTGATGCCCTAACCGATCGGGAAACAATCAACTTTCACCTTAAATATACGCATGGACTTGGCCTCCACCACAGTTTGTGGCAGAGCATTCCACAGATTCACTACACTCTGGCTAAAAAAATTCTTCCTTACCTTTGTTCTGAAGGGTCGTCCCTCAATCTTGAGGCTGTGCCCTCTAGTTCTGGATATCCCCGCCATAGGAAACATCCTCTCCACATTCTCCTTATCTAGACTTTACAACATCCAGTAGATTTCAATGAGATCCCCTGCATTCTTCTAAATTCCAGTGAGTACAGGACCAAAGCTGCCAAATGCACTTCATATGTTAACCCCTTCATTCCCAGAATCATCCTTGTAAACCTCCTCTGCACTTTCTCCAATGAGAGCACATCCTTTCTGAGATATGAGGCCCAAAACTGTTGACAATACTCCAAGTGTGGCCTGACTAGTGTCTTATAAAGATTCAGCATTATCTCCTTGCTTTTATATTCTATTCCCATTGAAATAAATGCTAACATTGCATTTGCTTTCTTTACCAGAGATTCAACCTGTGAATTATCCTTCTGGGAATCTTGCACAAGGACTCTTAAGTCCCCCTGCACCTCTGATGTTTGAACATTCTCCCCATTTAGATAATAATCCACACTATTATCCTTTTACCAAAATGCATTATCATAAAATTCCCAACACTGTATTGCATCTGCCACTTTTTGCCCATTCTTCCAATTTGTTTAAGCCCTCCTACAATCATATTGCTTCATCAGTTTCACCTACCCTTTCACCTATCTTCATATCATCTGCAAACTTTGCCACAAAGCCATCAATTCCATACTGGATTAGTGGTAAATTATGCTGGAGAGGTAGCAATGGGGACAAAGAAATGGAGGATGAACCGAATAAGTATTTTGCATCAATCTTCACTGTGGAAGACACTAGCAGTATGGTGGATGTTCCAGGTGTCAGGGGTCATGAAGTATGCGAAGTTACCTTCTCAGGAGGAGAAGAGAAGCAGTGCGCAGCGCGTGCGCAGCCCTCCGATGAAAAATAATATCATATCTGTTAAATAGGGGCCATGGACAATTCTGATTTGATGAAGATGGATGTGAAAGCACAGAGGAACATCTGGAAAAATTTCTGAAACGCTCGTTCGCTACTGTCATTACTGCACGGTCGGAAATCTTTCAGAGGGTAGGCCTCAAAATCCCTAGCTTTGCCTGCTGTTGGTGACCGAGAAGGAGGTCGAATCGTTCGGATAGTGATGGCGCTCAGTACTCGGTGTTGGAGAGATGATCAGAGCTTGAAGTTTTCGGATGACTCAGAGTCGGACTGTGGTCGGGTATGGCAGGGAGAGTTCTTCTTCCTTCTCTCCGTCTGCATGAGATGTGGGACATTTGAGAGACTTTGAACTTTACTGTGCTCATTGACTTCTTCATCAAGTTATGGTATTGTTGCTCTGTTGTAACTATATGTTATAATTATGTGGTTTTGTCAGTTTTTTTCAGTCTTGGTTTGTCCTGTGTTTTGTGATATCACACTGGAGGAAATATTGTATCATTTCTTAATGCATGCATTACTAAATGACAATAAAAGAGGACTGCGTGTCTTCATAATCTAAAAAAAAAACTCGAGAGAAGGTTCTTGGGAAACTGAAAGGTCTGAAAGTAGATACGTCAGCTGGACCAGAGGGTTCTGAAAGAGGTGACTGAGGAGATTGCGGAGGCATTAGTAATGATCTGTCAAGAATCAATAGATTCTGGAATGGTTCTGGAAGACTAGAAAATGCAAATATCACTCTACTCTTCAAGAAGGGAGAGAGGCAGAAGAAATGAAATTATAGGCCAGTTAGTCTGATATCAGTGGTTGGGAAGATGTAGGAGTTGATTGTTAAGGATGAGGTCTTAGGGTACTTGGAGGCACACAGAATAAAATAGGCCATAGTTAGCATGATTTCCTCAAGGGAAAAAATTGGCTGGCAAATCTGTTGGAATTCTTTGAAGAAATATAAAGCTGGATAGACAAAGAAGAATTGTATAATTTTGTGTACTTAGATTTTCAGAAAGCTCTTGACAAGGTGCCACACATGAGCCTGCTTAACAAGTTACAAGCCAGTGGTATTTCAGGAAATGTTCTAGCACGGATGAAGCAGTGGCTGATTGGTATAGTGGGAATAAAGGGAGCCTTTTCTGGTTGACTGCCGGTGACTAGTGGATTTCCACAGGGGTTTATGTTGGGACTGATTCCTTTTACGTTATATGTCAATGATTTGGATGATGGAATTGATGGCTTTGTTGCAAAGTTTGCGGATGATATGAAGTTAGGTGGAGGGGCAGGTAAATTTGAGGAAGTAGAAAGGCTATAGGGACTTAGACAGATTTGGAAACTGTGCAATGACTTGTGCAGTGTCGGGAAGTGTATGGTCATGCAGTTTGGTAGAAGGAATGAAAGGATTAACTATTTTTTAAATGGAGAGAAAATACAAAAAAAATGAGGCACAAAGGGACTTGGGAGTCCGGTTACAAATCACCTCAGTCCCCCAGCTACTAAAAAGACTATCTTCCCTCCTTTTCCCTCCCCATGGTCTTTCCCTCCACATACCCCTGCTGGTTCCCATTTTCCAAGCTGCTCAAGTTCTCTGTACTCTAGCCCCTACCCTCCCACTCAAAATAATACAGATTCAAATTATAGCACTAGAAACCTCTGCACAACAACAGGCCAGGTACTAAGAAAGTATCACAGAGTCAAGCTCAGAATAATTTAGAATCATAACTCAGAATCAGATTTATTATGACTGACATATGTCATGAGATGTGTCATATGTATAGTGCATGGCATAAAAATTACTATAAGTTATAAAATAAATAAATATTGCAAAAGATGAATAATGAGGTTGTATTCCTAGGTTTATGGACTGTTCTAAAATCTGATGGTAGAGGAGCAGGAGCTGTTCTTAAAGTATTGACCGTGTGTCTTCAGGCTCTTGTACCTTCTCCCTGTAGGTACTAATGCGAAGAGAGAAGAATCAGAATCAGGTTTATTATCTCCTGCATGTGTCGTGAAATTTGTTAACTTATGTCCTGGATGGCGAGGGTCCTTGATGCTTTAATAATGGATGTCACCTCCTGAGGTACTGATTTTTAAAGGTGTCCTCAATGGCAGGGACGGTTATGCCCATGCTGGAACTGGCTGAGTGGACAACCGTATACAACTGCTTGTGATCCCATGCATTGTATGATCCACACCCAGCTGTGATGTAACCAGTGAGAGTGTTCTCTATCATACATCTGTAGAAATATGAGAGAGTCCCGATGAAGTCAAGCTGCTGGCCTGTCTTCTTCATGATTGCATCAATGCATTGGGCCAGGATAGATCCTCCGATTTGTTTGGCAGCCAAGAACCAGAATCTGCTCACCCTTTCATCTGCTGACTCCTTATTAAGGACAGTTGTGTGTTCCCTGAACTTCCCTTTCCTTAAAGCAAATTATATTTTGCAGATATAAAAAAATCTCAGGAGACCTTAATGATAACATTGTTAGTGTTAAAAGTGCTACAGTACAGCACTTTTTTGACCCTAAAACTCTTTGGGGCATTCTCAGATCTAAAAGCTCAAACTAAATCCATCTTCCCTTTTCCTGCCTCTGCAGCACGGTGATGCCAGGAATTAGACAGAAGAGGCGATGTAATGAGGTGTGAGATACCTGTGGAAAACTTCCCCAGACACCCTACTGGTTCCTTCAGAAGGCTGCTTTTATCTATATCTTGTGGGAATCCCAAAGAATCACTTGTTCCATCAAAAGATCACCTGATTAATTGTATCCGACCTCCTGATGGAAGACCCGTCTATATTAAAATAGTTTATTTTTATTCTGTTTGGGAATTGGATATTGCTCTCAAGGTTGGTGTTCAGTGCTCAGTTATATTTGCATTTGGCAAGACATAGATGAGTTTCCTGCCTTAAGCATTGCAGTCCTTCTAGTGAAGGTACTCTCACGACGTTGTTGGGGAGGGAGTTCCAGCATTTATTGATTAGAAATGAGCTTTATTTATCACATGCATATTGAGACTTTGAAACATACAGTGAAATGCATCATTTTCATCAAATCTGGTCAGCGAGGATTGTGTCACCTCATTTCCGGCGTCAACATAGGATGCCCTTGACCCTAACCTATGTCTTCGGAATGTGTGAGGAAACCCGAGCACCCAGCGGAAATCCACACAGTCAGGGGGAGAACATACAAACTTTTTACAGGCGTTGACAGGGTTTAGATCAAGCATTAATGAAGGAACAACAATATATACACAGTAATGCAATGGGCACTGCAGCAGCACAACACTATTACAGATTGGGCCGGCAGAGTTTGGAATTCAACCCCAGCATCCTCTGTAAGGAGTTTGTACGTCTTCCCTGTGGAATGCATGGGTTTTCCCTGGGTGCTCCGGTTTCCTTCCACTATCCAAAGATGTACCCAATGGGTTAATTGTTCCTTGAATATTGTCCCATGATTGGGTTAGGGTTAAATTGGGGTTGCTGGGGGGTGTTGAGGCAGTGTGGTTTGAAGGGTTAGAAGGGCCTACTCCATGCTGTATCTTTAAACATATTTCCACATCAAAGTAGAGTGGACTTGGAGGGATAGCTGCACGTGGCTGTCCTCAGCCTGATTGATCATAGAGATGACACTTTCTGTGATCCAGAGGTGGTTGCTCAGTGGCCCAGGCCCTTGGACCCAGTGATCCGAGGTAGCTTTGGGAAATTAAATTCTACTAATACAATGCATACATCTGGGATTTTGATAAAAGTCATTCGCAACAATGATTACAAGACACTGGATTGTTGTAAAATACATTTTAATTGTGTTACATACACCAAATTGAATAGTTTCATGGTCAGGCAATTGAGAAGGAAGTGAATCTGATTGGATTCCAACTACACAATGAAACAGCGCAGAGTGAGGTTAAGATTAACATTACCCTTTGGAAGGGCGATAATTTAAAAATGATGAAGGAAAGTATAGAGGAGATGTCAGTTGTATTTTTTTTACACAGAGAGTGGTGCATGCATGGAATGTGCTCCCAGGGGTGACAATATAAACAGGTATTTTAGAGACATTTAAGAGATAGGAACATGGGTGAAAGAAAAATGACAGGCTATGAGGGAGGGCAGGGTTAAGTTGATTTGCTAGTAGATTAGAAGTTCGGTATGACATCGTGGTCCAAAGGCCTGTGCTGTGCTGTAGCGGTCTATGTTCCTTTGGAAATGTGCTCAAATCTGTTCCATATGCATATTTACCCTGCTCCATCACATACTAATCTTTCATTTTTCCTCAAACATGCCACTCTTACTCAAGATCCTGTATGTGACTCAAGATCAACCAATGTGATCAACTCCTACGTGTTGTCAGAAGAAAGCACAGATGGAGGAATCTGGAGGAATGCACAACAGCACCACCTGAGCTTAACAGGTCAGACAGCATCTACAGTATGTAGGGAAATGGACAGTTGAACTTTTGGTCGAGATCCTTCCTCCAGACTGGAGAAAACAGGAGTACAGCAGAGATCACAGAGGAAGAGGAGTGAGAGAAGGTATCAGAGAACTATGAAAGCGAGGAGGAAAACATTTTCAAGGTATTCACAGAAGGCATAGACTGAAGGTGAGAGGAAGGGGTTCTGAAGGGAGTTTGAGCAGCATGTCATTCCACACAGATATCTAAACACACTGCTAAATTTTGAGTTTTTCAGAGAACATGTACAGTTGGTTTGATGAGCGCCAGGTTTTGTGAAAAGGTAGTGGAATGAATCTATGACTGGAACTGTTGGAATACAGCCTAATCTTCTATTGTATTCATTGAAATACTTCTCATTTGCCTTTGGTTGAAAACTGACCCAAAGTGAACAAACTGAGGCACAAGAGTCTAGAGTGCCAAGAGAACATGGTAGCGCAGTGTTTCTATTAATGGATTAGAAAGTGAGAGGACCGAAGAGATGAAATTGAGATATGGGCTCCAATTCTATCTTGGCAATTGATTAAGTTAATTAATTAAATACAGAAGTAAAAAGCCGGGATCACCAATGGTGACCACAAAACTATTTTTAGGTTGCTGCACAAAGGAAGCCCTTTACTTCACCGCCACATTTTTGAGAAAGGATATCTGCTGCGTTACATAGTCATGGTCATACTTTATTGATCCCGAGGGAAATTGGGTTTCGTTACAGTTGCACCACTGCAGATTTGCAGCAATGTGGTTCACTCGAGGTAGGGATTAGCCATAGAATCTGGAATTGAGCAGGAGGCTCTCAAGTGAGAGGGCAAGGCTGCAATGTAAGGAAGAGCCTGGTCTTACATTTGTAGAAAATTCTTCTTATAGAGCCTGGTAAGCATCTAAAAGTAAATTTATTATCAAAGTATGAATATGTTACTATATACTACCTTGAGATTCATCTTCTTGCAGACATTTACAGGAAAATAAAGAAATACAATAGAATTTATGAAAATAAGCTGGTTGTAAGGTAATAACTGTTCTTGACCCTGGTGGAGTGGGCTCTTATACCTCCTGTCTGATAGAAGCGAGAAGACAGTATGTCCTGTATGGCAGGGTTCCTCCATGATGAATGCTGCTTTCTTGTGGCAACACTCCATGTAAATGTGCTAGACTAGGCTACCCTACCCTAGCTGGATCATTAGAAGCTTTTAAAGTGGAGGCTGATAAATTTTTGAAAGGTTAGGAGATTGAGGACTCCAGGAACTAGTTCTAAAATCTGCAGACAAATTATCATCAGCCCAATGTTCTCAACACTGTCCACATCAGAAGCTGGAAAAGGACATGATTGTGCACTATCATGAAATATAATCAACATGCCAACGAGGTAGAGGGTGACAACCTTTTCTGCGCACTTTAAATTCCTTTGTGCGCTAGTAGAAAAGGAAGTGTATGTATGCACACGCGCATACCTTGGAGAGAATATTGGGTCTAACCAATGCTATATAAAGCCTCAACATTGCATCCTTGCTTTTTTATTCTAGTCCCCTTGACATGAATGCTAAACATTATGAATATTACATTGATTTTTATTGCCCTCTCAAAATCTTCTCAGAAGTAGTTAAGAGAAGACCTGGATTTCTACAGGGCTTTTTAATATCCCTTTCAGGACATTTTAGAGTAGTCAATATTCATAGGTTCATTTTATTGTCAAGTATACAACTCTGATATTAGTCTTCTACAGATAGCCATGAAATAAAGAAAACAGCAGCCAAAGCATCAGAAACCCCCAACCCCCAAATCCCTCCCTCACAAAAAACACTAACAACATCAAACCCCACCCCCTGCCCTGCAAAAGAGAAAGAGACAACAGCACCAAATCCCCAACCTCCTCTCCCACACACAAAAACCAACATATCGTCCACACAGAAAAAACAAGAACATCAGACCCCAAATCCCTCACCCCTCCCTCAAACAAAAATCAACACATTGCCCACTTGGAACCTCAACCCTCCAGTTGGCAACTAGAAAGAAAACAGAGAAAACTGAAAGAGACCAAAATAAACTAGAGTCCAATAATTAGATAAATCTTAAAATTTCGAAAACTTCCTTGCGCCAGAACCGAGGAGAGCAGCCCCTCGAACTCAGTCCTTCTGGGGAGAGAACTGCCACACTGCTAACCTGCAGCCTTCCAAACACCGCTGACCCCGCTACCAACCACCGTCAACCTATGGCCTCCATGGAGAGTGACCGCTGTCTTCAGAAAACCTGTAGACAACTTGTGCACAACAAGCTCCCACTAAGAACAATGTGAATTTAATTAGTTTACCTGCTACACCAGTGGTGACAGATAAATACACCCTTGATTACACTATTCCCTGCTGTCCTACTCCAGTGGATCATCTGGACAAAGTTTAGGGGCCATTAGTTTAAAGTAAGATTAGCTTTATTTGTCACATGTACATCAAAACATATGGTGCAAAGCATCATTTACATCAAAATCAAATCAGCGAAGATTGTGCAGGGCAGCCTGCAGGTATTACCACACTTGTTTGTCAAGCTCCACAGTCTAGGGATCGGCACATCAAATTGCAATTGGATATTGGACTCCCTCACTAATCATACCTCTATGGTGAAACTAGGCAAATGCATATCAGCCTCTCCCCAACCCTGAACACCCTGCTCCGCATGATTGTATACTGAGCCCACTTCTCCACTCTCTCGTCACCTATGACTGCTCTCCTGCTCATGCTACAAACTCATTCATCAGATTTGCAGATGACACAATTGTGTTTGTCCTAATCACAAACAATAAGAAATCTGCATATGGTGAGGAGATGCTGAAGCTGTCTGATTAGTGCAGGAACCACAACCAATCACTCAACTTCAAGAAGACAAAAGAAATGATAATTGACTTCAGAAAGGCAAGAGGTCCTGAACAAGCTCACTATTCATAAATGGTAAGGTAGTGGACAGAGTTTCCTGTTTCAAGTTTTTGGGGATGAACATCACCAAAGAGTTCGCTTGGTCCATCAACACAAGCTGAATAGTAAGGAAGGCAAAAGAATGACGATATTACCTGAGGTGCTTAAAGAGAGCTAATCCACCCCAAAAATTCCTGGCCAACTTTTATTAATGTGCAAAAGAAAGCATATAGACGTATAGAATGCCAGTGTGGTACTCTAGCTGCAGAAAGGCAGATCACAAAGCACTCCAACGGGTGATTAGGACAGCTCAGCACATCACTGGGTCTCAACTTCTGGACCTGGAGACAATCTACAACTCTCAATGCCTACGGTGAGCTCATAACATCTTTAAGGACCTACCCCATCCTGGACTCTGTCTGTTCCATCTCTTGCCATCTGGTAGGGATACAGAAATATCTTAGCCAAGACAGACCGAAAAACGGCTTCTTTCAAAGGGCTGCTGTGCAGATGAATCGTGCTACACCTTGGCTTGCCACTGGCCTTTGAGTGTTACGGACTATCAAGGTCGCTTGTTGCATGTAAATATGGGAATTTTGTTTGTTGGTTTGTTTATTTATTTGAGGTTTTTTTTGTTTATTTGTTTGCTTTTAATTAAGCCATACCACATCCGTTGTAAATACTGTATCTGTTTTGCATGGACTGAAGTAGCACCACAATCTTGTTGTCTTGAGCTGTGACAATAAAGTTCTATTTTTTTCTATTCTGACATTAAAATAGCATGCCCACAGCTGACTAACCCTAACCCATAACTTTTTGGAATGTGGGAGGAAACAGGAGAACTCAAAGGAAACCTATGTGTCACAGGGGGAACGTAGAAACTCCTTACAGGCAGTGGTGGGAATTGAACCCCGATCATTGATTACTAAGCTAATTGCTATGCTGCCATTTAATATTTTACCTCAGAAGTGGCACATCGGACAAGATGGCTCTTCTTAATGTATCAAAACTCTGGTTCAAATTTTGTCCAAAACCACAAGAAATTGCAGAGTAACACACACAAAATGCTGGAGAGACTCAGCAGGTCAGGCAGTACCTATGGAGAGGCATAAAGAGCTGATGTTTTGGGCCAAGACCCTTCATCGAGACTGATGAAAAAATTGCAAGAAATTGCAGAGTTCTGGACACACCTAAGGCCATCACGATTATTAGCTTCCTTTCCATGGACTCTGTCTACACTTCCTGCTGTCTCAGGAAAGAAGCCGACATAACCAAAGATCCCACCGATCCAGGCACTCCCTCATCTATTCCTTTCTGTATGGTAGAAGGTACAAAAGCTTATAAACATGTACAGCCAGGCTCAAGATTCTATCCTGCTGTTGTAAGAGCCTTGAACAGATGTCTTGTATGATAAAGGTGAACTCTTGAAGTCACAATATTCTTTTCCATTGGCTTTGCACCTTAGCTTCTACAAACGTTTGTACTTACACTATACTTTCTCTGCAACTGTAACACTATATCCTGCATTCTATTACTGTGTTTCCCTTTCCGCTGCCTTAGTGTACTTATGTACATCCATACAGAAATGATCTGTATGGGTGGCATACAAAACAATGTCTGTCACTGCATTGGGGTGCATGTGACAATAATAAACCAATTTCTGTAAATTTTTCAATTCAAGGGGCAAGAGTCTCACCTGCCAGGTCACAGCTGAAACAACCATTAATGCATCCCAGAAACTGCTCTCAACATATATCTAACACACAAGTACAAGCATCTGGTTTGATAGATTAAATTGTCCAGCACTTACACAAATATTTTTAACTTGGAAATTTATCATTGGCAACTCAGTCCTCTGTCTAAACTCTAATCCCCCTTAGATACTCATTGCAGCGTATGGCACAGTGCTGTGCTTTGGAAGGTAATAATTGGAAAAAGATGAGAGATGACACCACCATAACAGATGAGTCATCTAAAATCATTACAATATTTTATATCAGCCTTCGCAGCCATCTAAACTTAACTTATTAGTTCTTTCTGCATTCACATTTTTGATCTGACACAGTGGCTTGAAACAAACTGCCTCATGATACAGAATCTGTCTTGGCTCTGATGGGTTCCTACTTTAAGCCTTGCTTCCTGCTCCATTAATAGATTTGTAATATAACCCTACTTCACCGGACACAACAATCTTCATCACAGATCAGGACAAGCCTAAAACTAAAAGCAGAAGCTGAAAAGAAGATTTGCCCTTAAGTGGCACCTGTCACAACCCAGAGTAACTATTCTCACATGTACTGAGGAACAGTGAAAAGCTTTGTTAACATGCTATCTAGACTGATCTTTCCATACATCGAGATAATATGACTGTAAAATAACAGAGGAAGTCCAGTGCAAGTAGACAAATAAAGTGCAAATATGATGTTTTATAATTTCGTTGAGATTCTTTAAATACTATCAATGAATAATCTGCTGCAGGTGTCAGCAGATCAAGTAGCATCTGTGCAGAGAAAAGAGTTGTCATCATTTTGGGTCAAAACTCCTGCACGAGGACTTTAAAATCAGAGAACTGGTTGTAATGTAGGAAACGCAGCCAATCTGCAGATATCGAGATCTCAGAAACAGTAATGTGGTAAGGACCAGATAAACAGTTTGAGCAATATTGACTGTGGCCACAATTTCAGGTACTTATTCAAAATGCTGTCATTACAGAACTTAAAGTTTATCAGCTTTATTTGTAACATGTACATTGAAACATACAGTGAAATGCATCACCTCCATTGGGAATGTGCTGGGGCAGCCTGCAAGTGTCACCATATTTCCAGTGCCAACATAGCACGCACACAACTTCCTAACCCAAACTCTGAAGTCTTTGGAATCCAGAGGAAACTTATTGCAGTCATGAAGAGAACGTGCAAACTCGTTACAGACAGTGGCAGGAGTTGAACCCTGATCTTACAGCTAATGCACTGCTAAGTGTTGTACTAGCCGCTATGCTACCATGTTGTCCCAACATTAGTTTAAGGTCCCATCGTTACTTCACTATTGCACTGTAGCATCAGGATAACTTTGCGGGAGAGAGAATTAATCCCTAAGCATGATAATCTAGTAAAGCATATCAGGTCTCAGCTGTTCCTGGTGCTTTGTCTGGCAGTGTGGACTGACACATCCCCATTCTTAGTCCTTGCAATGAAGAGGAGAGAACGGAGGTTATCCCAGAGCAGATGACACTTGCTGGCAAAAGGAAAGGAAAATGAACCAGTGCTAACCCTAAAGCCTTTATAAATTATTTTCTGCTTTTGCCACTTTTGCAAATGCTGGTTGACAAAATACTTTCTCACACCTAATAGAAACAGCCAGAAGCAGAGAAATATCTTTCCACATAGTAACTGCACTCCATCAACAGAAAGCCCATACATTTTCTGAATGGACTAAAAACAATTGGGCCGATAAGTTGTGAGAGGAGAGACTAAGTGACCATAAGACCCATGACTAACCGTAGCCATCACTTATTCTTGCCTACACTGCAACAGAAAATGTGAATCCTGAATTAGCCCCTTTAGCCACTGGAGCACCCACCGATAAACAGCCCTCTAGGAGAATATCATACTCAACTCGAGTGGTCACACTGCTGTGGCCACCAGGAGGCATTATTTTAAGGTTATTGGAGGAAAATACAGGGGGATGTCAGAGGTAAGATTTTTTGAAAAGATTAGTAGGTGCATGGAACACACTGCCATGGGCGCTTGTAGAAAAAGATACATTAGGAGCATTTAAGAAACCTTTAGATAGGTTCATGGATGATAGAAAGGTGGAGGCCTATGTAGGAGGGAAGGGTTAGATTGATGTTAAAAGGTTAACACAACATTGTGGGCTGGAGGGTCTGTACTGTGCTGTTATGTTCTATACTGTATGTTTTATGTTCTGTTTTTGATAAGTTAATTCTGAATATTTGAGTATATAAAGTTACGAGTGGTATAGACATGAATCTCTGGAAATCATTGCCATTGACATCTGTGGAGGTTGTTAGGATCTTGATTAGTCAAGGGTCGTGGAGAGAAGGCAGGAGAATGAGATTGAGGGGGATAATAAATCAGCCATGTTGAAATGGCAGAGCAGATATGATGGGCTGAATGGCCTAATTTTGCTCCTATGTCTAATAGTCTAAGCAACCAGAATATTTTTGTTCTTCCAGGGTTGAATTGTTTAATATTACAGGACATGCATGAGGGAGAAAGTTCAAAGGAGATGAGTGGGACTAGTTTGGTTGTAATTTATACAGAGAGTTGTGAATGCCTGGAATGTGCTGTCAAGAATGGTGATGGCAGATAGGATAGAGGTGTTTAAGAGGATCTTGGATAGGCACATGAATGAAAGAAAAATTGAGGGCCACGTGGGCGAGAAGGATTAGATTGATGTTAGAGTAGATAAAAAAGACAGTACAACATCTTGGGTTGAAGAGCCTCTATTATTCTATGTTCTATATTAGATATTCTATGAATTTACAGGAAATATAGGAATAGGACCATGTATTATTAGCTTAATTAGTTCAACACAACACAGGTTAAGCACACCTTATCTGAAATTCTAGGAGCTAGATATGTTTTGGATTTCAGATTTTCTTGAACTTTGGAATACTTGCATCTATATAATGAGGTACCTTGGGGATGGGACCCAAGTCTAAACACAAAATCCATTTACAAAACATATACAGCTTATGTAGAGCTGGTGTGAAGCTCACAGAGTGAACAGTCAACAGTCAGAGCACAGTTTGATGTGGTGGAGCTCGGTTCTCCACAGACTCTTATTGAATGACCACCCCTGTCTGCATCTATTACCAAGCTCCAGTGCTTCATATCAGCCATCAGTTTCAAACTGCCTCCCATTCCACTGCAGCTATGATGGGAGGGGGAGGGTGGTGGTACTTTTATATAATATTTTTAATAATTTTGTGCATGAAACAATAATGTGCATATTGAGCCATCAGAAAGGTAACCCAGATGGACTATCAGAGGCTGTTTGGCGTCACTATCATTTTAAACTCTGAATTTATGTGCTACCAGTAAGCAGTCTTTGCCTTACACTTGTACTGATGCAGCTGTTCAATATGTTAGATTTTCATCAGTGATGATCTTGGAAAACTCATCAATGAATTGCTCTGCTGCTTTGTGATCAGCAGATGCTTTATCACCTCAATTCTTTAAAAATGTACTGCCATCCTTGTTCTCAAATTTCTGAAACTAGCCTGCTGAATATTCTTCAATAACCTTCAATCTTCAGTTCGTCATGATAGATCTTTGTTCCATGAGCAGATCGTTAAGGAGCATTTATTCACTCTGATGCTGACGAATCTACCCTTTCAATGCACAATTTAGGTCCTTGTTTTTTTGCTTTATGCAGTGCTATTGTATTTTTCATTAATTCCTGTTCATTACATATGTGAGGGCATTTCTCAGAACTGTCTATGGTGTGCAGAGACTTGCACACTGCCTGGGAACCTTCCCAGTGCCTTGTGGAATGTTCCATCTGTGACATCATGTCAGTACAAAAAGTTTTGGAATTTGGAGTCTTTCAGATTTTGGAATATCGGATAAGGGGTGCTTAACCCGTATTGTGACCTGAAGGGCCTGTACCATTCGCAATTCCATGATATCCTTCGACTCCTGCTCTTTCTGGAAGTCTTTCCAATGATCTTTTCAGTCCTTTTCTACCTCCCAGTAAAATGATCTAACCAGTTAACAATTTCTACTTTTCAAGAAGCTTCAGGCCAAAATAGGTTTGTTCAAATTCCCCAATGCTTTTCTCAGTCTAATTTTGAAAACTAACACTTACAAGAAATTTACCTGACCCAGTTTTCTTAAGATTCTTTGATAAAACCAGTGGCTTTTGCACTAAACTTGCAGCAGCCACTGGCCTCAAATAGTCAATACAAACTCCAACACTTAGGCCAGAATCTTATAGACCATAAGATATAGGAGCAGAAATGGGCCTTTCAACCCATCAAGTCTGTTCCACCATTTCATCATGGCTGATTTATTATCCCCCTCAACCCCATTCTCCTGTTTTCTCCCTATAGACTTTGATGTAACTAATCAAGAACCTATCAATTTTCTGTTTAAGTATATCCAATGACTTGGCCTCCACAACTCTCTGTGGCAATGAATTCCACAGAATCACTATCTCTGGTTAAAAAAATACTTCTTCGTTTCTGTTCTAAATGGATGTTCTTCTATTTTGATGAGGTGCCCTCTGATCCCAGACTCCCCCACTCAGATTCAGAATCTCCTGATTATCTTCAAAGTTCAAAATAAATTTATTATCAAAGTGCATATATGTCACCATATACAACCCTAAAATACATTTTCTCCTGGGCATACTCAATAAATCCAATAACATAATAGAATCAATGAAAGAACACATCAACTTGGCCTAAACCAGTGTGCAAAAGACAGAAAACTGTGCAAATACAAAAATAAATAGTACTGCTAATAATAGTAGTAATAAATAAATAAATATCGAGAATATGAGTTGAAGAGTCCTTGAAAGTGAGTCCATGGATTATGGGATGGGGAAAATGAAATTGAGTGAAGTTATCCCCTTTCAAGAGCCTGATATCTGACTCTTTCTGAACCTGATGGTGTGAGCCCTGAGGCTCTTGTACCTTCTTCCTGATGGCAGCAGTGAGAAGAGAGCATGATCTGGGTGGTGGGAGTCTCTGATGACGGATGCTGTTTTCCTGTGACAATGTTTCATCTAGATGTGCTCAATGGTGGTGAAAGACTGGGCTGTATCCACTACTTATTGAAAGTTGTGATTCCTTGTTGAGGACTGGCTCATGGACCTCTGGTTTCCTCCTCCTGAAGACTATAATCAGCTTCTTGGTCTTGGTGTCATCAGCAAACTTGAATATAACTTTGGAGCTATGATTAGCCATACAGTCGTTAGTGTAAAGCAAGCAGAGCAGGCGGCTAAGTGTGCAGTTTGTAGTGCGCCTGTGCAGATGGAGATTCTGGAGATGATGTTGTTGTCAATACAAACTGACTAGCATCTGCAACTGAAGAAATCAAAGATCCAATTGCTCAAGGAGGTATACAGGCAAAGGTCTTGAAGCTTATTGATTAGTTTTGATGGTTTAATAGTATTGAAAGACGAGCTGTTGTCGATAAAGCACATCCTGATATATGCATCTTTGCTGTCCAGATGTTCCAGGGTTAAGTGAAGAGCCAATGAGATGGCCACTGCTTTGGACCTGTTGTTCTGGTAGGCAAATTAGAATGGATACAAATAGCTTCACAGGCAGGAGTTGATATGTTTCATCATCAACCTCTCAAAACTCTTCATCACAGTAGATGTAAGTATTACCGGACGACAGTCATTGAGGCAGATTACCATGTTCTTCTTAGTCACCGGTGAAATTGAGGCCTGCTTGAAGAGGGTGGGTACCTCAGTCTACCAAAGCGAGAGCTTTCTGTGGGTTCACCCTCCTGGAGCATGCTCACTCGTCTGCCTCAGAGACTGAAATCACAGGATCATTGGGAGTTGTGAGAGTTCATGATGGCTCCTCCATGTTTCGATGATCAAATCAATCATAGGAGACATTGAGCTCATCTGGAATCGATG
Source organism: Mobula hypostoma (assembly GCF_963921235.1). Classification (NCBI taxonomy): domain Eukaryota; kingdom Metazoa; phylum Chordata; class Chondrichthyes; order Myliobatiformes; family Myliobatidae; genus Mobula; species Mobula hypostoma. The sequence continues at coordinate 461,171 of NC_086123.1, read as the reverse complement.
CCCTTTTGTCACCTGTGTCTCATGTTTTTACTTTATAAGGGGTGATAGCATTCAAGCCCTGCCAGAGCTGTCGAGTATCCTTCATTGATTCAAATTCATTCCTGAATTGCCACTTAACCCATGAGATGGCTTTCCAGAAACCGTACCTCAACCTCTTGTAACTGTCTCAGTCAGCAGACTTGAATGCCTCTGATCTAGCCCTCAGCAGATGTGTGTACCTTACAAAAATGGTTTAAGCCCTTTGGTTCAATTATCTCTGGCTATATCACAATACTGTTATCGTAGATCTGAAGACACCTGCAGCTGAGATAAATAAACTAAATAAGCCCTAGCTGGTACTCACCAAAATGCTTATGTTGTAAATAACTTTTGTCAAACATTTCCAGATGAGCTCAAGCAGATTTTGAATGCTGTACATTAATAACACAAAGGAAGCAGTTGCAAAAAAGTCTCCAGCAATGGCAAACTATAACATTAATGTTAGTGCAACTTGGAATTGTGAAATAAGTTGCAAAAATTGCTTTTCCACTTATTGTTCTCAGTAACCAGGAATTGAAAATGACCATTGAAAATCATAGCATTATACAGGCTCTTCAGTCCACTGAGTCCATGCTGAATATCAAGCACACATGTACACCAATCCTACATTAATCCTATTTTTAATTCTACCCACATTCCCATCTACTCTTCTCAGTTTCTATCACTGACCTCCACACTCAGGGTAATAGCCAGTTGTCAATTAACACACAAATCCACACATCTTTGGGATGTGGGAGACTGGAGCACCCAACTGAAATCCATGCAGTTACAGAGAGCGCGTGCAAACATCGCATTAACCTCACCCAGGGATAGGATTGAACCCAGGTCTCTATATCTCTGAGGTGGTGGGTTTACCAGATATGACGCTGTAAAGAATATGAGCAACTGTCCAGAAACTAGTCACTGCTACATATGACACAATGGTCATTTGAGCACACACATTGAATGATGGAGGAATTCAGAAAGTCAGGAAGCATCTAGAGAGTTAATGTTTTGGGCTAAGACCCTTCATCAGTAAACCTCGTTTTCATCCCTCTGGAGGTGGAACTTCCTAACATTACATTTTTGGGTTTAATTAACCTCGATTACAATAAGAAGTGGGTGTGAGGGGGAGAGGGAGAAGTAATACAAGTTGGCAAGTGAGAAGTGAGAACAGGTGAGAGGGAAGGTAGGTTGGTGGGAAGTGAGAAACTGGGAGGGAATAGGTGGAAGAAGTAAAGAGCTGAAGAAGAAGGAATCTGATAGGAGAGGAAAGTGGACCAGAGGAGGGGCAGGTGAGAATAAGAGAAGGGTGAGAAGGTAACCGGAATGGAGAATAGAAAAGGAGAGAGGTGGGGTTAGGGATGAGAAATTACCTAAAATTGGAGAAATCTATGTTCATGCCATCAGGTTGGAGACTACCCAGACAGAATATGAGGTATTGCTCCTCCAACGTGAGTTTGGCCCTATCAAGGCAATGGAGGAGGGCATGGACTGACAAATCTGAATGTGAATGGAGAAACAAATTGCAATGGATGGCCACCAGGAGATCCTGCCTTTTGCAGCAGAGAGAGTAAAGGTGCTTGACAAAGCAATCCCTATTCTGTGTCAGGTTTGTTTCATGAAGAGCTTTAGTTTAAGTGGGAATCAATGGTGCATGTAATTGTGCATTACTTAACAGGTCCTTCCCTACTGTGCTATACTTTTCAAGCATAGAGAAGAATCATGTGAATACAGGGATCAAAGTGGGATCTGGCCATTGGGATCACAGTTTCAATCTGCATCCAGCGTGGGCAGGTGCTCCCTACATGTACTGAGCCAAGCTTCACAGGTGCTGTGAACAACTACGTCCACATTATTGGCCTGTGGAAAATCCACATACACAGTTGCAAATGATGCAAATTGCACATGGGTTTCAATTCCCTTCACTGTCTGTAAGGAGCTTGTTTCCTCCAGGTACTCTGGTTTCATCCCACATTCCAAAGATATACAGTTAGTGGTAGTGAATTGTGGGCATGCCATGTTGGCACTGGAAGCATGGCAACACTTGTAAGCAGCCCCCAGCACATCCTCAGATTGTGCTGGTCATTGATGCCAATGGCACATTTCTCTGTATGTTTCAGTATTTTGATGTACATGTGGCAAATAAAACCAATCTATCTATCTGTTTATCATACATTATGCTCCATTGTTTGCCATCTCTGAGCATAAGTGCTTCAGTCTTATGGAAGGCGTCAGCCCTGCATAAGCAGGCACCTCCCTGTCTTCACCCAGCTAATGGGAGTCACCTACCCTTCGTTTCTAACTCAGCACCTGCGGCCTATTTAAACCCAGCTCTCATTCACAATCAACATACATAAAAATTGCTGGTGAATGCAGCAGGCCAGGCAGCATCCATAGGAAGAGGTACAGTTGACGTTTCGGACCGAGACCCTTCGTCAGGACTAACTGAAAGAAGTCCTTGTTTACACATTTGAACCAGCAGCCTCAACCAGTTGCCCCGAGTCTTCAGTTCCCTTGTTGCTTTATTGTGTTAAGTATCTGTTCTCTCTTAAATTGTTGCCCCTTGTGACTTGTTGTTTCAGTTTGTTATTAGAGTTAGTGCTCACTTTTAAATCGTTTCTGCTGCTCTGAGTTTGGGTCAAACCTCCTCTACATTTCATGACAGAGGGCATTTAAAATATTTTGTGCACCACGCAAGACACATAGCTATACTATTTTTCATCTTGCTTTGACTTTGGTTTATGAAGAGGACAAACATGAGGCATTGCACAATTTCTAGGTCAATGTCTGAAGCTCCAGTTACTTCAGAGAGCATTTTTAAGACTTATTTCAAAGTTCACTAAATAAAATAAAATCCGTTATCTACCTAGTTGCCTTTGGTTGTTCCAATTCACCAGGGAGACTCTGAGATACTTTAGCTTAAGACCATAAGACATAGAAGCACAACTGGGCCCTTTGGCCCATTGAGTCTCCTCTGCCATTCCATCATGGCTGATTTATTATCTTTCTCAACCCATACTCCTGCCTTCTTCCCATAACCTTTGACATCCTTACTAATCAAGAATCTATCAATTCAGTGCAGCTCTATTGTCATACCAGAAACAAACAAATTTGTGCACTGATAGCTCTTCAGAAATATCAATGTGTTGATGATGCAATAATCATTATCTGTGAATTAGATACTTTGAACCAGCTTTACATGCACAAAGCGGTTTTATGGACATGACCTGCACTTTTCCACTCTATCATCTTTCAATCTGGTTGGAAATTGGCATGGTAATTCCAAGTTCTATTTTGTGGCCAATATTTTCCTAGTGCCAGCTGATGGCAAAGCATGTGGTTCTACTGATGTATCTGCTCCCAAACCATAATCTTAATCGTAACCCTAATGTAGCACTAGTTGTTATTCATTAGTGTGTTTCTGCTGGTGCTGGTCCTGGAATTTATAGCAAACTTCCAACACAAATCCCTGCAGAGATGCACACTGTGATTCCTATTAGTCTATGCAGTGTGTGTCTTGCAATGCTGTGGGGCCCTTTCATTCAGGTTCAATCTGAGAAGGGAGCTGTGAGACTGTGAAAGGGGATGAGGTTGAGCTACTGCTGTTCCCACTATCTCCCCTGCCTTGGTTGCAGTTTGACCTGCAGCACGGTAGCATGTGGGTGGGTGGGGGTGATGCGGTAGTGCGGTGGTAAGCATAATGCTTTACCTAATAAATTGGCCACTTAATAATAAATTTACTTTGACTTTGACCTACAAATATATATATAAAATCTGTATTCTTTTTTATTATTGTGTTAGTTATATTACTGTGTTTTCTTGAGCTGCATTGGATCCGTGTAACAATTATTTTGTTCCCCTTTACATTTGTGTACTGGAAATGGCATTAAACAATCTTTAATCTTGAACATAAACCTTTTTTAAAATGAGATTGTCTTAAATTGTCATATGTACATGGAAACATACAGAGAAATGTGTCATTTGCATTGAGGATATGCTGGGGGTAACCCGCAAGTGTCACTATGATTTTGGCACCAACATAGCATGTCCACAATTTAACAACCCCTAACACCCTACCCCTGACCCGTACATCTTCAGGAATGTGGGAGGAAGCTGGAGCACCTATAAGAATCCTCCACGGTTGTGGGGAGAATGTCCAAGCTCCTTGCAGATAATAGTGAGAACTGAACTCAGATCGCTGATCACTGGTGCTGTAAAGTGTTATTCTAACCACTACACTACTATCACGCCCCATGTATATATTGAGTGAGAGAGAAAGATAGAAAGACTGTTCATCAATTGATAGAAATAAGGGTCAAAGTTTTCACTCCTGACATAAAATAAACTGACATTTATTGATAGTTATAATAAAACACAACTTCTTGTTCAGATTTTTTTAAAGAATGCCTTTAGGGACAAAATATAATGGAAATCTGGTTGTTTGAGTTTAAATATTTCCCTTTGAAGTTCTATTGAAACACAATTAGCTAAATGTTAAGATGCTACTGTGTAATACTGGATCATATCTTGCATATTCCTTCAGGACAGAGGTAACTTATGCCTGATATATATCTCTCATTTGCAGAGTTAAATGTAGCAAGTGTAAAATCCACTGTAGCTACAATGAAAAGCTGCAATGGACTGCCCAATAGTGGCAGATATCCTAGTGAATATGTTGAAAGGAATGGATGTTCAAGGATCAGCAGAATGGAAAAAGAATCATTACAGCAACCTGATTTTAAGTAATCTGGACGAGAACCGTGGTCAGCACGACTGGTTGTGCCGAACAGCCTGTATAAGTGTGCTGTATAAGGCTGTGCTTCCTCCTCAGGCTGTGAGACAAAAATGAATACCATGACTGTCAGACTATTCTTGTAATTCCTAAGTGATTTCCAGGCAATAAATTGAAGTTTGCTACAACCAAGTGTCATGTACCCCATGATGGGTTAAAGAACCAGCAGAGATGGAAAACACTTTGGAGTCCAGTATTGCTATAAACTAATAATATTTATAAGTAACAACGCAATACAGTAATATAAATGCGGATAAATCAAACAGGTTAGCAATGATTATATATAAGTAAGTGTGGACAATATATACGAAAACCAAGCTTCAAGTCTAGGGGTAAAAAGATACAGTCTTATAACGATGAGTAAAGTTCAGTTCAGTTCATGGTTTTGAGTTGAGTAGTGATGGAGAGAGAGGGGGGGAGAGGTTTGAGTCTTCAAGAGAGCTGATGCCATCGATCTTCTCGTTGTCCTCTGAAATTCTTTAAAAGTCACCGACTGTGACTACAACAAAGGGAACCGTTTTTCTGTGGTGGAGCTATTAACCTAGGCAAGGGTGGACACATGGACAACTCCCCACCGGTGACTCCTTTTTCCTCACTGCAAGAGCCACTGATCGATCCGCCTGATCGATCCTCCAAAAACCCACTTTTTCTGTGAGCACAACAAAGCTCATTTAGTTTCCCAAAAACTGACTGCCTTAAAATGACAGTCCAAAAGTTAGTCTTTGTCTCTCTCTCTCTCTCTGTTCAAAACAAGATGTCGGTGTCAAATACCTCTCTCTCTCTCTCTTTGAAAAGCACCGTTCATAGAGGTAATCGAGCACAGTTCAAGGGGTAATTCAGGACGCCGTCACACAAGTCAGAAAACACAAGTTCGTGGGCAGATTTTCTTTCTACTAAAAGTTTGTTGTCTTAAATCGTGGGCACAGCTGATTGTTTGGGATGAAACACCCTGACAATATTTTCCCATTGATCCAGTGTAAAGAAATCTATTTGATATCTAAATTGCCTTTTTCCACGAACCTTTCTTTACTCCAGGTAAATTTATGCCACTTAGGTTCCAGATTAACTCTGTCACTGATATTTTAAAACAAGGCTAGATGGCCACAAGAATGCTCCTTTTGCATAGGGCATACCCTCTCACAAAGCTCATTATTAAGATGATCCATTCTTGATGGCTGTGATCTATTTCAGGAACTTGCACTTTCAGGAGCATGCTGATGTTTATTTTCCTCTCTTTAGCTCTGGTTGTGACTATCATGGAGTCAAAATAGAAACAGGCTACATCTGAAGAGACTGGGAAATAAGCAGGAACACTAAAAGTAGCACCAGACAGGTTGTATTCACAAGACCTTTTTTATGAACATTGAAGAGGTTGCCTGGGTCATTACTCCTATGCTGACTCTTTAGGAACTTTTTAATTAGTTTCCCCTCATCCTTCATCTATAACCCTTCAACTATATCCCTTTTGACTGTTTGTCCTCTGGACAGTTACAACTAATTCTGCTTTTCCTGTTCTTTCAGACACCATGTATTCCTAATACAGCTACATATCCTGAAATCAGAAGCAAGTAAACAGAAAGTGTCAAAGTCACAGTAAAATTTATTATCTTGAGTTTCATTTTGTTGCAGGCATTTACAGAAAAATAAAGAAATACAATTGAATTTACCAACAACAGTACATAAGCAAAGACTGACAAACAACCAATATGCAAAGGAACTCGGAACATAGAAATCTACAGCGCGTTACAGGCCTTTCGGCCCACAATGTTGTGCTGACCATGTAATCTACTCTAGAAGCTGCATAGAATTTCCCTACCACATAGTCTTCTATTTTTCTATCTAAGAATTTCTTAAAAGACTCTAGGAAGGAGGACAAGTTGCAAAAAATAAATAGTTAATACTGAGAACATGAGTTGCAAAGCGTACTTCAAAGTGAGTCTATAGGTTATTGAATAAGTTCAGATTGGGAGTGATTGAAGTTATCCACAGTGGTTCAGGAGCCTGATGGTTATACAGTACTAACTGTTCCTGAGCCTGGTGGTGTTGGATCTAAGGCTTCAGTACCTCCTGCTCAATGGTAGTAGTGATAAGTGAATGCAGCCTGGATGGTGGGGGTCTTTGATGATTGATACTTCTTTCTTGTGGCAGTAGTTCATGTTAATTTGCTCAATGGTGAGGATGGTTTTGCCTGTCATTGACTGGGAATGTTGGAAGAAATCAACTAATCAAGCAGCATCTGCAGAAGACAAATCAGTCAACATTTTGGGTCAGTGACTCTTCCTCAGAACTAAATAATTTTCTCCTTAGCTCATCACTAGCTGTTTTACCCTTAAGCACTGGCGGTGGTTCCTTCTTGTTATCCTCAGCAAAAGCCCTCACAATTCTAAATGTTTCTGGTCAAGTTAGCTCTGAGCCAGTCTGCTCTACAATTTTATACACAGAATTGTCTAGCTCCCTCATCAAGATCAACTCCTGGAACAAGACCCTCCACAAACAATTTTCCATGTATTTTACTGAGGAAGGGCCTGAGGGAGGAAGAGAAATAATCGATAAGCAGTGGAGAGGAACAGATGTTTGTATTGAAATGCACTGCCAGTATGTGAAAAGAAAGAGACATGATCTGTGCTGGCTGTTATAAATCATCATGTCAATGGGGAAAAATGCATCTGCTATTGAAACACAAATGTAATTTCCATTCTCTCTGTGGGATCATTCCATTGATATATTGGTAAAACATTCAAGAAGGTAAAACAATGAACACTCCCAAACAGTGAACTGTGAATCAAATTGGAATGGAGGGAGTATTAGAGCCAAGTGTGAATTAGGAGACCAATGATGATTTGACTTTCAATTGTGTTTCAAATGAATTGAACAAATTAATTTCCTCACTCGCTCTGATGACATCTTAAGTAGGACGTTGGGTTGTTCTCCAAACATCTCCAAAAGGTAAAATGGACAGAACTGTGCACAAACCAATTGGCATTACTTTATATCTGTCTGGGATGTAATTGAACCCATGTTCAGCCATGGATGACAGCATCACTCAGTAGCCTTGGAGTCAGAAGTCTGTTGGTTCTAATCCAAAAACCTCAGTAGAAACACTTCAGGTACTCTCAAAGATGTACTGGAGTGTTGCACCGAAGGGACTACCATTTCAAAGTGATGTAAGACCATAAAACTATAAGACATAGGAGCAAAATGAGGCCATTAAGTCCACTGAGTATTCTTTGTCGTTTGATCATGGCTAACTTATTTTCCTTGGTAGAAAAGGAGGATGCTTTGCTGTTGCTGACTTGTTCGGTTCTGTTGTTATTGCTACTTTTTGTGTTGTTCTGTGTTAAACATTGCATTGTACGACAGTCATGTTGGACATTACGGGTATGCTATGTTGGTGCTGGAATGTGTGGCAACACTGGCGGGCTGCTCCTAGCACATCCTTAGATTGTGTTGATTGTTAGCACAAGCAATGCATTTCACTGCATGTTTCCATGTACATGTGATAAATAAATCAGAATCAGAATCAGAATCTCTCAACCCCATTTTCCTGCCTTCTACCTATGACCTTTGACACCAATTACATACAGTACCTATTAAGATTTGCTTTAAATATGTCAGGTGGTTAGCCAGGTGAATTTTAGAGATCCTATTCCGAAGAAGAGTTTGCAAGTTATTCGCAGAACGTTGGCCAATACTTAACCCAGTATCACTTCAAGCAGGCAATCCCATCCTTATCATGTGATTATTCAAAATCAAGATGGTTTAATGTCTTTTCCAGTACACAAGTGTAAAGGTGAATGAAATATTGTTACTCTGAATCTAAGGCAGCACAAAAACACAATAAGATAAAGAACATAATAATAAATAAAACACAAAAATTATAAATAGCTTACATACACAGGTCAATTGTATGTACAAAAAGTAATGCTAGATACAGGAGTGTCTGTATATTAGATGACTGACAGAAATGATAAAGTAGAGGTGGAGGGATAGGTTAGTGGGTGGATGTGTTGATCAGCCTTACTGCTTGGGGAAAGTAACTGTTTTTGAGTCTGGTGGTCCTGGCAAGTTATATAGGCTCCTCCCTAATGGGAGTGGGACAAACGTTCCATGAACATGGTGAGTGGGATCCTTCATGATGTTCCTGGCCCTTTTCTGTCATCTTTCTGTATGTATGTCCTTGATGGCAGGTAGGCTGGTATGTGGGATCTTGCTGGCTGATGTACTTCCCTTATTACAACCCATAATTATATTAGCTGCTCTCCTGAAGCACCAGGGGTTGTAGAGAGAGTCAATGGAGGGTGGACTGGTTTCTGTGATGTACTGGGATGAGTTATATTTTGTAACTACAAACACTTAAGTACTCACTTAAAGTAAAAATGAAACTAAAATTACACAATTTTATTCCTTGCTTCGTGTTTTTCTTTCTTTGGAAGTTGAAAGTTGGGTCTTTATTCTTTGGAGCATAGAAGGTTGAGGGGGGACTTGATAGAGGTGTTTAAAATTATGAGGGGGATTGATAGAGTTGACGTGGATAGGCTTTTTCCATTGAGAGTGGGGGAGATTCAAACAAGAGGACATAGTTGAGAGTTAAAGGGCAAAAGTTTAGGGGTAACATGAGGGGGAATTTCTTTACTCAGAGAGTGGTAGCTGTGAGGAACGAGCTTCCAGCAGAAGTGGTTGAGACAGGTTCGATGTTGTCATTTAAAGTTAAATTGGATAGCTATATGGACAGGAAAGGAATGGAGGGTTACGGGCTGAGTGCAGGTCGATGGGATTAGGTGGGAGTAAGAGTTCGGCACAGACTAGAAGGGCCGAAATGGCCTGTTTCCGTGCTGTAATTGTTATATGGTTATATGGTTATATAAGGAATAAATTGTGTAACTCTAGTTTCATTTTTACTTTAAGTTAGGCATTCATGTGTGATGTGGCAGCGTTATGATGTGTGCCAGTCAAGTACTGTTATGTATAACTCATAATGAATTATTTAAACAAAGAGTACTTAATCAAACAACATATTTACAATATTACTCAAATATGACTGTAATATTAAATACACAACACTCCTCCCTGCTCAGCTATAAACTCCAACACAATATAGAAAGCATCTAAACTTATATACGTAAGTTGAGATGCATTCTATAGTAAACAATTTATCTAGTATACACTATACTAGGAATAATCAACTACTATATAGACCACCACAGCAGAGTAAATTTTAAATTATCCCATTCAGGCCTAAAGATTTAATCACTTTAGAGGATTATTACTCTTGTGGAACAACATCTTCCTGACAAGTTGGGACAATCTCAGGTTCTGGGGCTTCTTCCACGGTGGTTATAGGAGTTCACTCTGGGACTGTTGGAAGTGGTTCTGACAACTCTGGACACCTTTCTCTTAGACATGTTGGCATTCTGAACAGTGCATGGCAAGCTTCACTGGATGGCACAGATCACAATGTGGGAGTACGGAGTCTGACGTCACCATTTCCTTTACTTTTTGGAAAACCACCTCAGACTGCTTTGTCCATTGCTGTTTCTTCACAATCCATAGTAATGAGTTCAAAGGGTGGAGAACAGTAGCCACGTTTGGCAGGAACCTGTAATAGTAATTGAGAAATCCTAAAAAAAACCTCAACTGTGACACGTTCTTTGGCCTTGGGGTATCCACTACTGCTTAACTTGTTTCAGCACACTTGTATAAAACCTTGTGCATCAATGGTGTGACCACCATAAGTAATCCTTGGTTTAAAGAATTCACACTTGTTGTGTCATGCTCTGATCTTTCTAACACAGTCTTGAGACTTTAGAGATGTTCCTTGTCACCCTCACCGGTAATAACGATGCCAGCTACTGTAGATAGCACTGTGTACCTGGTCCATAATTTTCTGCCACATGTTCAGATGCTACTGCAAAAATAAGACTATTGTAGCAATAAAGCCCATTGTGAGTGTTTATGGTGAAGAACACATTGAACTATTCTTCTATCTTCATCTATAAGTAGGCCTCAGCTAAGGCAACTTTACTGAAGTATTTTCCTTCAGAAAGGGTTGTGAATATATCCTCTATCCTGGGCAGAGGGTATTGATCTATCTTCAGTGCTGGTTGTTGGTGACCTGAAAATCACCACAGAGCCTGACAAACCCATTCCACTTGGCGACTGGGGCCATGGCATGCCCATGGGCTCCACTCAACCGTGGAAAGAATTCCTTTATTCTTCATCTGATCGAGCCCACTAGCTATTTTATCGCGGATGGTATAAGGAACTGGATAGGTTTTGTAAAACTTAGGTGTGGCATTTTGATTTAAGACTATTTTATCCTTAATACGTTGAGTTTTTGTCATGTGGAATTCACTTATTTGTCGATTAAAAGTCACTTCTGCCATGTTGGTCATTGATTGGCCCATTTAAAAGTTATGTCTTCTCTCCCATTGGTTGGCTTGCATACCACGCCACTAATTTCTGGTTCTGGGCACATCAGAGGTATAAGAGTAGGATGTGTGGGAGGCTCTGTCTTTCCCTCTCTTGTTTTTTCTCTCTCTGTCTCTCCTTTTGTTCCCAGGGCACGCTTCACACAGAGATTGTGACCAGTGCTGAAGAACCATTGGGAAAGTATGCTCCAGATTTAGAAGGCCATGCACACACTTGGCTAAGTGTCTGTTTGTTGAATATTTAGTTTTGTAGTTTGTGTAGTTTGGGGGGGGGCGGTGGTTTAGATGTTTGGTCAAATCTTTTACTATTTGTAAAATAAATGATTTTATGCTTATTCATAATCGTCTAGGGGGAGCAGCCTTCAACCCCGCCAAACTGGGTAATCAAGTTTGTGTAGATGCTGTGTGATGCACCCCACCACGCCAAATAACAGACAGTACATCATATGAGATTAAATGATTACACTTTATAAGTATTTCTTGGTGATGAGTTAGTAGAAACAAATACAATAAAGGCGCCAAGTCAGTAACTCTATCAATTCTGTGCACAAATAATTCGTTGGAGCTCTTACAGAACCAAGTCTCCTTTTCCTCCTCTCGATGTCCGCCGACCCTCGAATGGGACCACCCTCGGTGGTCGACCAAAGGCCCAACACGAGTCTGTCCTCGTCTCCTCTCCTCGCTGAAGACCCTGGGCCTCAGACACTCACTCGGGGTCCGTTCCGTCGCCCAGCTTACTGCATCTCTCCCATCTGGCCCCTCTCTCTGTCCCCATCGCGCCTTCTGCCCAAAGCCTGCGAAAACAATAGTTTACAGACACACGAGAATGAATAACATCTATCCCAATTGGTAAACAAATGAATACAATTCTTGTTATCAGTAATTATAACCCAAACAAGCTGCTACCGTTAACTCAGCAGTTAACATTACAGAGAAGCCACTATATTATAACATAACAAAGAAGCCATTTTATTAGTCTTAGCAGTAACATAAAAGAACAAACCCCTACACACATTACATTTGTCACTGTGAGTAGGGTTTGGCTGATTGAGAGGAAGACAAATGTCTGTAGAAGGTTATTTAAAAGGGAAGCCCCCCCCCACCCACCATGTGAACAGTGCCTAGTCCCAGGGTGGACTGACAACAGTGGGGGATTTGGGAGTCTCACCAACCTACTAATGGGTTGTGGGATGCCCCTAGGTTGGTTAGACCAGTTAGATTTCCCTGGGGTTGGAATTGGACACCACATTGTGTCTATACTTTATATGTTGGGCTCCCCAGAGAAAGGATAGCCAGAGGGATTTCTTCTGGCAGTCTTTCAGCCATCGTAAGACATCAGCACAAAATATCGCAGGTCTTAAGAGTGAGGTGGAAGAGCTAAATCAGCGGTGTTCCACTACAGGGAAAGCTGTGCAGTTGGCCCAGACCCAGGCTAGAACACAAGAATACAGAGATAGCCTGTCAGCTAATGAATGTACAGCAATTAAAGGCTGCCCAGCAGGCCAATTGGCAACCGAATCCCATTGGAAAATGCGTGGCCATGCACTTCAGTAGTGGAAATAAATGTACAGTCTGTTTTCTAAACAGGGAGAAAATCCAAAAATCTGAGATGCAATGGGACTTGGGAATCCTTGTGCAGAACAACCTAAAGGTTAACTTACATGTAGGGTTGCTGGTAAGGAAGGCAAATGCAATGTTAGCATTCATTTCAAGAGATCTTGAATACAAGAGTGGTGAAGTGATGCTGACGTATAATAAGACACTGGTGAGGCCTCACCTTAAGTATTGTGAACAGTTCTGGGCCCCTCATCTAATAAAAAATATGCTGGCATTGGAGAGGGTTCAGAGGAGGTTCACAGGGATGATTCTGGGAATGAAAGGTTTATCATAAGAGGAATGTTTGATAGCTCTTGGTCTGTACTTGCTGGAATTCAGAAGGATGAGGGGGGATCTGATTGAAACATTTCGAATGTTGAAAGGCCTAGACAGAGTAGATGTGGAAAGGATATTTCCCATGATGGGGGAGTCTAGGACAGGAGGACACAGCCTCAGGATAGAAAACAGAGATGTGGAGAAATTTCTTGAGGCAGATGGTGGTGAATTTGTGGAATTTATTACCACAAGCAGCTGTGGAGGCCAGGGTACTGGGTGTATTCAAGGCAGAAATTGATAGGTTCTTGATTGGACATGGAATCAAAGGATGCAGGGTGAAGGCCAGGGAGTGGGGCTGAGGAAGGGAAAAAAGGATCAGCCATGGTTGGATGGCAGAGCAAACTCAGTGGGCCAAATGGCCTAATTCTGCTCCTATGTCTTATGGTTTTGTGGTCCGAGCCTTAAAGCAGCAGGGTGATGATCCCACTGGATGGGTGGGGGATGGGGATCTCCGACTGGATGGTGAAGTTGGAGAAAGAGGGTAGAGTGGTCTCTTAGGATTCATTTTTGAAATGATCCCCCTCTCCCCTGCATACTCGGAACAGTACAGGCCAGGCCAGTGATCACATGGTACCTACCCGTCATGGGGGGGGGCATCGTCCCATGGCTTCTTTCTCTCAGGTGGGAGAGGAGGAGGAGGAGGATCAGGAACGTGTGGAGAATGGAATAATGCGCTCCTTTAAGACAACAGAGATCAGGGAGTTCTCTGTGAAGGAATTGGTGAGTTTAGAGGATAGGTACAGCCTGGAGTCCCTGGCCACGTTATTATTGAGGATATAGGATGGGGGCTTGTGGATATGGTAATAAATCTATCAAATAGAGAGTTGGGTGCTTTAGGGAGCCTATTATCCCAATACACAATCAATAAGGACCGAAGGATACTGCTCGCTTCCCGAGCATAATGCATCATTACGGGATCGAGTAACAGTGATGGTCAGGCTCAGGTACCCTTCTCTCTTTAGAGTCATAGAGTCATAGAGAAGTACAGCACAGAAATAGGCCTTTTGGCCCATCTAATCCATGCTGAAACTATTTTCACTGTCTAATCCCAACAACCTGCACCAGGATGATAGCCCTCCATATCCCTACTATCCATGTACCTATCCAAACTTCTCTTAAACATTGAAATCGAGCTCGCGTGGACCACTTGTGCTGGCAACTCATTCCACATTTTCACGACCCTCTGAGTGAAGAAGTTTCCCCTCATGTTCCCCTTAAACTTTTCACTTTCACCCTTAAGCCATGACCTCTGTTTGTTGTCCCACCCAACCTCAGTGGAAAAAGCCTGCTTACATTTCCCCTATTTAGCCTTACAAGTTAAGATGGTGCCTCTTTGAACTCATCTGCGAAAAACAGCTTAATTCCTCTCTTTAATGTCTCTTATTTCCCTTTTCAAGGTGGTTGGGGTTCTAGTGAGGTCCTGGTCTACAAGTGATACTTAAGTTGTGTATTTTTAAGGCAGATGCGTTCCCGTTCCTGGTGCTCGTTGGCTGATCATTTTCCGACATTTTCCAAGCGTGTCTTGGAAGCCCTTGCGGCCCTGCGTGGCTCTGTGGATGACCAATATCAGGCCGATGTTGCTGACAGAGCAGGAGATGGAGCATTAGGATTTTGCTGCAGCGGATGTATGGAAAAGCAACCTTGGCAGACTCTAATAACGTAACAGTGACTGCAGGTCTCCCCCTTTTTAGTGAGAGAGAGAGAGAGAGAGAGAGAGAGAGAGAGAGCCTGTAGCATATTGAACTGTTGGTTAAACAATAGTTTTTCTTGATTACAAATCATAATCTGTCTTTGGGTGCTTTACTGTTGCTTGGTAGGTGGTAGGCTCTGGTGCTTTTTGTTGATGCAGATGATTGAGGAGGCAATGTTGATGCACTGATGCTTGTGCAGGGGAGGGGGAGAGGGGGTTTTGGTGTTCAGTCATTCAAATGTGAGGAGGATGTTATGAGAATGCAGGGTGACTTGGACAGGCTGGGTGAGTGGGCAGATGCACGGCAGATGCAGTTTAATGTGGATAAATGTGAGGTTATCCACTTTGGTGGTAAGAACAGGAAGGCAGATTATTATCTAAATGGAGTCGTTCAGAAAAGGGGAAGTACAACGAGATTTAGGTGTCCTTGTTCATCAGTCACTGAAAGCAAGCATGCAAGTACAGCAGGCAGTGAAGAAAGCTAATGGCATGCTGGCCTTCATAACAAGGGGAATTGAGTATAAGAGCAGAGAAGTCCTTCTGCAGCTGTACAGGGCCCTGGTGAGACCACACCTGGAGTACTGTGCGCAGTTTTGGTCTCCAAATTTAAGGAAGGACATTCTTGCTATTGAGGGAGTGCAGCGTAGGTTCACAAGGTTAATTCCCGGGATGGCGGGACTGTCATATGTCGAAAGATTGGAACGACCGGGCTTGTATACTCTAGAATTTAGAAGGCTGAGAGGAGATCTTATTGAAACATATAAGGTTATTAAGGGATGGGACACGCTGGAGGCAGGAAGCACGTTCCCGCTGATGGGTGAGTCTAGAACCAGAGGCCACAGTTTAAGAATAAGGGGTAGGCCATTTAGAACGGAGTTGAGGAAAAACTTTTTCACCCAGAGAGTGATGGATATATGGAATGCTCTGCCCCAGAAGGCTGTGGAGGCCAAGTCTCTGGATGCTTTCAAGAAAGAGATGGATAGAGCTCTTAAAGGTAGCGGAAACAAAGGTTATGGGGAGAAGGCAGGAATGGGGTACTGATTGTGGATGATCAGCCATGATCACAGTGAATGGCGGTGCTGGCTCGAAGGATCGAATAGCCTACTCCTGCACTTATTGTCTATTGTCTATTGTCATTCTTTTAGGCCTTTTTCTCGTGAATGTCAGAGAAGACAAGTATTTCAGGTTGTGTGCTATATACATTCTCTGACAATAAGTGGAACCATTTGAACCATTTATACCCTTTTTTGAATGGGAATCAAAGCCCGGATGGAATGGAGCACAGTAGAGGGAGGCACTATAGCTCTTCACCAGCGGGCTCTTATTACAGGATTATACAGCAAAGAGATAGCCCGCCAGAGAATGTTGAACACTCTGCCATGATAGGGCATCTAGTTAGCTGGCTGGCAATTTGAAAAGAATACTGCAGTCTTTAATGGGACTGGCAGTCAGTCGTCCTGCAAGCGCAGTCATTCAGTTGTTGCAGAGCTTGGAGTTTGCAGAAGAAGGTGTGCGAGGCCAGGTACACAGAAAAACATGGAAAACCTACAGCACAATACAGGCCCTTCGGCCCACAATGCTGTGCCGAACATGTACTTACTTTAGAAATTACCTAGGGTTACACATAGCCCTCTATTTTTCTAAGCTCCACGTACCTATCCAGGAGTCTCTTAAAAGACCCTATCGTATCCGCCTTCAGCACCATTGCTGGCAGCCCATTCCACACATCCACCATTCACTGTGTAAAAACTTACCCCTGATATCACCTCTGTACCTACTTCCCAGCACCTTAAACCTGTGTCCTCTTGTGGCAGCCATTTCAGCCCTGGGAAAAAGCCTCTGACTATCCACACGGTCAATACCTCTTATTATCTTGTACACCTCTATCAGGTCACCTCTCATCCTCCACCGCTCCAAGGAGAAAAAGCCGAGTTCACTCAACCTAGTCACATAAGGCATGCTTCCCAATCCAGGCAACATCCTTGTAAATCTTCTCTGCACCCTTTGTATAGTTTCCACAGCTTTCATGTACTGAGGTGACCAGAATTGAGCACAGTACTCCAAGTGGGGTCTGACCAGGGTCCTATACAGCTGTAACATTACCTCTGGGCTCTTAAACTCAAAACCATGGTTGATGAAGGCCAATGCACCGTGTGCTTTCTTAACCACAGAGTCAACCTGCACAGCAGCTTTGAGTGTCCTAGGGACCCCAAGATCCCTCTGATCCTCCACACTGCCAAGTATATTCCGACATCATATTTGACTTACCAAAATGAACCACTTCACACTTATCTGGGTTGAACTCCTTCTGCCACATCTCAATCCCAGTTTTGCATCCTATCGATGTCCCGCTGTAACCTCTGACAGCTCTCCACACTATCCACAACACTCCCAACCTTTGTGTCATCAGCAAATTTCCTAACCCATCCCTCCACTTCCCCATCCAGGTCATTTATAAAATTCATGAAGAGAAGGGGTCTCAGAACAGATCCCTGAGGCACACCACTGGTCACCTACCTCCATGCAGAATATGTCCCATCTACAACCACTCTTTGCCTTCTGTGTGCAAGCCAGTTCTGGATCCACAAAGCAAGGTCCCCTTGGATCCTATGCCTCCTTAATTTCTCAATAAACCTTGCATGGGGTACCTTATCAAATGCCTTGCTGAAATCCATATACACTACATCTACTGGTCTACCTTCATCAATGTGTTAAGTCACAACCTCAAACAATTTAATCAGGCCCGTAAGGCATGACCTGCCTTTCACAAAGCCATGCTGACTATTCCTAATCATATTATGCCTCTCCAAATGTTCATAAATCCTGCCTCTCAGGATCTTTTCCATCAACTTACCAACCACTGAAATAAGACTCACTGGTCTTTCATTTTCTGGGCTATCTCTACTCCCTCAGTGAAATAATAATTAGCTGGAACGTGCATATTCATGAGCACAATTGCTGTATCTGCTGCGCTGTCGAATCTGTGGTTGTGACAAATGGCTTTGGGCCTGTATTCGGAGTTTAGAAAAATGAGTAGAGATCTTATTGAAACCGATCGAATATTGAAAGGCCTAGATAGACTGGATATGGAGAGAATGTTTCCTATTGTAGAAGAGTTCCAGAGAAATTCCACAGATTCTGAACTGCTGAATTCCTCCATCATATTGTGTTTGTTGCCCTGAATTTCCAGCATCTGCAGAATCCCTTGTGTGTAGTCTATGATTCTATGTCTATTTAGTTTCAATTACAGATTCAGTTTTTATCAGAAATATTGTCTTGATTAATTAGTAAAAACACAATAGTTCTCATTCAGTGAAGCATAAGATAGAGTCAAAATTAGAAATGCCACAGCGTGTTTTTGTTGTTTGTGAGAGATTGTCTCACTCACTGTGTACGGTGCCGTACTGTGAGGGGTAATAGAGTCATAGAAAACTACAGCACCGAAACAGGCCCTTCAGCCCATCTAGTCCACGCTGAACTATCATTTTGCCTAGACCCATCGACCTGCACCCAGTCCATAACCCATCATACCCTCCCAGCTATGTACTTATCCAAATTTCTCTTAAATGTTGAACTAGAACCTACATCCACCATTTCTACTGACAGCTCGTTCCACACTCTCACCACCCTTACCTTTCACCCTTAATGCATGACCTCTAGTACTATTCTCACCCAACTTCAGTGCAAAATGCCTGTTTGCATTTACCCTAACCAAACCCCTCATAATTTTGTATACCTCTGTCAAATCTCTTCTCATTTCCTTACTCTGTAGGGAATAAAATCCTAACCTATTCAATTTTTCCTTATAACTCAGGTGTCCAAGTATTGGCAAAATCTATGTAAATTTTCTCTAATGGAGAACTCAAAGTTTTGAGAGACAAACAGAGAATGGGTTGCCAAAATGACAGTGAGGTTAATGGAGCTTGCAGCTATTAGTGAGAAAAATAAGATCAATACAGACAAAATGCTGAAGGAACTCAGCAGGTCAGGCAGCAAACACAGAAAGAGCTGATGTTTTGGGGCTGAGACCCTTCATCAGGACTAGATACGAAAGGGGAAAAATTCAAAAAAGAAGTTGGGGAGGGGAGAGATTACAAACTAAGAGGTGATAGGTGAAGCCGGGTGAGAAGGAAGGTGGGTGGGTGGGGAGGGAGATGAAGAGAGAAGGGAGGCAATACATGCAAAGGTAGAGTGCTGAAGAAAAAGGAAAATCACCCTGCAATGTTTAGTGAAGAAGAGATTCCCCAAATCACAAAAGGCCACTGGCTGACTATTTGGAATGTCAGCAGCCTGTCAAACCTTCCTGTGATTGCTACGGGCTTACTGCACTTGTGGAATAATTGTCCGTTAAACATGACACGAGGCCAGAGCTAGCAATTAACAGTGTAAGTAGCTTTCCAGTGGGAAGGTTTATGTTTCTGTAATGCCACGTGACTGTACGGAGACAAAGGAAATTGTGAAGTCATAGAGTCATAGTCATAGAGACGTACAGCGCAGAAAGAGCACTTTCGGCCCATCTAGTCCATGCCAAAACAATTTAAATTGCCTACTCCAACTGATCTACACTGGGACTATAGCCATCCCTACCCCCACTATCCTATCTAAACTTCTCTTAATCGTTGAAATCGAGCTCACATGCACCACTTGTGCTGGCAGCTCATTCCATACTCTCACGATCCTTTGAGTGAAGAAGTAAAGTAAAAAAGAGAGTCGAGGGTAGATATAGGGCCAATACAAAATGACGCTGGAGATATTATAACGAGAGATGCAGAGATGGCAGAGGATCTGAATGCATATTTTGCATCAGTCTTCACAGTGGAAGACGTCTGCAGTGTACCGGACATTCAAGAGTGTCGGGTAAGTAAGGTTTGTGCAGTGAAAATTACAACTGAAGAGGTGCTCAGGAACCTTAATGGTCTGAGGGTGGATGAATCTCCTGGACCTGATGGAATACACCCTTGGGTTCTGAAGGAAGTAGCTGGAGAGATTGTGGAGGCATTAACGATGATCTTTCAAGAATCGATAGGTTCTGGCATTGTACCAGATGACTGGAAAATTGCAAATGTTACTCTGCTATTTCAGAAGGATGAGAGGCAGCAGAAGGGAAACTATAGACCTGTTAGCCTGACATCAGTGGTTGGGAAGTTGTTGGAATCGACTGTTAGGGATGAGATTACGGAGTACCTGGAGGCACATGACAAGATAGGCCAAAGCCAGCATGGTTTCCTGAAAGGAAAATCCTGCCTGACAAACCTTTGAGGGAATTACAAGCACGGTAGACAAAAGAGATGAAGTAGATGTGGTGTATTTGGATTTTCAGAAGGCCTTTGACAAGGTGCTGCACATGAGGCTGCTTAGCAAGATAAGAGTCCATGAAATTACAGGGAAGTTACTAGCGTAGGTGGAGCATTGGCTGGTCGGCAGAAAACAGAGAGTGGGAATAAAGGGATCCTATTCTGGCTGGGTGCCAGTTACCAGTGAAGTTCCATAGGGGTGGGTGCTGGAACCTCTGCTTTTTTCAACGTATGTCAATGATTTGGACTACGGTATTAATGGATTTGTGGCTAAATTTGCCGATGATACGAAGATAGGTGGAGGAGCGGGTAGTGCTGAGGATGAGAGAGCCTGAAGAGAGACTTAGATAGTTTAGGGGAATGGTCAAAACAGTGGCAAATGAAATACAATGTTGGAAAGTGTGTGGTCATGCACCTTGGTGGAAGAAATAAACGGGCAGACTATTATTTAGATGAAGAGAGAATTCAAAATGCAGAGATGCAAAGGGACTTGGGAGTCCTTGTGCAAGGCACCCTAAAGGTTAACCTCCAGGCTGAGTCGGTTGTGAAGAAGATGAATGCAATGTTGGCGTTCATTTCTAGAGGTATAGAATATAAGAGTAGGGATGTGATGTTGAGGCTCTATAAGGCACTCGTGAGACCACACTTGGAGTATTGTGTGCAGTTTTGGGCTCCTTATTTTAGAAAGGATATACTGATATTGGAGAGAGTTCAGAGAAGATTCACGAGAATGATTCCAGGAATGAAAGGGTTACCGTATGAGGAACGTTTGTCAGCTCTTAGGCTGTATTCCCTGGGGTTCAGGAGAATGAGGGGGGATCTCATAGAAACATTCCGAATGTTAAAAGGCCTGAACAGATTAGATATGGCAGTTATTACCCATGGTAGGGGGTTCTAGGACAAGAGGGCACAACTTCAGGATTGAAGGATGTCCTTTTAGAACTGAGATGTGGAGAAATTACTTTAGTCAGAGGGTGGTAAATCTGTGGAATCAGTTGCCACCAGGAGCTGTGGAGGCCAAGTCACTGGGTATATTTAAGGCAGAGATAGATAGGTTCTTGATCAGTGAGGGTATCAAAGGGTATGGGGTGAAAGCAGGGGAGTGGGGATGACTGGAAGAATTGGATCAGTCCATGATTGAATGGCAGAGCAGACTTGATTGGCCGAATGGCTTACTTTTGCTCCTATATCTTATAGTCTTATTCCCCTTAAACCTTTCACCCTTAACTCATGATCTCTGATTGTACCCATCCAACCTCAGTGAAAAAAACCTACTTGCATTTATCCTATCTATACCCCTCATAATTTTGAATACCTCTATCAAATCTCCCGTCAATCTTCTATGTTCTAAGGAATAAGGTTTTAACCTATTCAATCTTGCCTTAATACTCATGTCCTCCAGACCCAAGAACATCCGTGTAAGTTTCCTCTGCACTCTTTCAACCTTATTTACGTTATTCCTGCAGGTAACTGACCCAAACTACACAATACTCCAAATTAGGCCTCACTAAACTTCAACATAACATAAACACGAGGAAATCTGCAGATGCTGGAACTTCAAGCAACACACATAAAAGTTGCTGGTGAACACAGCGGGCCAGGCAGCATCTCTAGGAAGAGGTATAGTCGACGTTTCAGGCCGAGACCCTTCGTCAGGACTAACTGAAAGAAGAGATAGTAAGAGATTTGAAAGTGGTAGGGGGTGGGGGAGATCCGAAAACCAGCAACTTTTATATGTGTTGCTTCAACATAACATCCCATTTTTGTACTCAACAGGTTGATTTATGAAGGCCAATGTGGCAGGCTTTCTTTACAGTCCTATCTACCTATGATGTCACTTTCAATGAATTATGGACCTATATCCCCAGATCTTTTTGTTCTACCCTGGTCCTCAGTGCCCTTCCGTGCTACCCTGCTTGGTACAACACTTTGCACTTGCCGGCAGTAAATTCCATCTACTATTTTTCAGTCCATTTTCCCACCTGATGCAGATCCCTCTGCAAACCTTGATAGCCTTTCACACAGTCCACTACACCCCCAGTCTTGGTGTCATCCGCAAGTTTGCTGATCCAGTTAACCACATTATCATCCAGATCATTGATATAGATGACAAGCAACAACAGATTCAGCACTAATCCCTGCAGCACACCTCTAGTCACAGGCATCCAGTCAGAGGCAACCAACTACTACCATTTAGTGAGCTTCTCCCACAAAGCCAATGTCTAATGCAACTTATTACCTCATCTTGAATGCTGAGCAGCTGAACCTTCTTGACCAGCCTCCCATACGGGATCTTGTCAAGTTCTTTGCTAAAGTCCATGTAGACAACATCCACTGCTGGTAACTTCCTCAGAAAACTATAAGATTGTTTAGATATGACCTATCGCACATGAAGCCATGCTGACTATCCTTAATCAGCCCATTTCTATCCAGATACTTATATATCTGGCCCCCTTAGAATACCTTCCAATAACTTTCCTACAACTGATGTCAGACTCACCAGCCTATAACTTCCTGGTTTATGTTTAGAGACTTCCCTAAACAGCGGAACAACATTGGCTATCCTCCATATCTTTAGTACCTCTCCTGTTGCTAAGGGTGACTTAAATATTTCTGCTGGCGCCCTGCCAATTTCTGCACTTGCATCCTGTAGTGTCTGAGGGAATCCACTGTAAGGCCCTGGGGATTTATCCACCCTGATTTGTCTCAGGATAGCAAACACCTCATCCTTTGTAATCTGTACAGCGTCCATGAAGTTGATGCTGCTCTGCCTTGCTTCTATAGACTCTGTATCAGTTTCCTGAGTAAATGCAGATGCAAAAAATGTATTTAAGATCTTCCCCCATCTGTTTTGACTCCATACCCATTCTGACCTTCCAAAAACTAACTGAGTCCTTTGCAATCCTTTTGCTTTTAACATATCAGTAGAATCACTTAGGATTCTCCTTCACTTTGTCAGCTAGAACTACCTCGTGCCTTCTTTTAGTCCTCCTGATTTCTTTCTTTGTTCTCTTGTATTTCTTACACTGCATAAGCACCTTATACAATCCTACCTGCCTAAACCTGCTATACACCTTTTATTCTCTTGACCAGGGCTTCAATATCTCTTGAAAAGGAAGGTTCCCTACACTTGTTATCTTTACTTTTTATTCTGATGAGTACATATATGCTTTGTACTCTCAAAATTTCACTTTTGAAAGCCTCCCACTTACGAAGTATACCTTTGCCAGAAAGCAGCCTGTCCCAGTTCACACTTGCTTTTCTCCAATTTAGAATCTCAATCTGTGAACCAGACCTATCTTTTTTGCATATTTACTTTTAAACTAATGGTATTGCCGTCACTAGATGCTAGGTGTTCTCTACACAAAATTCTGTAACCTGCTCTGTCTGATTCCCCAATAGCAGATCCAGTATCACACACCCTCTTCTTAGCACTTCTACATACTGATTAAGGAAACTTTCTTGAACACTTTTGACAAACTCATTCCTATCTAGTCCTATGGAGTCCCAGTCAATATGTGGAAAGTTAAAATCATCTACTATAACAACCTTATGTTTCTTGCAACATTTGATTCCTGTCTTTATCTGAGGTCCTACCAACAAATGTCTCCACAACCTCTCCACTAACTGTTCTGGCATTCTGGTTACCATACCCCTGCAACTCTAGTTTAAACCGACTCTCTTCCAATAGGCAATAGATTACTGATAAATGGGTCTTAGAACGTAAACTTTTCCTCCAAGTCAGATTTCTCACTCCATCCAATCTGCAATTGTTTCTGCACCTGATGGGGCCTCACTTCCCCTGTGTGTCACTATTTATTTTTCTCTCTCTCTCTCTCTCTCTCTCTCTCCAGTACCTTTTGCTCGATGGTAGTAGTGACAAGAGAGCATGGCCTGTATGATGAGAGTCCGTGATGATGGATGCTGCTTTCTTGACACAGCACTCCCTGTAAATATGCTCAGTAGTGGGGAGGGCTTTGCCTGTGTGGTGATATCATGTGTCACGTGTAAGAATATGATTGGACAGAGTCCTGAGCATGCACAGAAGTGACAGAATGATCTAGAAACTGTTATGTTAAAGATGTGCTTGCTGTTTGTTGTAAATAAACATTCTAGTTTTAATTCTTCCAGAATATGGTTTGTACTTAGTAACGCACGGTACGTGTAAAGAACACAACATGGTGTCAGAGGTCGGTTTGGAAGAATAATTCGTTTCGCTAACACGGGAGAAGCAAAGATAATCGAAAAAAAAAGTGCGAACTTTTTCGTTGTTTGCTAACAGCTTTAAAAATGGGAGTTTTGCAACCCCATCAATGCTTCAGCTGACTGGAAATATAGCTGAAAACTGGAAAAGATTTAAACAACGTTTTGAAATTTATTTATCAGCGATCGGAGCAGAAAATAAAACAGAAAAAATGAAAGCAGTAATCCTACTCCACGTAATGGGGATGACGCAATTGAGGTATATAACCACTTTACTTTTGAAAATGGAGATAATTTGAATCTAAAAGCAATAATCGACAAACTTGAAGCATTTTGTATACCGAGGTGTAATGTGACGTATGAGCGCTACAATTTTTTCAAATGTTGGCAGAGACCTGGTCAAACGATTGATCAATTTGTTATGTAGTTGAGAAATCACAGTAAAAGATGCGAGTTTGCAGAGCTGACAGAGTCTCTCACTAAAGATAGAATTGTTTGCGGCAGTCTGGATAATGGTCTGAGAGAAAGTTACCAGTCTCGTCACAGTACCCATGGCCTCTTTCATTTCCCCACATAGTTTAGTGCACAACACTGATTTGTGAATAATGCAATGAAATGCCAAGAGTGCTGGGTTAACAGTGGCAAACCTGCTTACGAAGCCCTTGTGTTGTCTCATAATTGATGGAGCCCCATTGGTGACAATGGACACAATTTTGCTCACATCCAAGCCATTCTTCTCAAAGAACTATGTCAATTTGTTAAAAATTATTTCCCCAGTTGTGCGCCCAGGCAGAGGAAGCAAACAAAGTAGCTCTTCCCGAAAGGTCTTCCTATCAAAAAATCTTGCGAACACAGATAGCTCTTCCATATCGGTTCAGTCACAGGACGAGTCTATGACTAGTGATATGGCTTCTGCTTTCTCCAAATTGATGAGCAGATTGGAAAAACACTCCTCCGCTAAAACTTCTGCTCTTCTTGTTGCCGTGTTAGCCAACAATGGCACCGCCTTTTATAGCTCCACACCGTTTTCCTTGTTTTCTCATCATGACTTAAAACTTTGCCAACCATATCAATCGCACACGTTTTAATCAACTCAGCATCATGCGCTCTACGGGGCGTAGGTCAAGTGTACGGTGTGGGATGAGGTTAAAATAAATTAGAGCAGCAGGCACTTTATTTACATGTTATGACAGGTGCAGTCACGTAAGTGCCAATGGGTCGGCGTGGTCCAGACATTTGGTTCTCGCAGTCCAGACCTGGCTTGTGGTCCACCTATTGGGGTTGTCTGGTGTAAGAGAAGGGCACGGGAAGTGATGTTTTGGCCCAGAATGAATCAAGAAATTGCAGAATTGTAGTCTTCTTGTCAAATATGCTTTAAATACCAACCTAGCAACCCTAAGGAGCCATTGCATCCACATCTTAGTCCTCAGAGACCTTATCAGAAGGTAGGCATTGATCTTTTTGTAACTGACAACAAAGATTATCTATTAATAACAGATTACTACTCATTGTATCCTGAAGTGTGTGGTTTGAGCAGAACAACAGCAGAGAACGTAATTACATGCATGAAATCAGTTTTTTCCAGACATGGTGTACCTGATGAAGTTTTCACAGACAATGGTTCACAATTCAATGGTGAATGTATGAGACATTTTGCTCATGAATGGGCTTTGTTCATACAACATCTAGACCATTTTACCCTCAGTCCAATGGATTGGTTGAGAAGTTGGTAGGAATTATCAAGAAACTGATGCACAAAGCAAAAGATAGTGGAGGTGATTTTTATAAAGCTTTGTTAGCCTATAGTATACTCCACTTGAATGTGGATTTTCACCTGCTCAGCTCTTGATGGGATGCTGTTTGAGATCCAATCTGACAATAGATGAGAGTCTTCTGAGAACAGAGGGAGGTGAACAAGTGAAAAGATGGAAAGATGAACACAAAGCAAAGCAGAAAACATACTTTGACAGATGTTCTTGTCCATTACCTGAACTGCACCATGGAGATGAAGTAAGGATACAAGACAAAATGAAGACATGGACACAGAAAGCTACAGTACTTGAAGAAGTACAACCCAGATCATACTTGGTCCAAACAGAAGAAGGAGCAGTGTTAAGAAGAAATCGCAAAGACCGCAAGAAAGAGCCAACTTAGAGTTTCAATTAACTGATGCAGACCAGACAACACATGAAAATAACAACGAAACACAAGAATTGTGTGAACCACTTAGAAGGTCTACTCGTGTTCATAAATTCGCAGAGAGACTGATAGAGACATGTTAAATTATGTATTTGTTTTGATTAATGTTGCTAATTGTTTTTCTTTTTAAGGAAAGGAAGATGTGGTGATATCACGTGTCACGTGTAAGAACGTGATTGGACAGAATTCTGAGCATGCGCAGAAATGACAGAATGATCTAGAAACTGTATGTTAAAGACATACTTGCTATTTGCTGCAGTAAATAAACGTTTTAGTTTTAATTCTTCCAGAATATGGTTTGTTCTTAGTAACCCACAGTACGTGTAAAGAACACAACAGCCTGTGATGGACCTAGCTGTATCCACCACTTAACCTAAACGAAGTTGAACAACAGCAGTGTTACATACCTCAAGGAGATCTTGTGACTTTCTTGTGAGAATGATGTAACGGTCTTTTGGAGGTCACCTGATGTAATTTTCCTGCCGATGGGAGGTCACATGATGACCTGTTCTCCACAGGTATATAAAAGTGATGCAGTTAGCTTTCTAGTTAGAACGATAGCCAGAGACTCCGGCCCGTTGCGTGATTTTTTGAATGACGCAGTTTCGATTTGAAACCGAGCTCTACATTCTTTTGTAAGGTACAACAGTGCTGGACTGGCAACTTCTGCCAGGTTTGTTGATGTACCTTTTCAGTAGTATTGGAGAGTGAAGACTTTATCGAAGTACAGGATATGAAGGATTAAGAGAAGTCAGGAATGTTCGGCAGTTTAATAAAGGATCGACCTAATTGAGTCTTTGTCGAAGAAGTAGTGACCTGCATCGAAGATAACTCCTGCCAAAAGAGCAAGGAAGTTCATGCGAGATTTGCTCTCTAGAAATAAAGGTCAGTTGTTTTTAAGCCGTTTATTCCCTTCATCGTGAATCCTTTGGACAGAACCAGCAGGAATGTCGCGTCTATGAAGAAATCCTTCTCCAGAGAAGTCTCTACCAATTGAATGTATAAATCTGTTGGACTTTCGAATTTACCATTTTAAGAACTGTATTCAACTTTACCGCTTTAAGAACTGTTTTTGCATTTATGGCTTTAAGAACCAGTACCGAGTGGTGATTTCTTGAATGGCCGCATAGCGGTTAACTTCCGGTTAAGGTTTTCGTTTGTTTTTTTTATTGTTTATCCATGTTTAATAAATGTTTGGTTGTTTTTATATAACCTGACTTGGTTGATATTCATTGTTGCTGGTTACGTAACAGCAGAGAGCATACTAAAGTGTTGCAGATACAGAAAAATTGCAGTGCATGCAGTCAATAAGTTGCAAAGCCACAACAGGGACAAGAAAACCATTCAATAATTCCATATCATAGGGTAGAAGCTGTTCTTGAGCCTGGTTGTATTTGCTTTGAGGTGTTTGTATCATGTGCCTGATGGAAGAGAGAACAAAGCATAATGTCGGGAGTGGGTGGGGTCTTTGATTATTTTAACGGCTTGACCAAGGCAGATAGAAGTGTAAACAGAGTCCACAGAGGGGAGGCTGGTTTCTGTGATGTGCTGACCTATGTACATAACTCTCTGCAGTTCCTTGTGGTTAAGTGGCAGAGCAGCTGCCATTTCAAGCCATAATGCATCGGGATAGGATATTTTCTATGGTGCAGCTATAAAGTTTGATGAGGTGCAATGGGGATATATTGAATTTCTTTAGCTTCCTGAGGAAATAGACTAGCTGTTGTGCTTTCTTGGCCACTGATCTATCTATCTCCTCCTACCCAGTAACACAACCAACCTCAGCTCCTTGAGAACATAGGACCAGCACGAATTAGTATTATTGTAGAGGAAGATGCAAGGATTTGTTTTCAGCTTGAATGCTTTAGTGCTTCCTGTTTAATTGATTCAATGTTAATTGTAATAAATTAATTCATTGTGCAAATATTTTATGCACTGAGTCTATAATATTGTTTGGTTTCCAGGCTGTCTGGGTCAATAAAAGATAAAAAGCAAACCTATGTTACATTTTATTCCACTCTGACTTCAATCCAGTCATTCTGCTTCATTGTCAGCAGACTCACTGGGGAGCCCCCTGTCAGCAGTGACTCTGGGGAGAGATCTCTTTCTCAGTAGGGAGATCTCTGTCATTTCTGTGGTGTGTCTGTACAGATCTCCTTGTCTCTGCAGGGAGATCACTGTCAGTTCTGTAGAGAGCCCTCTGTGTCAGCAGTGAGATCTCTTTCAATGAGCATTTGGGGTGCCCTCTATCTTTGAAGAGAGATCTCTTTCTCATAGAGCAATCTCTATCCGTTCTGTAGTGTCTCTGTTTTGTGAAACCCTTTGTTTTGTGAGGTGTCCTCTGTGTCTGCAGGAAGATCTCTGTCATTGAGTTTGTGGGAAGCTCTCTGTCACTGGTCCCTCTGGAGAGTTCTCTGGTTTCAATGACTCTGTAAGGAGTTCTCTGTCCAGTCTCCTTCTGAAGAACTCTCTGGAAACAGGGGCATAAGGTTCCCATCAATGCTCCATCAATGTGATAGGCAGCATCTATGAAGGGAAATAAACAGACAATATTTTGAACTGAGACTCTTCATCAGGACTGGAAAGGAAAAAGAAAGAAGCCAGGGCTGAGGAAGACACAGCTATGTGTCCTTCCTGGGCCACGGTCACATGTCCGTCTCAGGCCACAGTCACGTATCCTTCAAGGACCAACTTCTGGGAATTTCTGCCCCTTCCCAGCTTTTCTCTTTTTCCATTCACCATTCTGGTTACTCTCTCTTCCCTCCTCTTCTACTCACCAGCCCACCTCCCTCTGGTGACTCTCCTCTTTCTCTTTCTTCCATCGTTCACTCTCCTCTCCTACTTTTCTTCAGCCCTTTACCTCCTCCACCTATCACCTACCAGCTTCTTACTTCATCCCCTTCCCACCATCTTTCTCCTCACCTGGTCTCTGCTATTACCTACCAGATGGCACTCCTTCTCCTGCCCTACCTTCCTATTCTGGCTTCTGGCCCCCTCCTTACTATTTTTGTACCAGTCTAGATGAGGGATCTCAGGATGAAACATCTACTGTTTATTCCTTGCCATAGATGCTGCCTGTCTTGCTAAGTTCCTCCAGCATTTTGTGTGGGTTGCTCAAGATTTTCAAAATATGCAGAATTTTTTGTCTCCATTGATGTGTGCACTACGATGCCAGCTGATTTTTCAGTTCAGGACTGAGGAAACATAAAGTTGTGGTGGTAGGGGATTTTAATTTTCCATACATTGATTGGGACTCCCATACTGTTAGGGGTCTAGATGGTTTAGAGTTTGTAAAATGTGTTCAGGAAAGTTTTCTAAATCAGTATATAGAGGGACCAACTAGAGGGGATGCAATATTGGATCTCCTGTTAGGAAACGAATTAGGGCAAGTGATGGAAGTCTGTGTAGGGGAGCACTTTGGTTCCAGTGATCATAACACCATTAGTTTCAATTTGATCATGGACAATGATAGATCTGGTCCTAGGGTTGAGTTTCTGAACTGGAAGAAGGCCAAATTTGAAGAAATGAGAAAGGATCTAAAAAGCATGGAGTGGGACAGGTTGTTCTCTGGCTAAGATGTGATTGGTAGGTGGGAAGCCTTCAAAGGGAAATTTTGAGAGTGCAGAGTTTGTATGTTCCTGTCAGGATTAAAGGCAAATTGAATAGGAATAAGGAACCTTGGTTCTCAAGGGATATTGCAACTCTGATAAAGAAGAAGAGGGAATTGTATGAAATGTATAGGAAACAGGGGGTAAATCAGGTGCTTGAGGAGTATAAGAAGTGCAAGAATATACTTAAGAAAGAAATCAGAAGGGCAAAAAGAAGACATGAGGTTGCCTTGGCAGTCAAAGTGAAGGATAATCCAAAGAGCTTTTACAAGTATATTAAGAGCAAAAGGATTGTAAGGGATAAAATTGGTCCTCTTGAAGATCAGAGTGGTCGGCTTTGTGCGGAACCAAAGGAAATGGGGGAGATCTTAAATAGGTTTTTTGCGTCTGTATTTACTAAGGAAGCTGGCATGAAATCTATGGAATTGAGGGAATCAAGTAGTGAGACCATGGAAACTGTACCGATTGAAAAGGAGGAGGTGCTTGCTGTCTTGAGTAAAATTAAAGTGGATAAATCCCCGGGACCTGACAGGGTGTTCCCTCGGACCTTGAAGGCGACTAGTGTTGAAATTGCAGGGGCCCTGGCAGAAATATTTAAAATGTCGCTGTCTACGGGTGAAGTGCCGGAGGATTAGAGAGTGGCTCATGTTGTTCTGTTGTTTAAAAAAGGATCGAAAAGTAATCCGGGAAATTATAGGCCGGTGAGTTTAACATCAGTAGTAGGTAAGTTATTGGAGGGAGTACTAAGAGACAGAATCTACAAGCATTTGGATAGACAGGGGCTTATTAGGGAGAGTCAACATGGCTTTGTGCATGGTAGGTCATGTTTGACCAATCTGTTGGAGTTTTTCGAGGAGGTTACCAGGAAAGTGGATGAAGGGAAGGCAGTGGATATTGTCTACATGGACTTCAGTAAGGCCTTTGACAAGGTCCCGCATGGGAGGTTAGTTAGGAAAATTCAGTCGCTAGGTATACATGGAGAGGTGGTAAATTGGATTGGACATTGGCTCGATGGAAGAAGCCAGAGAGTGGTGGTAGAAAATTGCTTCTCCGAGTGGAGGTCTGTGACTAGTGGTGTGCCACAGGGATCAGTGCTGGGTCCATTGTTATTTGTCATCTATATCAATGATCTGGATGATAATGTGGTAAATTGGATCAGCAAGTTTGCTGATGATACAAAGACTGGAGGTGTAGTAGACAGTGAGGAAGGTTTTCAGAGCCTGCAGAGGGACTTGGACCAGCTGGAAAAATGGGCTGAAAAATGGCAGATGGAGTTTAATACTGACAAGTGTGAGGTATTGCACGTTGGAAGGACAAACCAACGTAGAACATATAGGGTTAATGGTAAGGCACTGAGGAGTGCAGTGGAACAGAGGGATCTGGGAATACAGATACAAAATTCCCTAAAAGTGTCATCACAGGAAGACAGGGTCGTAAAGAGAGCTTTTGGTACATTGGCCTTTATTAATCGTAGTATTGAGTATAAGAGCTGGAATGTTATGATGAGGTTGTATAAGGCATTGGTGAGGCCGAATCTGGAGTATTGTGTTCAGTTTTGGTCACCAAATTACAGGAAGGATATAAATAAGGTTGAAAGAGTGCAGAGAAGGTTTACAAGGATGTTGCTGGGACTTGGGAAACTCAGTTACAGAGAAAGGTTGAATAGGTTAGGACTTTATTCCCTGGAGCGTAGAAGAATGAGGGGAGATTTTTTAGAGATATATAAAATTATGATGGGTATAGATAGAGTGAATGCAGGCTTTTTCCACTGAGGCAAGGGGAGAAAAAAACCAGAGGACATGGGTTAAGGGTGAGGGGGGAAAAGTTTAAAGGGAACATTAGGGGGGGCTTCTTCACACACAGAGTGGTGGGAGTATGGAATGAGCTGCCAGACGAGGTGGTAAATGCGGGTTCTTTTTTAACATTTAAGAATAAATTGGACAGATACATGGATGGGAGGTGTATGGAGGGATATGGTCCGTGTGCGGGTCAGTGGGACTAGGCAGAAAATGGTTCGGCACAGCCAAGAAGAGCCAAAGGGCCTGTTTCCGTGCTGTAGTTTCTATGGTTCTATGGTTCTATGGTTCTATGGAAGTGCTGCACTCTCAGGATGCTGTCTTTTGGGAGAGATATTACACTGCTCTTCTAGGGAGACTTGGGTCTCTTTCAGAGAAATACAATAATTGGTGTCCTGGCTAACATCTTTCAATCAACACTATAAACAGATCCCCACACTCAGGATCTCTCTGTATCCAAAATGGCTGTTGTGTACATCACCAATCTAACTATTGTAGTGATCTTTGATCATATTGACTGAAGTCTTGAACACGGTAACAACAGAGAGGATGTTTACCTTGTTGGGGAACCTGAGACCAGGAGGCAGGGTCTCAAGAGGAGAAGGAGGATTTTTTTTTCTCACTAAGGTTGTGAACCATTGGAATTCTATATCCCATATTTTCTAATGACAGAAAGGAGTCCATTTGGCTCATGGAGTTTATGCTGACTCAGTGAGATATTTCATTTCCCCCATGAATATTCTCTCTAACCAGTTCTCACCATATTCTCAACAACTCCTTTCACATTCTACCACTCACCGATACCCAAGGGGCAATTTACAGTGGTCAATAATTCTACCAACCCACAAGTCTTTGGGATGTGGGAGGAAGCTAGAAAGTCTGTAGGAAACACACAGGGGGCATAAAGGTAAATGTACAGACTCCATACCGATAGCACCAGTAGGTCTTGGTGGCATTGTAGTCAAAATCTATCAGCCAGGACTAATGATCTGGAGACGTGAGTTCAAATCCCAGCATGCAACAAGACTTATCCTGTAGTGAGGCATCTCGGACCAGAGTGCACAACCTCAGAATACAAGGACATAACTTTAAAATGGAGATGAAGAGGAATTCATTTAGACAGAAGGTGACTAATCTGTGGAATTCATTGCCACAGACTACCTTGAATGTTAATTCATTGGGTATATTTAGAGAGATTGATAGGTTCTTGGTTAGTAAGGCTGTCAAACTTTATGAGGAGAAGGCAGGAGAATGGGGTTAAGAAGGATAATAAATCAAACATGATGGAAGGGCAGAGCAGACTTAATGGGCTGATATGCAAAATTCTGCTCCTACTGTTTATGGCCAGGATTGAACCGGGTCTCTGGACCTGTGAGGGAGTGGCTGTACCTCTGTACCAAACATAAAAGAGAAGCCAGGGTGATGTGGGGGCTTGCTGGATCTCATAGGACTTTAAGTGAATAAAATATTATGTAAAGAGTGGAGAAGGATAGTGCTGGCATCAGCCATGTCTTGATAAATAGCATAGTGAACCCCAAGACCAAGTGGACAGTTCCTACTGGTAGTTCTTTTATCCCGATTTTCCTGACCCTCTCATGGATTCAAAGTTTCAAAGTACATTTATTATCAAGGTATGTACAACCCTGAGATTCTTCTTCCCATGGACAGCCACAAAACAAAGAAAAATCATGGAACCTGTTCAAAGAAAACATCAAACACCTAACAAGTAAAAAAAGAACAAATAGCGCAAATAGCAAAAAATGAGTGAAAATTGTACCGGATATAAGACGTCAAACTAGAATCCTTGCAACAGTCTAGGAATGTTCAGTTTCGATCAGTTCAGATTAATTTAGTGCTGTCATTCATTGATTGCAGGCCATAGCGCCAGTCCGCTCCAATCAAGATTAGCAATAAAAGGAAGCAACCAGAAACCAGTAAAATGAACTACAGAATCCAACCCAAAAACTGTGTGGAGTAAGCAGGTGGCCCTGAACACCCACTTGCCTTCTGCTCTTGTTCATGTTAATTTCAGTCTCGCTCAACACTTTAATCAGTGAGATCAGTGAGAAATGGAGTCGATCATGGTTTCGCACCCCGGTCTCCAGTCTTCCAGCCCTCCCGTTCGCACAGTCCACTCCAAACCTCACTGAACTCCGTCATAGACAGCAAAGCTCCAGATAGCTCAATCAGCTCAAGCACAAGCCATCAAAATATTGAGTGGGAGGCCAAGGTGCCACGGTAGCGTAATGGTTAGCGTGACACTATTACAGCTCAGCTCAGGGTGTCGGAGTTCAGATTTCAATTCTGCTATTGGTTGTAAGGAGTTTATATGTCCTCCCTATGTGTGTTTCTTCCAGGTGCTCTGGTTTCCTCCCAAACTCCAAAGGCATACCGGTTTGTGGGTGAATTGGTCATCGTAAATTGTCCTGTGATTAGACTAGGGTTAAGTAAGTAGGTTGCTGGGTGGTACGGCTTGTTGGTCCAGAAGGTCTTGTTCTGTGCTGTATCTCTAAACAAACAAAATAAAGATATATATGATTGACAGAATTCAATTCTGACATCCTCCTTTCCTTCTGATCTTCCTACCTGGTAGGCTGAGCTGCTGGAATATGGAACCCGGGTTGCCACACTGTGGAGTATGACTGTAGGATGTCTGACTCAATGAGTATTCTCTCATCTTGATGCATCATGTTTGCAGACAGTAGGCTATCCATTTGTCTAGCGTATAATCAAATGCAATTTCGCTGAACCAAAACAAATATATTTTGTTCTGTAGTGGGTGCAATAAAGAATGGGCTCAAAATCAGCTTTGAAACATAATGTGACACAATTGCTGTAAACTTCATGGGCAGCAACAACATAATGAAAAACAACAACTCGCTTATTTAACACTATTAATACAGCAACATTTGAAGCTGTTAACATCTCAGAACAGAAGGCAGAAAGTTACCTTCATAGTTTTAGTAGTGTCCTAAAGTGTGTCAACAGCTCAGAGGATCTATCCTGGGCCTGACAGAATGATACAATTACAAAGAAAACACACTAGTAGCTATACTTCATTAGGAGGTTGAGATAATTTGGTAAGTTACCAAAGAGTCCAGCAAATTTCTACAGATACACCTAGGAGAGATTCTGACTGGTTGCATCACTGCCTGATGCGGAGGCACCAATGCAGGGGACTGAGGGAAGCTGTAGGTGTTTGTAGACTCAGTTCTGAGTGTGGAGAGAGTGGCCCAGAGGGCTAAGCATGCATCCTTGAGGTGCACCTGTGTTTATTGTCAGTGAGGAAGTATGTTCAAGAGTCTTAAGAAACTGTCCTAAGCCTGGTAATACATGTTTTTGAGCTTTTGCATCTTCTGCTAATGGAGAGGAGAGAAAAGAGAATGACCCAAGACAGCAGGAAGTATCACCAGTCTCAAGGACGGCTTCTATTCCATTGGTATCAAACTCTTCAGTGGACCTCTTTACAGTAAGATGGACTCTTGATCTCACAATCTACTTTGTTACGATCTTGCAATTTATCATTAACCTGCACTGCACTTTTGGTAGCTTTTACATTCTATTCTGCATTGTTATCTTTTTGACTTATTCTAGCACAATGCACTGTGTAATAATTTGATTGTATAATCGGGATGCAAGACAAGATTTTCACTGTATCTCGGTACATGTGACAATAATAAATCATTACTAATACACAAAATGCTGGAGTAATTCGGCAGGTTAGGCTAGTGGTCCTCAACCACCGGGCCGCAAAGCACGGGCTGTGAGGAAACGATACGATTTGGTGATATGAAACGATATGAGTCAGCTGCACCTTTCCTCACTCCCTGTCACGCCCTGTTGAACTTGAACACAGGGTTGGCTGCCAACTGTCCCGTATTAGCTGGGACATCCCATATATTGGGCTAAATTGGTTTGTCCCATACAGGACCGCCCTTGTCCTGTATTTCCCCGCTAAGGTATAGCGTTCCTATGAAACTGTTTGTAAGCCAAAATGGCATAAAGCGAAGAAGCAATTCCCATTAATTCATATGGGAAAAATTTTTGAACGTTTATGAATTTATGATCAGAGATTAAGGGAGCTAGGGCTTTACTCTTTGGAGAGAAAGAGGATGAGAGGAGACATGATAGAGGTGTACAAGATAATAAGAGGAATAGATAGAGTGGATAGCCAGCGCCTCTTCCCCAGGGCACCACTGCTCAATACAAGGGGATATGGCTTTAAGGTAAGGGGTGGGAAGTTCAAGGGGGATATTAGAGGAAGGTTTTTTATTCAGAGAGTGGTTGGTGCATGGAATGCACTGCCTGAGTCAGTGGTGGAGGCAGATACACTAGTGAAGTTTAAGAGACTACTAGACAGGTATATGGGGGAATCTAAGGTGGGGGCTTATATGGGAGGCAGGATTTGAGGGTCGGCACAACATTGTGGGCTGAAGGGCCTGTAATGTGCTGTACTATTCTATGTTCTATATTCTATGTTCCCAGACCCAAAAAATAACCTACCAAATCATACCAAATAACACATAAAACCTAAAATAACACTAACATATAGTAAAAACAGGAATGATATGATAAATACACAGCCTACATAAAGTAGAAATAATGTATGTACAGTGTAGTTTCACTTAACAGAATCGGGAAGATTAAGCCAAAACTGATTTATATAAAAAAAATCAGCACGTACACGCATACGCACACAGGTGCCCGTGCAAGACTTCGTGGTCACGGTAGTCTTTCTCGGGGTTAACACAAGTGTCCTGTATTTGACTGCTATTTTTGTCCCTTATTTATTCGGGAGTGAGAAAGTTGGCAACCCTACTTGAACAACAATCCCCGCCCCCCCCCCCCCCCCACCGGTCAGCCGGTTCGCAAGAATATTGTCAATATTAAACCGGTCTGTGATGCAAAAGAGTTTGGTGATCCCTGGGTTAGGCAGCACTTATGGAAGGGAATAAACACCTGATAATTCAAACTGAAACCCTTCACCAGTGTTGGTAAATGTGACAGTAGTAATCCAATAACAATACGGTCAGAGGAGGAGATAATAGTGCATGTGATGGGCTGAGTATAGTTGGTGAAGTTTGCAGGGTTATTGAGGGATAAGGCCATAAAGAAATTTGAGATCAAGGGCTGTCATTATATTGTGAGATACAGATTTCTCTGTGTTCTCCTGCCCTTTCATCGGACCTAGGCCTCAAGGGGACCATCCAATGTGAGGCAAACTTTATCTGGATGTTAGGGAAAGTTGTGCTGGTGGTTTTGGGATGTTATCTTCAGTAAAAATTGGTGTCCCTGCAGAATGTTCAATCGTCCTGCTGCCCAACTGCCTCATTTTCCATCCCAAAACTGAGAGTAACCTTTGAGAATTTGGAAGGTCCAGTACATCTATTGGAGATGTACAGCACTCCATGACACTTTCTTGAGGAGTTCAGGCCTCTTTAATGTATTGAGAAAGTAATAAAAGAAGCTACAATTGAAACTGCCTTTTACAGTTCTGAGGAATCCAGGAATGACTTTTTCGGTAAAGTCTTTGTTCAAGCAACCAGAAGATAATTTAGAGTCATAGAATTATAGAACATTACAGTATAAAAACAGACCCTTCAGCCCATTTAGTTCATACCAATCATGTCTTCTGCCTTGTTTCATCTATCTGCACCCTCACCATAACCCT
Organism: Mobula hypostoma; assembly: GCF_963921235.1. Classification (NCBI taxonomy): domain Eukaryota; kingdom Metazoa; phylum Chordata; class Chondrichthyes; order Myliobatiformes; family Myliobatidae; genus Mobula; species Mobula hypostoma. The sequence goes on along the minus strand of NC_086123.1, from coordinate 423,537 downwards.
CCATACCTTTCTCATCCATGTACCCATCTGTACTTCTCTTAAATGTTGCAGTTGAACTCATATCTATCACTCCCACTGGCAGCTCTTTCCATTACTCTCTGGGAGAAGAAGTTCCCTCTCAGTTGCTCCTTACCTCTCACCCTAAACCTATGATCTCTAGTTCTAATCTCATCCAAACTGAGGTGAAAAAGCATGCCCCTCATAATTTTGTTTACCACAGCATCATAGAGTCATAGAGTTACAGAACATTATAACACAGAAAAAGCCCTTTGGCCTATCTAGTCCATGCAGTCTGTCTGGTCCCACTGAGCTGCGCCTGGACCATAGCACTCCATACTCTTCCCATCCATGTACTTATTCAAATTTCTCTTAAACGTTACAATTTAACACACATCCAACACTTCTTTTGGTAGCTCATACCACATTTCAACCGCCCTCTGAGATTTTGTTCCCCTCTCCCCTCATTCTTCTATGCTCCGGGGAACCTACTCAACCTTTCACTTAACTTAGGTCCTCAAGTCCCAGTAACATACTTGCAGATTTCTCTGCACTCTTTTAAGCTTATTGATAGCTTTCCAGTAGGTAGGTGACTAGTAAAGCACCAGTAATCCAAAAACAGCTCAACAATGTCTAATACAAAAGTACTCAAAGTACATGTATTATCAAAGAATGTACAAGTTCTACAACCTTGAGATTTGTCGGCTTACAGGCAGTCACAAAGCAAGAAACATCAATTAAAAAAAATGAAGACCAACCCCAGAGTGCACAGAGCAAGAGAAAAAAAACAAATCCTATGACAATAGAAGCAAGCAACAACAGCATTCTGAACCAAACTGCGTCCTTAGATCCAAATTAGTTTCAAATTATACAACTTTAACATGACTTCCCAACTCCTGTACTCAATGCCTTGATTTATGAAGATGAATTATGCAACTTCAACGTGACATTTCAACTCCTGTACTCCATGTCCAGATTTATGAAGATGAATATGCCAAAAACTCTCTCTGTGATTCTATCTACCTGTGATTCAAAGAATTCTGGATCTGTATGTGCAGGTCTCTTTGTTCTACTGTGCACCACAATGGCCTACCATTCAGTGCCTAAGTCTTTATACACTTGCCTGCATTAAATTCAATAGATTACAAGATTAAAGATGATCTTTATTTGTCACATGCACATCAACACTTCGAAACGCACAGTGAAACACATGATTTTGTGTCAATGACCAGCACAGTCTGCATGTGTTGGTGGCAGCCCATAAGTGTTGCCATGCTTCCAGTGCCAACATTGCATGCTTATGTCACACTAACCCTTACCGATATATCGAGGAAACCGGAGCACCTGGAGGGAGTCAATGCAGACAATGTACAAGATCCTTACAGACAGTGGAGGAAATTGCACCCTTAAACGCTGGCACTGTAGAGAGTTACACAAACTGCTATGCTACCATGCTGTCCCATCTCCTATTTCTCAGCTCATCTTCCCAGCTGGGAAACTTGTGCATAGTAAGATCCTATTAACAGTAATGGAATGTTGAAGTAGGTTGTTGATGCAAGGGAAAGTCAAAATATTACTCAGATCTCATTGAAATAGAGCTTGAACAAATGAAGAGTGCTTTCATTAAAGTTTGGATGCATAAGGTGGTATCAACTATAAAGGACATGTATCGCTGACCTGCAAGCCTGGATTACATACTTCTCCTAAGGCAGAAGTCACCACCTACTTGATTCAGAGAGTTCTCTTATTTGGTATTTATACTTCATTTTCATGTCTTTATGAGAGTAAAAAAGATTTTGAGAAGGAATTCCAGAACAAAGGGGCCAGGCCAAAGGAAAATGATTAGACCAGTGAGGATTCAGTATGCTTAAACTTCTAGTTTAGATGTTGTTAAAGTTGCTGAAGTTATGTGACAGCTTACTGGTAGTTCAGAAGACAAGATATACGACTAAAGGCATTTCTATAACACCTTTTCTGAAGTAAATTGTGGTCAACTATCACCACAAACAACGAAGAAGCAAGCAGAGCTGAAGCTTATTCGAAAGATGAGTCATGCTGGTGTATTGCGAAACTGAAATGCACTTTGTTCAATAATTTTTATCACTGTCACTGTTGGAATCAATGATTTGGAGAGAAGTCGATGCGGAAGAATTCTGATGCTCATCCACCCAACCTGGGTGCAAGGTTGGATCGACCCTGACACTGAGTCATTTTGGTGAGATTGAGAATGGCTTCAGGCTGCGTGGCCCCAGTGAGTTGCTGCGCTGGGGCTCAGATCCCAGAGTGAGGCACTACCGGTGCATGAACAATTTAAATGCAGGCCCAGATAGACTGGAAAGCCTGATTCTGAGGACCGGAGGAAAGGTTCGAGCTGGTTTCAGTCGTTTTCCCATGATGTTCATTCCTCTCTCTGGTTGCTGTCAGTTCTGCGAGTTTCATGGCGTCTTTTGCCTCACAAATATGGTGAACTGAGATTGAGGCTTGGGCCTACTCCTGCTGCTCTGGGAAGTGGATCTAAGGACTCAATCTGGTTCAGAATGTTGTCATTTGCTTCTATTGTTTGCATGATGTGCATAATTTATACATTCTTTGTTTATAAATCAATCTTGAATCTTAAACCCATAAGACCATAAGACATAGGAGTATAATTAAGCCATTCAGCCCATTGAGTCAGCTCTTCCATTCTATCACAGCTGGTTTATCATCCTTATCAATCCCATTCTCATGCTTTATCCCCATAGCCTTTGATTCCCTTACGAATCAAGAACCTATCAACCTCACTTTAAATATACCCAATGATGCCTTCACAGCTGTTTGTTGCAATGAATTCCACAGATTCACAGTCCTCTAGGGGCAGAATTGGTAAAGCCCAGAGATCTTGGAAGGTTATCTCAGGAATGGATGTGAGGTGATCTCTTGTTCTTAATTTGGGATATCAGGAGGAGCTAAAGGGAAACACCAACTTTATTCTATTTCTACATTGCCAGGAAAACTGTCTTGCTGTTTCCTCTTTAACCAGAAATATTTATTATTAAGATTTTTCGGCTTTCCTGTTTCTGAGGCTCTTTGGTTAGAATATCTGAAATATTTTCAGAGAAAGAGAATGGAAGAAGCAAAATGAGCCAAACTACAGAGACAATACTTTATTCAGCCAGGAATCAACATACGATAAAACAAGGATTTAGTTTTGATTAAATCTTTGCTCCTTCTCATACGCTTCCTCACCTTTCTTTGACAGGGTTTGACATGCTGATTTAATTCCTGTATAAATTTATGCAGAATATTGTTAGTGACCAGGTTCAGCAAGATAAAGATATGAATTGTACCCATTTACAGCAAGCACTCCCAGGCCAGAATATGTATTCTTAATTGGATGAATAAGGGCAAATCATTGATGGTTGCATTTACAATACACACTAGCAATTCGGTTCTTTTTTACAGCTGTAGAAACAGTAAGGTAACAGAGCAAATGCAGCCTTAATCCACTCTTAAATTATACATAGCTGGTTCAGCACAATGCTGTGAGCTGAAGGACCTGTTCCTGAGCTGCATAGTTCTATGTTCTCTACTACTTATGTAAAGCGGGCACTTTCCTAGTACACTTGTAAAGCTACTCGTTAATGCAAATATCTAATTAATCACGTGGCAGCAATTCAATGCATGAAAGCGTGCAGGCATGGTCAAGAGGTACAGTTGCTGTTCAAGCCAAACATCAGAATGGGAAAAAATGTGACCTAAGTGACTTTGGCCATGAAATGACTGTCGGTGCCAGACAAGGTGGTTTGAGTAACTCAGAAAAATCTGAACTCCTGGGACATTCACACACTACATTCTCTATAGTTTATAGTGAATTATGCACAAAAAATAAAATAAATGACTAGTGTGTGGCATTTTGTGGGCAAAAATGCCTTGTTAAGTAGAGAGGTTAGAGAAGAATGGCCAGACTAGTTCAAGCTGACAACGTGTTACCTTGGTGTGGAGAACAGCATCTCTGAATGCACAACATGTAGATGGGCTACAGCAGCAGAAGACCATGAATATACGCTTAGTAGCTTCTTTATTAGATACAGGAGGTACCTAATAATGTGGCTACGAGTGTAAAACAAAGACCAGTCAAAGACAAAGTAAAATTATTATCCTAGTATGTATATGTCATTCTATACTACTTGAGATTTATTTTCTTTTTGGCATTTACAAGAAAATGAAGCGATAGGGTAGAATTTATGAAAAATTATGCTTAAGTAAAGACTGACAAATAACCAATGTGCCAAAGAAGACATATCATGTAAATAAAAACAGGTAAATAAACACCAAGAACATGACTGATAGAGTGCCTGAAAGTGAGTTTATAGGTTGTGGAATCAGTTAGAGTTGAGGTGAATGAAGTTATCCACACTGGTTGAGGGGTATTTACTATTTCTGGACCTGGTGGAGTGGGACCTAAGTCTCCTGAACCTCTTGCCTGATGATAGGAATGAGAAGGCAGCATGCCTGGATGGTGGGAGTCCTTGATGATGAAAACTGCTTTCTATGGCAGCGCTCCATGTAAACGTACTCCGTGGGGTGGGGAGGGTTTTTGCCTGCGATGGACTGGGCTGTATTGATCCATTTAGATTAATGGAACTATTTAGTATAATTTAGCATTGTGTTCAGCACAGACACTGTCTGCAATAACTGTACTGAATACAATGCTAAATTAAACTAAATATTTTCCCACTGCACATGATCCCTCCATATCCCTCCACTGGAGTCTGCTCCATGCTGAGCAGGCTTAATGGGATGACTAGCCTAATCTGCTCCTAAGTCTTATGGTTTTATTATGGTCAGCGTAGATGAGTTGGGCCCAGAAGATTTGTTTCCATGCTGATTAACGCTACGTCTTTATGATGGGGACAAATGACATACTCATGCTCCTATATCTTACATTGTATCTTATTCTTGTTCCAAAATGGCTGTTAATTCTTCTCCGTAGATGTTGCCTGACTTGCTGATTTCTTCCAACATCTTATGGACATTGCTCAAGATTCCTAGCATCTGCAGAATCTTTGCGTTTATGTCTTAGATTTTATGTTTTTATGAGAGTCAGAAAGATTTTGAGAAGAAAGTCCAGAACTTCAGAGACAGGCCAAAGAATAATTATCAGAATTGTGGGAGCAGGGAACATATAGGAGGGCAGAACTGGACAATCCCAGAGACCTTGGAGGATTACTGCAGTTGTGGGTGTAAGGTCATCACTTGGTTGCTATGGTAACCAGAACAATTGATCTTTGTCTCCTGAGGGCCAGCTTTCCTTTATGGTTTTATAATGCTTAAGCTCAATTTAAACAATCAGGTAAAAGAGAGGACAGTTATGCCTCCTGTCATCTGTCCACACTTGGAATAGGGTGAGCTTACAATATTCCATCAAAAGCTTCTCTGAACCCTATAAGATCTTAGAGACACAAGAGACTGAAGAACCTGGAACCTGGAGCAACAAATAAATCTGATCAATTCAGAAGGTCGAGGAGCATCTATGTGGGTGAAACATATTGTTCATGTTTTGGGTTGAAATCTTTCATCAGGACAGAGACTGGAGAGGGGAGATGGCTGGTATAAACAAGGGAAGGTGAGTCAAGGCAACATGTGATTGGTGGACTGAGGAGTAATGTAAGATGATGACAAGTGATGCCATAAGATCACGCTGAGGGATTTGAAGTCACAAGAGAGACTGCAGATGCTGTAATCTGGAGTAACACGCAAAACACTGGAGGGACTCAGCGGGTCAGGTAGCATTTGTAGAGGAAAATTTTCAGACTTTTCACCTGAACTCTGGAATTTGAAAACAAGATAAGCATTTTAACCAGATATTTGGTCGTGATGTTGCACGTATTATGCTTGGCTCTCTCAGGGGCCAAATGACATACTCCTTCTCTGATATGTTACATCAGTGATTTTCAAAAGGGGCGGTTTCATGTCCTAAGGGGGAGTTAGGGGAAATAGAAGTCATCGAGGATAGTAAGTGGAACCCAAGATTAAGACACGAGACCTGACCAACCGTTAGTAGAGCTGGCACTTCCATAAAAAGAATGAGGCACTGGAACACACTGGAACCATACCTCTGTAGGTGGTGAGCACTCGTCTGAAACTCAGCAATCTCACCTGACCTTACCAACCAAATGGACATTATTGGGGATGCATAAATTAGCAACCAGGGTGCCCAACAGTTCCCTTGACTTGCAGCATGGAACGAGTTCATACAATTTAACAATTGGTAAGTAAAGTACACCCTCTCAACTTTCTCTACAGATCTATGGAAAACACCTCATATAACAATACAGCACTATCATTTGCCAAAAGAGCTGAAAATGATCTTGATAGTGGTGTCATTGCTTTTTATAACATTTCCAAAATGATAGCAATGTGTGGAAAATCTCATACGATTGGTGAAAGATTAATAATGCCTGCTGTATCAGAAGTGCTCACCACTGTTTTCAAAATGGATACCAGTGTTCTAAAATCAATTCACTGAGTAATAAATCTGTAGTTGGTCATATTGACAAAATGAGTGAAGACATTGAATGTCAACTATCCACAAGCTACAAAAAACAGAATTTGGGATACAATTGGATGAGCCAACTGTGCGAGACAATGAGGTATTGCTAATGGCATATGTACGGTATGGAAAAGTTAATGAAGAGATTATTTTTTGTAAAAAATTATAGGTAAATATCGACAGAGAATCAATGTATGACAAGCTCAACATGTATTTTGAGGATAAAAGTATTCCAATTAGGAACATGATTTCTTATGCAACAGATGGAGCACCATATATGACAGGTCACCCTGCTGGTTTAGTGGCATTTATAAAGAAGAAATTCTAAGTCTGTTTATAATCCATCGTGTAATTCATCATCAACATCTCACAGCTAAAAACCTCAGCCAGTGACTTTTTTCAACCAGGACTTTTGTAATATCTGTTATCAACATAATTAAAGCTCATCCATTAACTAGCAGAATATTTTGCCAGTTATGCCAAGATAATAATGAAGAGTTTGAATGCTTACTTCTTCACACTGAAGTGTGTCGGCTGTCAAAAGGCTGCTCTGCCTAAAACATTCCTTTGATCTTTTTGACACTGTGGTGGAAATTTTGCTCAAAGTTGACAAGAGCTTGGGAAACAAGATTGAACTTCTACGTGGAGATGTGGCATACCTAGCCAATATATATGACAAAATGAACGTTCTAAGTATGAAATCGCAGGGTAAGAATTTCAAATGAATCCAGGCAAAAAGTGCAGTGTCGACTTTTACTGGAAATCTGGAAACATACAGTATAAGCAAAACCTTTGAAGAAAAATGTTCTCACTCTTTCCCTGCATGGCAAGTATGGCACTCTTTCTCACAGACAGTGATTTGCAAGGGTACGGCTTACACCTGTGATCACTGAAGAAGGATTTTCAGAATCAATTCAAGGAATTGAACGATCTGAAAATTTCAGACTGGGTAATTGACCCATTTCTTTGCAAGGTGGAAGTATAGAAAGAGAGCTTGCAAGAAGAAATTATCAAAATTCAGAATGATGAAGAAGCAAAAATTCTTTTCAAAAATCTCAGCTTTTGTGGTATGTGGCTACACTGTCATATGAAGTTTTCTGCTCTTTAAAGAAGAGCTAAACTGCTCTTCATTGCATTTTCATCCTCCTACCTTGTTGAAAGAGGCTTCAGTGCAGTGAACAACATACTCACAAAAAACAGAAACTGCTTGGACATTGTGACATGTGGGGAGTTAAGGCTTTTGCTGTCACAACTTAACCAGATATTTCAACTCTTATTAAAAAGCATCAAGCTCGAGGGTCACATTGATTTCAAAGCTGCATAGGTACTGTGTAAGCTAGGTTTAAAGACAAATAAAAATTTAAAGCAGAATCATTCTTCCCATGTTAGCATGTGGTAGAAATGTTTTTTACACTCTAGGTGCATCAGAAAGTATATTGTGCCTAAGAGGAGTGTTGGCAAGTGTGAAGGTGCTTTTGGGGGGCGTTGGGAAGTATGAAAGTGCTTTAGTGGGCGTTGGGTTGAAAAGAATTGGAAAACACTGTGTTACATTTTATGTTTTGATGAAATTCAAAAAGGATTGGAGAAAGAGTGCCAGAACTTAGGAGACTGGCCACAGAATAATTATCGGTTCGATGAGGACTGGGAATATGTAGGAGGGCAGAAGAAATAAAATATTTGGAAGTAGAGAATATATGTTGGATTTGAAATGCATAGTATTAGGAAGCCATAAAGTCATGGACTCTCTGGGTGTCTGAGTCAGCTGTAAAGCTGTATCACAATTGGCCTTGCATTAGATCATTACTCCAGTACAATAACCATTGCTGCCAAATTTTTGCCAATGATCCCCATCTAACCTTGGTATGGGAGGCTTGTATTTTTCAATAAGACTGTATACGGTATAGTGACTGCAGAGATATGGCGTCATCTCACATTTTTAATTAAACAAGAATAAATGGCTTGGAATGATTCTCAACTGGAGAGAGAACTGAGATTATTAGGATTCCCTTAGACTTATGCAATGGGACTGATGAATACAAGTACTCAATGATTGTAGTTCCACCTGCAACAGGGATTCCTAAATTATTTAATGTTAAGGAATAGTCCATTTTTGCTTTCAGATTTTGATTGTTAATGTTCGTAAATTGGGTTTGTGAGTCTCATTAGGATAGTACTTGAGATCTGTCTCCAAGCAATGTAACCTCACTAGGCTATGTTCGTTTTACTTATCAGCACACAAACAGATTAAACAACCTCTCGGTTTGATCTCAGCCAGAACTGTGAGCTGATGAATCATGTCGATATCCCAACTAAAGGGAGCTGGTGAGTGTTAATATTAACAGAGCCTGTGTAAATGCAATGGCACAAGAAATAACTCTGAAGCTGAATAACAGCATACTACGCCAAGATGTGATACAAGACAGAGAGAGAAGCAGGGAGCTTAAGGAAGAAATTACAAAGTTTGGGACCTAAGCATTTTGAAAGTATGTTCACAACAGTGAATCAGATTTGGAAACAGGTTTAATATCACTGACATATGTCATGAAATTTGTTGTTTTGCTGTGGCAGTACAATGCATACATAAAAATCTCTCTACAAATTACAATGACATATGTGCTGTATACAGGTTGAGCACCCCTTTATCCAAAATGCTTGGGACCAGAAGTGTTTTGGATTGTGGATTTTTTTTAGATTTTAACCATATAACCATATAACCATTTACAATTACCGCACGGAAACAGGCCATCTCGGCCCTTCTAGTCCTTGCCAAACTCTTACTCTCACCTAGTCTCACTGACCTGCACTCAGCCCATAACCCCCCATTTCTTTCCTGTCCATATAGCTATTCAATTTAACTTTAAATGACAACATCAAACCTGCCCCAACCACTTCTGTTGGAAGCTCGTTCCACACAGCTACCGCTCTCTGAGTAAAGAAGTTCCCCCTCATGTTACCCCTAAACTTTTGCCCTTTAACTTTCAACTCATGTCCTCTTGTTTGAATCTCCCCCACTCTCAATGGAAAAAGCCTATTCACGTCAACTCTATCAATCCCCCTCATAATTTTAATCACCTCTATCAAGTCCCCCCTCAACCTTCTATGCTCCAAAGAATAAAGACCCAACTTGTTCAACCTTTCTCTGTAACTTAGGAGATGAAACCCAGGTAACATTCTCGTAAACCTTCTCTGTACTCTCTCAATTTTGTTGACATCTTTCCTATAATTCAGTGACCAGAACTGTACACAATACTCCAAATTTGGCCTCACCAATGCCTTATACAATTTCAACATTACATCCCAACTCCTATACTTAATGCTCTGATTTATAAAGGCCGGCATACCAAAAGCTTTCTTCACCACCCTATCCACATGGGATTCCACCTTCAGGGAACTATACACCATTTTTCCTAGATTCCTCTGTTCTACTGCATCCTTCAATGCTCTACCATTTACCATGTATATCCTATTTTGATTAGTCCTACCGAAATGTAGCACATCACATTTATTAGCATTAAACTCCATCTGCCATCTTTCAGCCCACTCTTCTAAGTGGTCTAAATCTCTCTGCAATCTTTGAAAACCTACTTCATTATCCACAACTCCACCTATCTTAGTATCATCTGCATACTTATTAATCCAATTTACCACCCTATCATCCAGATCATTAATATATATGACAAACAACTTTGGAGCCAGTACAGATCCCCGAGGCACACCACTGGACACCGGCCTCCAATCTGACAAACAGTTATCCACCACTACTCTCTGGCATCTCCCATCCAGCCACTGCTGAATCCATTTTACTACTTCATTATTAATACCTAATGATTGAACCTTCTGAATTAACCTTCCATGTGGAACCTTGTCAAAGGCCTTACTGAAGTCCATATAGACAACATCCACCATTTTACCCTCGTCAACTTTCCTAGTAACCTCTTCAAAAAATTCAATAAGATTTGTCAAACATGACTTTCCACGCACAAATCCATGCTGATGTTTTGGAAAATTTCCATTTGTTTAATGAGATACCTTGGGGATGGGACCCAAATCCAAACACAAAATCCATTTGCATTACATATACAGCTCATACATACACCCTGAAAGTAGTATTATATAATAATTTTAATAATTTTGTGCATGAAACAATAATGTGCACATTGAACCATCTGAAAACTATCATTATCTCAGCCACCCAGATGGACAGTCAGTGGCTGGTTGGCATTGCCATCATTCCCAACTCTGAATCTATGTGCTACTGGTAAGAAGTCTTTGCCTTACACTTGTTCATCACACTTGTACTGATGCAGTCATTCAGCATGTTAGATTTTCATCAGTGATGATCTTGGCAAACATTAACACATTTGTCTGCTGCTTCGTGATCAGCAGGCAGTTTATCACCACAATTCTTTGAGAAATTACTGCCACGCTTTTTCTTAAATTTCTGTAACCAGCATGTTGAATATTCACCATTACCTTCAATTTTCAGATCGTCATGATAACCCTTTGCTTGTTTCCTGATGAGCATACCATTAAATGGCATATGTTTGCTTTGATGCTGACAAAGCCACTCTTTCAATAGGAGACTGAACTACTCATTTTTTGCTTTATGCAGTGTTTTTCTATTTTTCATTAACTTCTGTTCACTACATATGTGAGATCACTTCTCAGAGTTGTCTGTGATGTGCAAAGACAAGGAGAAAAGGGCATGTCCTGGGTGATGGGGTTCTTAATTATAGATGTTGCCTTTTTGAGACTTTGGCTTTTGAAAATGTCCTTGATACCCGGGAGGCCAGTGCTCACAATGGATCTGGCTATATTTACAACCCTCTGTAGCTTCTTCTGATCCTGCACAGTGACACCGCCACACCAGATGGTGAAGCAACCAGTGATTAACATTGGGAAACCGTGAACAAAGTTGTGTAGAGGTCTTGCAGGCTTATAGAATTGGAGTTAATTTCAAAGAGAGAGGGGCAAGGGAGCACGAATTGGGGACTAAACGCACTCTCTCCATCTCTGCACGACTCTGGCGATGCTGATGGTTCAGCTTTCACTGCACTTACTTATTCAAGCAGTATTTGCCAAGAACACAACCAGATGGTTTTTATCCATTGATAGATGATAAGAACCCGGAGCCGTTTCAGTTTAATCTAATAATCATCTCACACACTTACTTGTATTATGCCATCCAATATCCATTTAATTGCTTAATTGACAACCAAGAATTATAATTGCAGTCATTGCAAAATCCTTTTCTCTTTCAATCACATGAAACATTTCTTTTAGCTGGAATTTATTCTGCGGTAGTAACATTTTAATCAAAACGTGCCAGCTTCAATACAGTAATAACGTGAACTCAATTAATTACCATCTGTGATGAGTTTGCCACAAAATACAGGAAGACATATGCACAGATATGATAACTGGTTGGGTTAGGCTGCCAAATAGATAAGATTGTATGCTTAATACATTAAAAAAATCACTTACTTGGAAACTCTAATGTGGCAAAAAGTTATGTTGGACTGTGACTTAACAATGATGGGACCTCCCTTCCTCAGCTGAGAAATTCTACTTGGCAACATAATTCTAAGTGCCTAATGTCTCTGCATCAATTGCTTATTCCACTAGAAAGTTAGGTCATTTCCCAAGTAAAGTGGAAAAATATTTTCTTCATGTGCCCTCAGTCCCAGGGCATTGCTCCAAGCAGCATCAAATCACAGAGTCTATTCCCTGTATTTGAGCTTGTTACAAAATTGGCTTCATGTTCTTTCACTGAAATTACACACTACACACACACACACACACACACACACACACACACACACACACACACACACACATACGTACACATGCGGTCTTCTTCAGAAACATCAGCAACAGGATCCCTGTTGACCATATAACCCATCGGCCTACTTCCTCATTCAATAAACTGATGGCTTATCTGATCTTGGTGTCAGCTGCATTTTCCTGACTGCTCCCTATAACTCTTGATGTCCACGAAGTCCAAAATCTAACTGCATCTGCCTTGAAAATATTCAGTGAGCTAGCTTTCATATCTGCTCCAAATCAGAATCAGGATTACTATCACTGAAATATGACATGAAATTTGTTGTTCTAGAGCAGCAGTACAATGCAAAGACATAAATTTATTATAAATCACAAAAATAAATAAACAGTGCAACAAAAAAGAAATAGCAATGCAGTGATCATAGGATGGTGGACCATTCAGAAATCTGATGATGGGGATAAAGGAGCTGTCTCTGAAAGTCTCTGTTAACTGATCTGGGGTGAAAAATTCCTTTGAATGAAGAAATTCCATCTTTTCTTTGCTGTAAATGGACAGCTCCTCAATCTGAAACTATGCCTGAGATTCTACTGCCAAGGGAAATATTATCTCAGCTTCTACTCTGTCAAATACCCTCAAAATCCTGCAAGTCTCAAGAGGATTGCCTTTGGTTTTGTTAAACTCAAATGAATATGGCCCACCTGCTTTAGCTTTCCTTATAAGAAACTCCATCCGCTCATAAATCAGCCTAGTGAACATCTTCTGCATTGTCCCCACTGCAATCACATTCCTTCTTGCATTATTTGCAAACGTTTGTATTTATTCACTCAGAGATGTGGAATGGGGCCTTCCAGCCCAGTGAGACAAACCATCCAGCAACCCACCTATTTAACCCTAGCCTAATCACAGGGCACTTTACAATGACCAATTAACCTACTAACTGGTATATCTTTGTAACGTGCAAGGAAATTGAAGCACCCAGAGGAAACCTATGTGGTCATGGGAAGGACATGAACTATTTACGGATGACATCCGAATTGAACCTGAACTCTTTTGCCCTCAGTTGTAATAGCATTGTGCCAACTGCTATGCTTCCATGATATCCCATAGAACAGAGGAGACTAAAACTCAAGGTGTATAGTTATTGCAAGACTTCCATGTTTTTTATACTCCAAACATAAATGGCATATTCACTTCCGGGGTGCCTAGGAGCGACTTGTGTAGCAGCAGAACTCTCAATGGATACGATTAAATATTCTCATTTCAGCCTGATACAGCTAAAAAGCACAACTGCTTCCAAGGTCAGTACAGTCAACAAAGATGTCTTAATGCATTACTATCACTACTTAAAACTGACGAAACAATGCCGATTGGGGATGGATTCATCTTCGTAGGATTCTTTGCAGGAAACGTGGCGTTCAAAATACAATCAATGATCTCAGAGCTAGGGTGCTGAATCAGAGGAACATAAGTGTCCTTTCCTTCATGGAATCTTCATTAACCCCTTCCGTACCGGATGCAGCGATTCAGATTGACGGGTTTACTATACACCATCAAGATAGAGCACAAATGTATCAGTGCTGTCCCAATTCTGCTCACCAGACCTGGAATATCTAACAGTTAAGTGCCGTCCTTTTTACCTACCACGGGAGTTCTCCGGGGTCATTTTGGTAGGAGTATACATCGCACCTCAGGCCAATGTCAGGCTTTAGACGATTTGAGCAATGGGATCAACATACAGGAAACGGCTCACCCTAATGCCTTCACCATCGTTTTGGAGGATTTTAACCAGGCCAGTCTGAAAAAATCACTAAGCATTTACCATCAACAGGTCACTTGCAATACCAGAGAAAACAACACACTGGACCATTGTTACACCACCATCAAGAATGCCTACCATACTATTCCACACCCTCACTTCAGGAAGTTTGATCACCTGGCTGTACTTCTACTCCCTAAGTATAGGCAGAGACTGAAGACTGCAGCACCAGTAATGAAGACCAAGAAGGTATGGACAAGGGAAGCACAGGAGCACCTATAGGACTGCTTTGAGTCAGTGGACTGGACTGTATTCAGGGTTTCATCTTTGAACCTGGATGATTATGTTGCAGTTGTTACTGACTTCATTAAAACCTGTGTGGATGAGTGTGTGCCTACAAAGACTTACTGTACATTCCCAAACCAAAAGCTGTGGATGAACCAGGAGGTACATCGTCTGCTGAAGGCTGGATCTGTGGAATTCAAGTCTGGCAACCCAGGCCTGTACCAGAAAACCAGGTATGATTTGCGGAGGGCTATTTCAAGGGTGAAGAGACAATTTCAAGTGAGGTTGGAGGCGACATCAGATGCACAACAACTCTGTCAGGGTTTGAAAGACATTACTTCCTACAAAGCGAAACCCAATAACATGAATGGCAGCGATGCTTCACTACCAGATGAAGTCAATGCCTTCTATGTCCGCTTTGAAAGGGAGAATATAACTACAGTTGTGAAGATCCCTGCTGCACCAATGCTAGACTGTCTTTAAAGAGGGTGAACCCTTGCAACGCGGAAGGTCCTGATGAGTACCTGGTAAGGGTTTAAAAACCTGTGCCAACCAACTGGCGGGAGTATTCAAGGACATTTTCAACCCTCACTGCTATGGGCGGATGTACCCACTTGCTTCAAAAAGGCAACAGTTATACCAGTGCCTAAGAAGAATACTGTTAGCTGCCTTAATGGCTATCACCCGGTAGCACTCACATCGACTGCAATGAAATGCTTTGAGAGGTTGGTCATGACTACACTGAACTCCTGCCTCAGCAAGGACCTGGACCCATTGCAATTTGCCTATCGCCACAATAGGTCAACAGCAGATGCAATCTCAATGGCTCTCCAGAAGGCTTTAGACCACTTGGACAACACAATCAACTGTAGCTCAGCATTTAATACCATCATTCCCACAATCCTGATTGAGAAGTTACAGAAGTTGGGCCTCTGTATCTCTGTCTGAAATTGAATCCTCAACTTCCTAACTGGAAGACTACAATCTGTGTGGATTGGTGATAACATCTCCTCCTCGCTGACGATCAACACTGGTGCACCTCAGGGGTGTGTTCTTAGCCCACTGTTCTACTCTCTCTATACCCATGACTGTGTAGCTAGGCATAGCTCAAATACCATCTATAAATTTGCTGATGATACAACCATTGTTGGTAGAATCTCAGATGGTGACGAGAGGGCGTACGGGAGTGAGATATGCCAACTAGTGGAGTGGTGTCGCAGCAACAACCTGGCCCTCAACGTCAGTAAGACGAAGGAGCTGATTGTGAACTTCAGGAAGGGTAAGACAAAGGAACACATACCAATCCTCATAGAGGGATCAGAAGTGGAGAGAGTGAGCAGCTTCAAGTTCCTGGGTGTCAAGATGTCTGAGGACCTGACCTGGTCCCAACATATCAATGCAGTTATAAATAAGGCAAGAGAGCGACTATACTTTATTAAGAGTTTGAAGAGATTTGGTATGTCAACATATACACTCAAAAACTACCATAGATGTACTGTGGAGAGCATTCTGACTGGCTGCATCACTGTGGTATGGGGGAGGGGGGGCGCTACTGCACAGGACCGAAAGAATCTGCAGAGGGTTGAAAATTTAGTGGGCTCCACCTTGGGTACTAGCCTACAAAGTACCCAGGATATCTTCAAGGAGCGGTGTCTCAGAAAGGCAGCGTCCATTATTAAGGACCTCCAGCACCCAGGGCATGCCCTTTTCTCACTGTTACCATCAGGTAGGAGCTACAGAAGCCTGAAGGTACACACTCAGCGATTCAGGAACAGCTTCTTCCCCTCTACCATCCGAGTCCTGAATGAACATTGAACCCTTGGACACTATCTCACTTTTTTTATATACAGTATTTCTGTTTTTGCAGGATTTTAAATCTATTCAATGTGCATATAGTGTCATTGATTTACTTATTAATATTTTATTATTTTTTTTCACTATATTGTATTGTGTATTACATTGAACTGCTGCTGCCAAGTTAACAAATTTCATGACACATGCCGGTTATAATAAACCTGATTCTGCTTCTGACTCTGAGATTGAGCTGGTCGACCGTGATTGGCAGCTCATCTAAGAGAAGGAAAACTCTGATCTCAAACCTTCGTTGCCTTCTAGCTACACCCCGTCATGGGGAAGACTTCGAGAGAAAACATGGAGGAAAAATCGAGAACTGGAGTCCCAAAGGCAGTCCCCATCAGCTGACTGGCCATTCCTGCGATGTCGCTGGTGCCAAATTGTATTGGTCTCTGCCATCCCTTTAGATGGAGAGAGGGAGCCTGCTGCATGGGCAAGAGCTTGTTCACCACGACGTACTGCCCTGGCTTGCATACCAACTTTGACATCCACAATTAGGATGCAACGTCTGTGATCAACCCTGACCAATGGAGGGTCACCACCACGAATGCCTTGAGATAATTCCTTATTTTTCTCTGGAGTGTAGGAGGTTAAGGAGAGACTTAACTCTCTGAGATTCACATATGCCGACACCTAGATGAAGAAACTTTCTATTTCTAACCTGAGCACTGTTAAGTATGCTCAATTTCTACTCATGCACTGTTCATATTCGTAAGACCATAAGACATAGGAGCAGAATTAGGCCATTTGACCCATTGAGTCTGATCCGCCATTCCATTATATTTTATTACCCCCTCAAACCTATTCTCCTGCCTTCTCATTGTATCCTTTGATGCCTTCTGAAGGGGCATCCTTCTTTTCAGAGGCTGAGCTCTCTGGTCCTAGGCACCTCTACTATAGAAAACATCCTCTCTATGTCCACCCTCTCTATCCTTGTACATTCTCCCTGAAACTATGTGGATTTTCTCCGGGTGCTCCTGTTTCCTCCAAAATTTCAAAGATTACAGGTTAGGGTTAGTAAGTTATGGGTGTGCTATGTTGGTGCTGGAAGCATGGGACACTTGTGGGCTTCCCCAGCACAATCCCGGATAGTGTTGCTTGTTGAAGGAAAAGAAACATTTCACTGTATCACACACAAGATGCTGGAGGAACTCAGCAATCAGGCACCTTCTATGGAAATTAATAAACAGTTGACATTTCAGGCTGAGATACTTTTTCACAACTCGAAAGGAAAGAGGAAGATGCCAGAAAGACACATTTCACTGTGTGTTTCAATGTTCCAATGTACGTGCGACAAATAAAGCTAATCTTTAATCTTTATCTTTATCTTTACCCTAAATTCAAGACGGAATCCTGGCACTGAGTTGGTTCATCAGGCTAATGTGAGAACCACAAACTCTTCCGCAGATGAGGCAGGAGGCAGGGGGCAGTGGGTAACTTGTGAGGTGATCCTCTCCTTTTGACATTTACACTGGACTTCCTTGTGCTCCCAGAGCATGAACGAAAGGGACTCAGTACCACACAGCCAGTACTTTACTGGTACCAGGTTACTGTGAAGAAAGTATGCCAGCAGCTTTGTATCATTGGGGGTAATCCCTGTAAATCCTGTAAATTCCAGAAGAAAATGAATCTGAGGTAATATATGGTAACATACATGTGTGTACTTTGATAATAACCTTACTTAGGACTTTGAGATTTGGTATGTCACCAAAGATTCTTGCAAATTTCTATGGTGGATTCTGACTGGTTGCATAACCAACTGGTGTTGAGGCTCCAACACATAGAAACTGCAGAGGTTTGTAGACTCAGCCAGTTCCATCATGGACTCAACTCTCCCCATCATCAAGGCAATATTCAAGAGGCAGTGCCTCAAGAAGGCAGCATCCATCATTAAAGTCCCTCACTATCCCGAGCATTCCCTCTTCACATTACTTCCCCTGAACAGCTTCTTCCCCTTCACCATTAGATTTGTGATGTTGACAAGCCCATAAACATTACCTCATTATTCGTCTTTGCGCTATTTAAAGATGTATGCAACTGTAGTAATTTTCAGTTCTTTCACTGTACTGCTGCCACAAAATAACAAGTCAGTGATGATAATCCTGATTCTCATTATTGGGGAGAGTGCAGTTCTGGAATACAGTCCATAAATGTTGTTGAATATCAGTTCAAAAACAAACTTAATTTGTTATTTTATCATGCAAGTGTAACAAGGTTCGAGAATCTAAAAAAGGGAAGATAAATTAAGTTATTGGGCAGACCATCCATTAAATGGTGAACAGAGCTATAAGCTGAATGGTCCCACTCTGTTCTAATAAATTTCCCATTGATTACCACATTGGCACATTGATTCTCCCCGCTGAAGGAATGTCCATACATTATGCAAATTCTTTGTTTTAATTCAATTAGGAGCATGGCGCAAAAGAAATTGTGATCAAATTAGTGTAGTCCCCCCTTGCATCCCCTGAGTCCTGAACTACTAGTTAATGGGAGCAGGTTCTCTCAATCTAAACCAGTCCCAAACTCATACAGCTCTGTTAAATCTTTCTTTTGGAGAGAAGTTTTACTAGCATTGCAGGCAGTCCAGCGGAAAGTCAGCAAGCTAATTCCTGAAGTGACTAAAGATGTTGGATACATATTCTTTGGAGCTCAGAAGAATGAGGGAGTGATCTTATTGAAACAGAACCTAAGGGGTAAATGTTGAGATGCCAAAGTGAAAGTTGAGCTTGTCATTTACTCAAGTACGTGTATGCACAGGTGCAACAAGAAACCTGTTTGCAGCAGCATCACAGGTACATAACATTATATAAGCTGCATTCAAAAGAAGAACATAATTAAACATAAATTATGCACACATTTTTCAAGAGCATAATCAGAACAAAAAAAAGCTCATTTTAGTAGCAAATGATTGAAGTGTTTCTAAACTGTAGTAATTAGGGCTGTGCTGGTTAGTTCAAGGAGTGAATGGTAAAAGGGACGTAGCTGTTCTTGAACCTCATAGTGCAGGACTTCAGGCCTCTGTACCCCCTGCCTGACGTTAGCCGTGAGAAGATGGCATGGCCTGGATGGTGGGATCATTGATGATCGATGTTGCTTTCCTGAGGCAGAACTTCCTGTACATATGACCCCTAACGGGGAGGAATGTGCCTAAGATGTCTTTCGCTAAGTCCACTACTCACAGGCTGGTGACCAATGGTGTGTCTCAGGGAACTGTTCGTGATTTTTATAAATGACCTGGATGAAGAAGTGGAGGGATGGGTTAGTAAGTTTGCTGATGACACAAAGGTTAGGGGTGTTGTGGACAGTGTGGAGGGCTGTCAGAGGTTACAGCAGGACATTGATAGGATGCAAAACTGGGCTGAGAAGTGGTAGATGGAGTTCAACCCGGATAAGTGTGAAGTGGTTCACTTTGGTAGGTCAAATATGATGGCAGAATATAGTATTAATGGTAAGACTCTTGGCAGTGTGGAGGATCAGAGGGATTTGGGGTCCGAGTCCATAGGATGCTCAAAGCAGCTGTGCAGGTTGACGTTGTGGGTAAGAAGGCATATGGTGTATTGGCCTTCATTAATCATGGAATTGAACTTAGGAGCCGAGAGGTAATTTTGCAGCTATATAGGACCCTGGTCAGATCCCACTGTGCTCAGTTCTAGTCGCCTCACTACAGGAAGGATGCGGAAGCCATAGAAAGGGTGCAGAGGAGATTTTCAAGGATGTTGCCTGGATTGGGGAGCATGCCTTATGACAATAGGTTGAGTGAACTCGGCCTTTTCTCCTTGGAGTGATGGAGGATGAGAGGTGACCTGATAGCGGTGTATAAGATGATGAGAGGCATTGATCATGTGGATAGTCAGAGGCTTTTTCCCAGGGCTGAAATGGTTGCTGCAAGAGGACACAGGTTTAAGGTGCTGGGGAGTAGGTACAGAGGAGATGTCAGGGGTATGTTTTTTATGCAGGGAGTGGTGAGTGCGTGGAAAGGGCTGCCGGCAACGGTGGTGGAGGCAGATACAATAGGGTCTTTTAAGAGACTTTTGGATAGGTACATGGAGCTTAGGAAAATAGAGGGCTATGAGGAGGTCTAGTAATTTCCAAGGTAGAGACATGTTCGGTACAACTTTGTGGGCCGAAGGACCTGTATTATGCTGTAGGTTTTCTATGTTTTTTACTCTTTACAGCTTCTCTGAAGTTTCAAGTCCCAGGCCTCAATTACTCCTTGTTCAATTGGATCCTCAATTTCCTTACTTGCAGACCTTAGTGTGTTCAGATTGACAACAACACCTCCTCCACAATGTCCATTATCACAGGTGCACCACAAGGCTGTGTGCTTAGCCCCCGCTATAACCGCTTTATACTTCCACGTGACTGTGAGGCTAAGTACAGCTCCAGTGCAGTATTTAAGTTTGCTGGCAACACCACTATCACTGGCCGAATCAAAGGTAGTGATGAATCAGTATACAGGAGGGAGAATGAAAATGTGGCTGGGTGGTGCGACAACAACAATCTCCCATTCAATGTCAGCAAGATCAAGGAGATTATTGTTAATTTCAGGAGGAAGAAATTGGAGGTCCATGAGCCAATCCTCATCAGGAGGTCAGAAGTGCAGAGAGTCAGCAACTTTACATTCCTCTGTGTTATCATTTCAGAGGATTTGTCCTGGGTCCAGCATCTAACTGCCATTATGAAGAAAGCACAACAGTGCTTCTACGTTTTTTTTAGAAGTTTGTGAAGATTTGGCATGTCATCTAAAACTTTGTCAAACTTCTATAGATGAATAGTGGAGGGTATATTGACTGGGTGCATCACAACCTGATATGGAGGCATCAATGCCCTCATATGGAAAAGCATAAAAAAAGTAGTTGATATGGCCCAGTCCACCATGGGTAAAGCCCTCCCCACCATTGAGCTGATGTACAAGAAGATCTGTCGCAGGAAAGCAGCATCCATCATCAAGGCCCCCCATTATCCAAGCCAGTGCTCCCTTCTCATCTTTGCCATCAGGAAAAAGGTACAGGAGTCTCAACCGCCAGGTTTAGTAACAGTTATTTCCCCTCATCCTTCAGGTTCTTGAATGAGATTGGATAACTTCACTCAATTTCACTTGACCCCATCACTGAACTGTTCTCGCTGACCTGGAATCACTTTCAAGAACACTTCATATCACGTCTTTGATATTTATGGCTTATTTATTGTTAATATTTCTTTTTTCTCTCTTTCTTTTTGTGTTTGCACAATTTATTGGGTTTTATATTGAATATTCATTGTTGTCTACCCTGTTGGGTATAGTCTTTCAATGATTCTATTGTGTTTCTTGTATTTACTGTGATTGCCTACAAGGAGATGAATCTCAGGGTGTATACAGTGGCATATATACACCTTGATAATAAACTTACTTTGGAATTGAATTTTGAAGAATTACTGTACCAGACCATGATTCAACCAATCAGAATACTTCCGACATGGGTAAAGTTTTGACATTCTCTTCATGGCTTCAGTGTTTCCCCTAGGTATTCAAATTTCCTCCCACATTCCAAGGACGTACAGGTTAAGGTTAGCAAGCTGTAAGCATGCTATGTTGGCGATGAAAGTGTGGTGACAGTTGTGGCCTGCCCCCAGCACATGCTCATACTGTGTTGGTCATTAATGCAAATGATGCATTTCATTGAATGTTTTGATGTTTTGATGCACTTTGTCAAATAAAGATAACATGAAAACAACTCTACCTTCCAGCAATCAGGACCCCTTAGTGTCCTTAAAATGGAACTTGAGCATGTGAGGCATTCATATTGAAAAATAATGAACATTACATCTTCTCAAAGCTATTCTCATTCAAATTCCAGCCTTAACACTGGGTGTGGTTGGAGAACAGGTGACCAGCTCTCTTGGTAACATGGTCTCTGATTCTAGCTGGAATGTTCAAGAAACTCTAAACAGGGCTGAAGAAGGCCTTTTGAGAAGATAGTCTTGAGCATAGACAGCGGAGAAACAAAATATATTTTATCTCTTCACTTTTATTCTCTTTATAACGCAATTACTTGTAATTAAGATTGCAAGCACATAGGAAAGTGTCGCATGATGTATAATCAGCTCATTAAGCTAAGCAGTTATTATTCATTGCAAGCTAAGATTTTGTTCTAACACACTACTCTATGTAACAATGATCCATTATGGTGAAGTTCTGGTTAACAGAATGCCGTGAAAAGATGTGTCTTCACCTTTGACCCTTGGGTTTCCATCCAGCTATGTGACTGTGAGGCTCATTTTACTCTGAGAACCCTGGAATCTACAAGATGGGTGGCTTATTCAAAGTAACACACACAAAATGCTGGAGGAACTCAGCAGGTCAGACAGCATCTATGGAAATGAAAAAGCAGTTGAAGTTTCAGGCTATGATCTTTATTCAGGACTGGAAAGGAAGGGGAAGATGCCAGAATAAAAAGGTGGGGAGAGGGAAAGGAGGACTAGCTAGAAGGTGAGAGGTGAAGCCTGGTGGGTGAGAAAGGAAAAGGGCTGGAGAAGAAGGAATCTGATGGGAAAGGAGAATGGCCCATGGGAGAAAGGGAGATGAGGGGCACCAAGGGAAGGTGATATTGAGGCGAGGAGAAGAGTTAAGAAGCCACACTGGGGAATAGAAGAAGAAGGAAGGGGGAAAGACTAAAAATACTTCACTTTGAAGTGTTCAAGCATTCACAAGACTTCAAGTATTGAGGGAACAATTCACCTACAAATCTGCGGAGGTTGTATATTATACCCTGATGCAGCCTCCTCGACACTGGTGAAACCCAATGCAAGTCAGGGGACCGCTTTGTCAGGCATCTCTGCTCCATCCACCAAAAAGCGGAACTTCCTGGTGGCCAACCATTTTAAATCTTATTCCCATTCCCATTACACCATGTCAGTCCATGGCCTCCTCTTTTGCCATAATGAGGCCACTCTCAGGGAGGAGAAGGAACACCTTACATTCCATCTAGGTAGCCTCCAACCTGATGGCATGAACATCAATTTCTTCTTCCAATAATTTTTTCTCTCTCCCTTTTCTCTTCTATTCCCAATTCTGGCCTCTTACCTCTTCTCCTTACCTACATAACACCTCCTCCTGCTACCCCTTCTTCTTCCTGAGGAAGAATCTCGGCTCAAAATGTCGACTGTACTCTTTTCCATAGATGTCGTCTGGCCTGCTGAGTTCCTCCATCATTTTGTGTGTGTTGCTTGGATTTCCAGCATCAGCAAATTTTCTCTTGCTTAGTTCTTCTTCTTCCCTTTCTCATTCGATAGCTTTCAATGAGGCTTTCAATTTCTTCCAAATTCCGGTTAATGCTCCAGTAAATACATATGACAAGCCGTTCAAACCTAGAATCATTTTCACGAACCTCCTTTGAAACCTCTCCAGTTTCAGTAAATCCCTTCCAAGATAAGGGGCCCAAAACTGCTCATAATACTTCAAGTGAGACCTCGTGTGCTTTATAAAGTTTTAACCTTAGATCCTTGCTTTTATATTCTGGTCCTCTTGAAATGAATGCTAACATCACATTTGCCTTCCTCGCCACAGACTCAACCTGCAAATTAACCTTTAGGGAATCCTGCACAAGGACCCCCAAGTCCTTTTGCACCTCAGTTTTTTGTATTTTCTCTCCATATAGAAAATAGTTAACCCTTTCACTTCTTCTACCAAAGTGCACAAACATACACTTCTCAACATTGTATTCCATCTGACAGTTATCTGCCCATTCTCCTAATCTGCCTAAGACTTTCTGTAGCCTCTCTACTTCCTCTAAACTGCCTGCACTTCCACCTATCTTAGTATCATCTGCAAACTTTGCAAGAAAGTCATTAATTCCATTATCCAAGTCATTGACATGTAACGTAAAAAGAATTGGTCCCTGCACTGACCCCTGTGGAACACCACTAGTCACTGGCAACCAACAAGAAAAGGCTCCCTTTATTCATGCTCTTTGCCTCCTGCCAATCAGCCGCTGCTTAAACATACTAGAATCTTCCCTGTAATACCATGGACTCATAGCTTATTAAGCAGTCTTATGTGTGGCACCTTATCAGGCCTTCTGAAAATGTAAATCTCTTATCTCTTCCATGGGTGAAAACATCTCAGCTGGAAATTCGTAAGGAAATAATCATTAAATGATGGTGATGGTCTCTCATCATCGATGTTCCACAGACTTCCATCAATAACTCTTCCATTAGCACATCTTACTGCAAACTATCTGTCTCATTTATCAGTTCCAATCCCTGCTTGAGACAATAATGGAAGGATGGCTTGAGGAAGGGAACAGCCTGAGAGGAAGGGTGATCGGGGTTTTTCCCAAGGAGGAAAGCATAAAGAACAGAGCACAGAAGTTGTAGATTGATAGTCAAAGCCAGGAGGCCTATCCTGACCTGGAGGTTGAAGACTGTCCATTTGTGTGGGTGTGGGTTGGAGGGAGAGTGGGAGAGAGGAAAGGAGCTTCTTTTGTTGTTGTTGTTTTGTTGCTTGCTGGGTTCCAGTTAATTGTGTTCTGTGTTCTGCCAAGCATTGTGGGCATGCTATGTTGGTCCAGAATGTATAGCAATACTTGCAGAGTGCAAACTGAATCTGAATCTGAATATCAGTT
Organism: Mobula hypostoma; assembly: GCF_963921235.1. NCBI lineage: Eukaryota > Metazoa > Chordata > Chondrichthyes > Myliobatiformes > Myliobatidae > Mobula > Mobula hypostoma. The sequence goes on along the minus strand of NC_086123.1, from coordinate 398,725 downwards.
GAGTTTGCAGGGGATATGGAGGGGGTGATGATGAAGTGAGATGGAGTTGAGTTTGGAGAGGAGATGAAGGGGCTGATAGTGAAGTGAAATTGAGTTGAGTTTGCAGGGGAGATGGAGTTGAGGTAAGAGGAGATGGTGAAGTGAGATGATTTGAGGTGAGGGTGGTTGAGGGGGTGATGGTGAAGTGAGGATTTGAGTTGAGGTTGAGGAGGTGATGATGAAGTGAGATAGAGTTGAGGAGAGGGGAGTTGAGGGGGTGATGGTGAAGTGAGATAGAGTTGAGGAGAGGGGAGTTGAGGGGGTGATGGTGAAGTGAGATAGAGTTGAGGAGAGGGGAGTTGAGGGGGTGATGGTGAAGTGAGATAGAGTTGAGGAGAGGGGAGTTGAGGGGGTGATGGTGAAGTGAGATAGAGTTGAGGAGAGGGGAGTTGAGGGAGTGATGGTGAAGTGAGATAGAGTTGAGGTGAGGGTGGTTGAGGGGGTGATGGTGAAGTGAGATAGAGTTGAGGAGAGGGGAGTTGAGGGGGTGATGGTGAAGTGAGATAGAGTTGAGGTGAGGGTGGTTGAGGGGGTGATGGTGAAGTGAGATGATTTGAGGTGAGGGTGGTTGAGGGGGTGATGGTGAAGTGAGATGATTTGAGGTGAGGGTGGTTGAGGGGGTGATGGTGAAGTGAGATAGAGTTGAGGAGAGGGGAGTTGAGGGGGTGATGGTGAAGTGAGATAGAGTTGAGGAGAGGGGAGTTGAGGGGGTGATGGTAAAGTGAGATAGAGTTGAGGAGAGGGGAGTTGAGGTGAGAGGAGATGGTAAAGTGAGATGATTTGAGGTGAGGGTGGTTGAGGGGGTGATGGTGAAGTGAGATAGAGTTGAGGAGAGGGGAGTTGAGGGGGTGATGGTGAAGTGAGATAGAGTTGAGGAGAGGGGAGTTGAGGGGGTGATGGTGAAGTGAGATAGAGTTGAGGAGAGGGGAGTTGAGGGGGTGATGGTGAAGTGAGATAGAGTTGAGGAGAGGGGAGTTGAGGGGGTGATGGTGAAGTGAGATAGAGTTGAGGAGAGGGGAGTTGGAGGAGGATAAGCTGAGGGAAGGGAATGAGTTGAGCTGATGGAGAGATAGGAGAAAATGGATATTGGAGGAGAGGCTGTGGGGAGTTGGTGGGTGGATAAGGTGAGAAAAGAAGAAGGTGAGTGGGGGTTGATGGAGTGGGGGACAAGTATGAGTGGGAATGGCAAAGGCTGTAGGCACATATGGGTATGGTGAAGATAATGATAGAGAGAGAGAAAGAGGGAGAGAGAGAGAGAGAGACGTACAGATCCATAGACATAGGGACAGGGACAAGGAGACAAAGACATAGGGACAGGGGTAGGGAGGTAGATAAAGAAAGACAGAGAGAGAGGGACAGAATACAGTATACAAATCACGTAAAGCTGGAAAAGTGAGACGTGCTCATAGGAAGACAAATGCAGTTACCTTGTGAACAGCAGTTAAAAACCCAAGAATTTTCTTTTCAATAACAATTCCTTCCTTACTAAAGTTGTAAATAAAAATATACCCACAGGCCAGGGAGGATGGTTAATAAAAACAAAAATAGTTATATAAGGAAGAGAGAGAATCAACAGTACAAAATTCTGCCTTGTGGGGGATGGTAGGTCTCACCGTGAATTTATGTAATTGGATGATTAACTGGTAGTAGTGGTTTATTTAAAGGTTTCTATTAAATTGTTTCTATGCTGCTTTGTAGTCACAGTTTAGTATACTGACATATTTTATTATATTGTATAACAAACCCACTGAAAATATACATATGTATTTAAATCTGAACAACTTGACACATCATTCCTGCAAAGATTAAGCAGTAACCTCCATTGGCCCAAAGTGTATGAAGACTCTTGCACTGATGAATGCACAATATGCTTCACTGAAGTCAGCAGGTTTAAAACTACACCCACTTCAGAGGAGTTTTATTCTTTACGTGTTGAGGAGGAACAGACTGAGGAACTATGGTTCAGTGGGTAGAGCCTTCACTTCTGAGTCAAAATTTTGAGTGGTTCAATCCCCACTTCAGCACAAAAGTCACAGATCTTTCCAGTGAACAGTGCACTGATTTGGGTATTGTTTTCAGGTAAGACAATAAAGTAAGAAGCTGCTCACTCTTTCTAGTTGAAGAGTAGATCCTCTAGCACTTCTTTTTTTTTGAATAAAGAAGATTAAGCTCGTTAGCTTGTGCACTATTTATCCTTCACTCCAATTATCAAAAAGAAATGTAATCATTATTAAATTACAATGTGAGAGATTTGCATTATTTGGCACACGTATATTGAAACATCGAAACATTCAGTGAAATGCATCTTTCTCATCAAATCAGATCTGCAAGGATTGTGATGCGCAGCTCCCAAGTGTTGCCACGCTACTGGTGCCAGAGTAGCATGGCCACAGCTTACTAACTCTAACTCGTTATTTTAAAGATACAGCATGGTAGCAGGCCCTTCCAGCCCAATGAGCCTGTGCTGCCTAATTAGATCCATGTGACCATAACCTAATAACTCATCCGTCTTTGGAATATGGGAGGAAACTGGAGCACCCAGAAGAAACTCATGTAGTCATGGGGATAATGTAACACTTCCTTCCAGCCAGCAGCAGGAATTGAATCCTAATCGCTTGAGCTGTAATGACATTACATTAATCGCCGTGCTGCTACTGTGGACATAGACTGGCTGCCAAATTTCCTACGTTACTACAGTAACTACTGTTAACATGAACATAATTTCCAGAGGTTATGATGGGAACAATATAAATGCAAGCTTTCCCTTATTTTACACATACCATTTAATATGGCCTATAATGTATGAAAATTGGTTTCTGTTGGGTTTGGTCATCTCTCCATGCTAAGCTCACTGATTCCTCCAGAGCAGCACACAAAGTGCTGGAGGAACTCGGTAAGTCAGGAATAAACAGTTCACGTTTTAAGTTAAGATTTTTTTTATCAGAATTAGCCAGAAAACTCTCAGCTTGAAACATTGACTGTTCATTCCTCTCCATAGATGCTGCCTGACTTACTGAGTTCCTCCAACACTTTGTGTGTAGTTCTCCAGATATACAGCTTCTTCAGAATCTCTTGTGGTTCCCAGTCCCAGTCAGGAACCAATAGTCTTTACTGGAGCTCAAGACTCTGTCACTGCCAAACACATATAATGTCAAGCCTGCCTGAATCTCCTCCTATTTTTCATTGCCTGCCAACTGCTCACTAAGTAGGTTTGCCCTTGGCCAAGACACTGGATAGCTGCCAATGTTCATGGATCATTCCCTGGCAAGACATGAGATCCATCTTTTCTTCTTTGATTAACAGAACAGAAAGCTGAATTGAGAAAATAGATGGCAAATTCACAAGCCTCACATCCACCACATCAGAGAAATGTTTTTTATCCAGCTCTATCCCTCTCTCAGAATGAAAAGATCAGCAACAAGGAACAATGTGAGGTGCCATCTGGATCAAAGTAGCCTTCTTGACTGGCACTGTGCTGAATATTCACTTGTCTTCCACTGTCTCTGCCATGCACATCATAAAAAAAATTGCAAAAACGCATTGAAACATTTTTTAAATGACACTTGCCTAATATCTAAACCAAAAAGGCACGCATTTGGGAAAACTTTCTGAATCTGTGTTTCCATGGTGTTTGACGCTTAAAAGACTCACAAGATTATGGGGTAAAGATTAGTTTTATTTGTCTCACATAGATTGAAACATACAGTGAAATGTGTTGTTTATGTCAATAACCAACATGACCTGAGGACGAGTTGTGGGTAGTCTGCAACTGTCACATGCTGATGGTGCCAACACAGCATGGACCCAACTTACTAATGCTAATCCATAAATCTTTGGAATGAGGGAGGAAACCAAGCACATGGAGGAAACCCACGCAGTCAAGGACAGAATATACAAGCTCCTTACAGACAGTGGTGAGAATTGAACCTGGGTCACTGGCACTATAAAGTATTAAGCTAACCACTACACTACCATGCTGCCCTTTAGCTGGCTGTTGGTTGCTCCAGATTCCTGTATCGACAGACTCCTGAATCCGCACTGTACTACTCCATGACAAAGTCTCTTCAAGATATGTGGATATTCTCCTCCCACTGATGGGAGTTCTGTGAGACTCTCTCCCACTGCTCTCCCTCTGTGTGAGTCCTGATAAAGGCTTTCGACCCAAAATGTCAACAGCTATGCAGGTTGACTTTGTGGTTAAGAAAGCGTACGGTGTACTGGCCTTCATCAATCCTGAAATTGAATTTAGGAGCCGAGAGGTAATGTTGCAGCTATATAGGACCCTGATCAGACCCCACTTGGAGTACTGTGCTCAGTTCTGGTCACCTCATTACAGGAAGGATGTGGAAACCATAGAAAGGGTGCAGAGGAGATTTACAAGGATGTTACCTGGATTGGGGAGCATGCCTTATGAGAATAGGTTGAGTGAACTCAGCCTTTTCTCCTTGGAGTGATGGAGGATGAGAAGTGACCTGATAGAAGTGTATAAGATGATTAGAGGCATTGATCGTGTGGATCGTCAGAGGCTTTTTCCCAGGGCTGAAATGGTTGCTGCAAGAGGACACAGGTTTAAGGTGCTGGGGAGTAGGTACAGAGGAGATGTCAGGGGTAAGTTTTTTACTTAGAGAGTGGTGAGTGCGTGGAATGGGCTGCCAGCAATGGTGGTGGAGGCGGATACAACAGGGTCTTTTAAGAGACTTTTGGATAGGTACATGGAGCTTAGAAAAATAGAGGGCCATAGGTAACCGCAGGTAATTTCTAAGGTAAGGACATGTTTGGCACAACTTTGTGGGATGAGGGGCCTGTATTCTGCTGTAGGCATTCTACAAGTATGCAGAGAGCAAGAGGATAAGATATGAGAGAATAAGACCAAACAAGTGTGCCAGTGGAACCGAAGGAGATAGCAGTGGTACTTAATGAATACTTTGCTTTAGTGTTCACTACAGAAAAGAATCTTGGAAATTGTAGGGATGACTTACAGTGGATTGAAAAGCTTGAGCATATAGACATTAAGAAATAGGATGTGCTGGAGCTTTTAGAAAGCATCAAGTTGGGTGAGTCTCTGGGACCAGACGAGATGTACCCCAGGCTACAGTGGGAGGCGAGGGAGGAGATTGCTGTCCCTCTGGTCATGATCTTTGCATTATCAACGGGGACGGGAGAGGTTCCAGAGGATTGGAGTGTTGCAGATGTTGTTCCCTTATTCAAGAAAGGGAGTACAGATAGCCCAGGAAATTATAGACCAGTGAGTCTTACTTCAGTGGTTGGTAAGTTGATGGAAAAGATCCTGAGAGGCAGGATTTATGAACATTTGGAGAGGCATAATATGATTAGAAATAGTCAACATGGTTTGTCAAAGGCAGGTTGTGCCTTACGAACCTGATTGAATTTTATGAGGAGGTGACTAAACACATTGATGAGGGTAGAGCAGTAGATATAGTATATATGGATTTCAGCAAGGTAGTTGATAAAGTTCCCCATGCAAGGTTTGTTGAGAAAGTAAGGAAGCATGGGATCCAAGGGGACCTTGCTTTGTGGATCCAGAATTGGCTTACCCACAGAAGGCAAAGAGTGGCTATAGATGGGTTATATTCTTCATGGAGGTCAGTGACCGGTGGTGTGCCTCAGAGATCTGGTCTTATATATAACCATATAAATATATAACAATTACAGCATGGAAACAGGCCATCTCGGCCCTTCTAGCCCATGCCGAACTCTTACTCTCACCGAGTCCCACCAACCTGCACTTAGCCCACAACCCTCCATTCCTTTCCTGTCCATATAGCTGTCCAATTTAACTTAAAATGACAACATCGAACCTGCCTCAACCACTTCTGCTGGAAGCTCGTTCCACACAGCTACCACTCTCTGAGTAAAGAAGTTCCCCCTCATGTTACCCCTAAACTATTGCCCTTTAACTCTCAACTCGTGTTCTCTTGTTTGAACCTCCCCCACTCTCAATGGAAAAAGCCTATCCACGTCAACTCTATCTATTCCTCTCATAATCTTAAATACCTCTATCAAGACCCTCTCAACTTTCTATGTTCCAAAGAATAAAGACCCAACTTGTTCAACCTTTCTCTATAACTTAGGTGATGAAACCCAGGTAAAATTCTAGTAAACCTTCTCTGTACTCTCTCTATTTGGTTGACATCTTTCCTATAATTTGGTGACCAAAACTGCACACAATACTCCAAATTTGGCCTCACTAATGCCTTGTACAATTTCAACATTACATCCCAACTCCTATACTCAATGATCTGATTTATAAAGGCCAGCATACCAAAGGCTTTCTTCACCACCCTATCCACATGAGATTCCACCTTCAGGGAACTATGCACCATTTTTCCTGGATCCCTCTGTTCTACTGCATTCTTCAATGCCCTACCATTTACCATGTATGTCCTATTTTGATTAGTCCTACCAAAATGTAGCACCTCACATTTATCAGCATTAAACTCCATCTGCCATCTTTCAGCCCACTCTTCTAACTGGCCTAGATGTCTCTGCAAGCTTTGAAAACCTACTTCATTATCCACAACTCCACCTATTTTAGTATCATCTGCATACTTATTCATCCAATTTACCACCCCATCATCCAGATTATTAATGTATATCACAAATAACATTGGAGCCAGTACAGATCCCTGAGGCACACCACTAGTCACCGGCCTCCAATCTGACAAACAGTTATCCACCACCACTCTCTGGTGTCTCCCATCCCGTCACTGCTGAATCCATTTTACTACTTCAATGTTAATACTTAATGATTGAACCTTCCTAACCAACCTTCCGTGTGGTACCTTGTCAAAGGCCTTACCGAAGTTCATATAGAGAACATCCACCACTTTACCCTTGTCAACATTCCTAGTAACCTCTTCAAAAAATTCAATAAGATGTCATTGATGACCTTCCATGCATAAATCCATGTTGACTGTTCCTAATCAGACCCTGTCTATCCAGATAATTATATATACCATCTCCAAGAATACTTTCCATCAATTTACCCACCACTGACGTCAAACTCACAGGCCGATAATTGCTAGATTTACTCTTTACCCTTTTTAAACAATGGAACAACATCAGCAATATGCCAATCCTCTGGCACCATCCCCATTTCTAATGACATTTGAAATATTTCTGTCAGAGCCCCTGCTATTTCCACAGTAACTTCCCTCAAGGTCCGAGGGAATTTCCTGTCAGGACCCGGAGACTTAACCACTTTTATATTCCTTAAAAGCCCCAGTACTTCTTCTTTAATCATCATAATTTCCATAACTTCCCTACCTGTTTCCCTTATCTTACATCATTCAATATCCTTCTCCTCAGTGAATACCGAAGAAAAGAAATGGTTAAGAATCTCCCCCATCTCTTTTGGCTCCACACGTAGCCGTCCACTCTCATTCTCTAAGGGACCAATTTTATCCCTCACTATCCTTTTGCTATTTATATAATGATAGAAACCCTTGGGATTTATTTTCACCTACCTTGCCAAAGCAACTTCATATCTTCTTTTAGCTTTTCTAATTTCTTTCTTAAGATTCTTTTTACATTCTTTATAAATCTCGAGCACCTCATTTACTCCATGCTGTCTATATTTATTGTAGATCTCTCTTTTTTTCTGAACCAAGTTTCCAATATCCCTTGAAAACCATGGCTCTCTCAAACTTTTAACCTTTCCTTTCAATCTAACAGGAACATAAAGATTCTGTACTCTCAAAATTTCACCTTTAAAAAGCCTCCATTTCTCTATTATATTCTTCCCATAAAACAAATTGGCCCAATCCACTCTTTCTAAATCCTTCCACATCTCATCAAAGTTAGCCTTCCTCCAATCAAAAATCTCAACCCTGGGTCCAGACCTATCCTTCTCCATAATTATATTGAAACTAATAGCATTGTGATCACTGGACCTGAAGTGCTCCCCAACACAAACCTCCGTTACCTGACCTATCTCATTCCCCAACAGGAGATCCAAACTGCCCCATCTCTCATTGATACCTCTATGTATTGCTGCAAAAAACTATCTTGCACACATTTTACAAACTCCAAACCATCCAGCCCTTTTGCAGTATGGGCTTCTCAGTCTATGTGTGGAAAATTAAAATCTCCTACAATCACAACCTTGTGCCTACTAATATCTGCTACCTCCTTACAAATTTGCTCTTCCAATTCTCGCTCCCCATTTGGTGGTCTATAATACACCCCCATAGGAGTTACTGCACCTTTCCCGTTCCTCAATTCCACCCAAATAGCCTCCCTAGATGAGCCCCCTAATCTATCCTGCCAGAGCACTGCTGTAATATTTTCTCTGCAAGCAATGCAACCCCTCCCCCTCTTGTCCCTCCGATTCTATGACACCTGAAGCAATTAAAACCAGGAATATTTAGTTGCCAATCACACCCCCCCGAAACCATGTTTCACTAATAGCTACCACACCCTGCTTCTAGGTATCAATCCATTCTTTAACCTCATCCACCTTTCTTACATTGCTTCTAGCATTAAAATAAATGCATTTAAGAAATTTCCACCTCTTACTCTCTGTTTATCACTAACTGTGCCAACATTTTACTATTTTCTTTTTCTTCCTTCTTCCCTACATCTGTTCCTACACGCTGGTTTCCCTCCCCACCGTATCTAGTTTAAATCCACCAGAGCCTCTCTCGCAAACCTACCCGCAAGAATATTTGTCCCCCTCCAGTTCAGATATAGACCGTCCCGCTGGAACAGGTCCCACCTTCCCTGGAAAACTGCCCAATTATCTATAAATCTGAAGCCCTCTCTCCTGCACCATGCCTTCAGCCATGTGTTGATCTGTGCTATCTTACTATTTCTAAACCCGCCTGCGCGTGGCATTGGTAGCAATCCTGAGATTGCTATCCTGGAGGTCCTGTCCTTTAACTTAGTGCCTAATTCCCTAATCTCGCCTTTCAGGACCTCCTCACTCTTCCTACCCATGTTATTGGTCCCTACATGGACCACGACATCCGGCTGCTCACCCTCCCTCTTGAGAATTCTGAGAATTCGATCCCAGATATCACGGACATTGGCACCAGGGAGGCAACAGACCAACCGAGATTCTTGATGTCTTCCACAGAACCTCTTATCTGTCCCCCTAACTACTGAATCCCCTATCACTACTGCTCTCCTCTTTTCCCTACTTCCTTTCTGAGTTGAGGGTCCCATCTCGGTGCCAGAGACGCAACCACTGCAACTTGTCCCTGGTAGGTCGTCCCCATCAATAGTATCCAAATCGATGTACTCATTATGGTGGGAACTGCCACAGGGGTGCTCTGCTCATTCTGTCTATTCCCCTTCCCTCTCCTGACAGTCACCCAGCTACCTGTCTCCTGACTCTTAGGGGTGACTATCTCCCTGTAACTCCTCTCTATTTCTGCCTCTGCCTCCCGAATGATCTGAAGTTCTTCCAGCTCCAGCTCCAGTTCCGTAACTCGGTTTGTCAGTAGCTGCAGCTGGATGCACCTTTCGCAGGTGTAATCATCAGGGACAATTATGCTCCCCCTGACTTCCCACATCCTGCAAACGGAGCACTCAACTGCCCTAACTGCTGCCTCCATTACCTACTCCTAAGGTAATTAGATTTATTTAAGGAGCTTACTCTGCCTTACCACACTTAGAGTGAAGCTCTTCCTCAGCATCTGCTTGCCAAAGCCTCAGGATCCAAAGCCTTCCTACTCTGTCTGCCTCTACTCCGTCACCTGCTACAATGTCGCCCGCTCCGTTAATCTGCTCTCTTTTAAATACTCCTGCTGCCTCAGGGTCCGACTTACACACGCTTGCGCAGTCGTGCCCTGTTCAACTGCCAAAGAAAATGACCAGCTTCCACAATCTGCTCTCTTTCATGGACCCCTTCTCTTCATGATTTTTTTAAAATGACCTGGATGAAGAAGTGGAAGGATGGGTTACTAAATTTACTGATGACACAAATGTTGGGGGTGTTGTGGATAGTGTGGAGGGCTGTCAGAGGTTACAGCGGGACATCTATAGGATGTAAAACTGGGCTGAGAAGTGGCAGATGGAGTTCAACCCAGTTAAGTGTGAGGAGGTTCATTTTGGTAGGTCAAATATAATGGCAGAATATAGTATTAATGGTAAAACTCTTGGCAGTATTGAGGATCAGAGGGATCTTGGGGTCTGAGTCCGTAGGACACTCAAAGCTGCTGCGCAGGTTGACCCTATGGTTAAGAAGGCATATGGTGCATTGGCCTTCATCAACTGTGGGATTGAGTTTAAGAGCGGAGAGGTAATGTCACAGCTATATAAGACCTGATCAGGCCCCACTTGGAGTACTGTGCACTGTTCTGGTCACCCCACTACAGGAAGGATGTGGAAATTATAGAAAGGGTGTAGAGGAGATCTACAAGGATGTTGCCTGGATTGGGGAGCATGCCTTGTGAGAATAGGTTGAGTGAACTCAGCCTTTTCTCCTTGGAGCAGATGAGAGGTGACCTGATAGAGATATATAAGATGATGAGAGACATTGATCATGTGGATAGTCAGGGGCTTTTTCCTAGGGCTGAAATGGCTAACACAAGAGGGCACAGTTTTGAGGTGCTTGGAAGTAGGTTCAGAGGAGAGGTCAGGGGTAAGTTTTTTTTTATGCAGAGTGGTGAGTGCATGGAATGGGCTGCCGGCGACGGTGGTGGAGGCAGATACGATAGGGTCTTTTAAGAGACTCCTGGATAGGTACATGGAGATCACATATTGGTAACATTCAGCAAAGTTCCATCAATAGAACATGTCCGAACTCTAATACAACTCCAGCCCATTAAATGTGAATGGTTTGAAGAGAATCCTGATTCTTCTTTGTAATTTTGTTACATACTAATCTTTTATTGACAATTATTTTATTTATTTGAAAGAGTGGGCATGCATAAGGACTACTGAATTATGTCCCTCAAGGACATTGGCAAACTAAATGGGCTTTTATGACAATATGGTAGTTTCACAGTGATTCTTACCAGATTAATTTCATCAATGAAATTTAAAATCTACTCTTGCTGTTGAAAAATTTAGATCCATGTCACAGTTGACCTGGTCTATCAGTAAATTAACCAGAATGCTGCGTTAGCCCTACTTCATGGTGGCTTTGCAATTAGTGTAATGCTTTACAGCACCAGTGATTGGGGTTCATATCCCGCTGTGTTGTGTAAGGAGTTTGCATATTCTTACTGTAACCACATGGGTTTCCTCCTGGTGATCTAGTTTCCTCCTACAATCCAAAGATGTACAGGCTAGTGTTAATAAATTGTGGGCATGCTATGTTGGTGTTGGAAGCATGGTGACACTTTGGGGCTGCCCTCAGCACAACCTATGACTGCTTTGGCCAAAGACGCATTTCACTGTATGTTTTGATGTATAGGTGACAAATAAAGCTAATCTTTCTTCCAATCTTTAATTACTTGCAATATAACATAAGCACCATTTACCTGACACTTTGTCTAAGACACTCATCAGGCATTTTGTCTGCTTATATCCTGGAATGTGGATTATTCACCGTGTCCAATTTTGTATTTTTTAAGCAGGAAAGGCAAAGTGGTGGGAAGGGAATGCAGTGAGGATTTTGTTTAAATCTCAATTACTGTCAGCAGGTAGAAGACACAATCACTATCCCAATATTCTTTCAGATCGCTTGAAACTGTTCCTCCATTCAAAGACGGAGGTATTTACTTGGTCTTTGCTCCATATCCCAGGATACATAATTTTAAATCACTGAGACTTCAATGTTCAAAATGTCTGTTAGGTGAGAGATAGGTGCTGCACAGTTCCAATAACTTGTACTCAATTCTGACCTTGGATGCTGTCTGTACAGCAACTGCAAGTTCTCCCTGTGACTTCACGGTTTCCTCCATGTGCACTGTTTTTCTCCCATGTCCCAAAGAAGTGCAGGTGGGTGGGTTAATTGGGCGATGTAAGTCATACATGGTGTGCAGGGGAGTTGCAGAACCTAGGTGGAATTGATAGAAACGTTGGGAGAATTACATTGGGATTATTATATGATTTGTGTAAATGGTGGTTGATGGTCAGTTTGACTCCATAAGCTCCCAATTTTTACTACTCTTTATGTAGATCTGCCTCAAATTTGATGAAGTTTTGAAAGCAACTTTTCATGTTGCATGTCAATGATTCTGATGAAGGAACTGATGAATTTTCGGCCAAGTTTGCAGATGATACAGAGATAGTTGGAGGGACAGGTAGTGTTCGGGATGCAGGGTGCCTGCAAAGGGACTTGGTCGGCTTGGGGGAATGGGCAGATAACTGGTAGATGGAATATAGTGTATGGAATTGCATGGTCTTGTACTTCGGCAAAAGCAATAAAGGTGTGGACTACTCTTTAAATGGGGAGAAGATTCAAAAATTAGAGGTGCAAAGGGACTTGGAAGTCCTCATGCAGGATTCCCTAAAGGTTAATTTGCAGGTTGAGTCAGTAGTAAGAAGGTAAATGCAATATTAGCATTCATTTCAAGAGAACTAGAATACAAAAGCAAGGATGTAATGCTGAGGCTTTATAAAGCATTGGTCAGAGTACACAAGAGTATTGTGAGAAGTTTTGGGTCCTTTATCTAAGAAAAGGTGAGGATCCAAAGGTGGTTCACAAGAAGGAAAGGGTTGACATATGAGCAGTGTTTGATGGCTCTGGGTCTGTACTCGCTGGAGCTTAGAAGAATGAGTGGGGACCTTATTTAAACTTATCAAATATTGAAAGGCCCAGATAGAACGGATGTGGAGAGGATACTTCCTACACTGGGGAAATCTAGGACCAGAGGTCACAGCCTCAGAATTGAGAGAAGTCCACTTAGAACAGGGATAAAGTGTCAAAGTCCTATCAAAGGTCAGGAGCGAGAGAGTGTAAAACTTTAGGTACGGCTGATCTTTCTCGGTTGCGCAGGCATGGTAAGTGTCGACGGCAGAAGCCTACCAAAGGAGTGAGGATGTAAAAGGATCAGATTTGAGTAAATCTAGTCATTTTACAGCGACTCAGATGTAGCAAGTGTCAGTGTCAGAGCCCTACCGAAGGTCAGGAGAGAGAGAGTGTAAAAGAAGGAGGAACTTCAGGTAATGCTGGTCTTCTTCAGCTATTCAGGCTTTTTGGTGAGAGGACTAAACTCAGCAGCAAATAAAAGGAAAGTAGGGTCAAGTGGAGCGGTCATTGTGTGACATGCCTAGCAAGGAGAACTAATGATAGGACAAAATTGTGGTCAAAAGGGCACAATGTAAAGGGCAGTCTAAATTTAAAAGGGTGAATACAGGACTAAAGGAGTTATATTTGAATGTGTGCAGTATACAGAATAAGGCAGATGAACTTGTAGCATAGTTACAGATTGGCAAGTATGATATTATGGACATCACTGAATCATGACTAGAAGAAGATTTTATCTGGGAGCTAATATCCAAGGATACACATTGAATTAAAAGGACTGACAAGTAAGCAGAGGGGGTGACATAGCTCTGTTGGCAAAAAATGAAATCCTATCATTAGAAAGGGGCAACATAGGGTTGGAAGGTGTTGAAGCATTGTGGGTAGAGGGAACTAAAAAAGGTAAAAAGACCCTGATGGGAGTTATATACAGACCCACAAACAGTAGTGAGGATCACAATTACAATGGGAGATAGAAAATGTTCGCCAAAAGGGCAATGTTACAATACTTATGAGGGATATCAATATGCAAGTAGATTGAGAGAATCAGATTGGTGCTGGATTCCAATGCCTATGAGATGATTTTTTAGAATAGCTTGTGTGTAATCCTACTTGGGGAAAGGCCATCTTAGATTGGGTGTTGTGTAATAACACAGATTTTATTAGTCAGCTTAATGTAAAGGAACCTTTAGGAGGCAGTGATTATAATATGATTGAATTCATACTACAATTTGAGAGGGAGAAGCATAAATCACATGTATCAGTATTGCAATGGAATAAAGGGAATTACAGGAGCATGAGAGAGGAGCTTGCCCATGCGGATTGGAGGGGGATACTGACAGGGATGACAGCAGAGCAAAGATGGCTGAAGTTTCTGGGAACAGTTCACAGAGCACAGGATAGATATCTCCCACAGAAGATGTTCTTAAATGGTAGGGCTAGGCAATCATGGCTGACAGGGAAAGGTAGGGACTACGTAAAAGCCAAGGAAAGGACATATAAGGTGACAAGAGTGAGTGGGAAGTTGAATAATTGGTTTTTAAAATCCAACAAAAGGCAGCTAAATAAGCTATAAGAAGGGAAAAGATGAAATACAAGGGCAAACTAACTGATAATATAAAGCAGGATACTAAAAGTATTTTTCAGTTGAATAAAAGGGAGGTGAGTGACAGGCAGGAGGCAGTGAGTGGGAATAAATGGAGCCTTTTCTGGTTGGCTGCCAGTGACTAGTGGTATTCATTAAGGGTCAGTATTGGGACCACTACGTTTCACATTGTCAATGATTTAGATAGTGGAGTTGACGGCTTTGTGGCAAAGTTTGCAGATGATACGAAGATAGGTGGAGGGGTAGGTAGTGCTGAGGAAGCAATGTGATTGCAGCAGGATTTAGACAAATTGGAAGACTTGGCAAAAAAGTGGCAGACGGAATATAGTGTCAGGAAATGTGTGATAATGCATTTTGTTGAAAGGAACAAAAGTGTAGACTATTAACTAAATGGGGAGAAAATTCAAATATCAGAGGTGCAAAAGAATTTCAGAGTCCTTATGCAAGACTCTCAGAAGGTTAATTCGCAGGTTGAGTCCGTGGTAAAGAAAGCAAATGCAATGTTGGCATTTATTTCTAGGGGAATAGAATATAAAAAACAAGGAGATGATGCTGAAGCTTTGTAAGACATTAGTCAGGCTGCACTTGGGGTATTGTCAACAGTTTTGGGCCTCTTATCTGAGAAAGAATGTATTGTTATTGGAGACCGTACAGAGGAGGTTCACGAGGATGATTCTGGGAATGAATGAGGAGTGTCTGGCAGCTTTGGGCCTGTACTCACTGGAATTTAGAAGAATGTGGGGGCATCTCACTAAAACCTATTGAATAGTGAAAGGACTATATAGAGTGGAGGTGGGGCGGATGCTTCCTCTGGTACGGATTTCCTCCCACAGTCCAAAGATGTACGGGCTAGTGTTAATAAATTGTGGGCCTGCTGTGTTGGTAGAGTTGCCAACTGTCCCGTATTAGCCGAGACATCCTATATATTGGGCTAAATTGGTTTGTCCCATACAGGACCGCCCTTGTCCCGTATTTCTCCCGCTAAGGTAGAGCGTTCCTATGAAACCATTCGTAAGCTGAAGAAGCAATTACCATTAATTTATATGGGAAAAAGTTTTGAGTGTTCCCAAACCCAAAAAATAACCTACCAAATCATACCAAATAACACATAAAACCTAAAATAACACTAACATACAGTAAAAGCAGGAATGATATGGTAAGTACACAGCCTATATAAAGTAGAAATAATGTATGTACATTGTAGTTTCACTTAACAGATCGGGAAGATTAAGCCAAAACCGATTTGTAGAAAAGAAATCGGCACGTACACGCATGCGCACGTCATGTACGCGCATGTCATGCATACGCACATAGGAGCCCGCACAAGGCTTCATGGTCATGGTAGTCTTTCTTGGGGTAAACACAAGTGTCCCGTATTTGACTGCTACTTTTGTCCCTTATTTGGGAGTGAGAAAGTTGGCAACCCTATATGTTGGTGTCAGAAGCATGGTGACACTTTGGGGCTCTGGCAGAGATATTTAAATCATCCTTGGTGACAGGAGATGTACCAGGAGATTACAGGTTAGTCAATGTTGTTTCGATGTTTAAAAAAGTCTCTAAAAATATACTACAAAATTATAGGCCAGTAATTCTGACATCAGTTGTGGGAAATTTCTTGGAAGGTACGCTAATGGACCAGATATATAAGTATTAGTGTTATGGTTTCCCCTTATTTGGATTGTTATTTTATTTTTAATTGCTAGATCTTGATGCATTCTTGGGTTCACAGCTTTTGTTGATTGCTCATTATTGCATTGTTAAGCAATTAGCTTTTGTTATCAGGTCAGCTAATTTATATCTTTGTACATTTCATTCGGTAGTTATGAGCACTTACCAGAAGTCAAAGGAAATACAAAGATGTGAATATTTGAATCTGCCTTTCTAAGAATGCCATGAAGTACTGTCTTTTTACACTGGCTCTTTGCATACTGTAACTTGTTGGTGAATAATAAAATCGCTTTCAACTACAGCTACATCA
Source organism: Mobula hypostoma (assembly GCF_963921235.1). NCBI lineage: Eukaryota > Metazoa > Chordata > Chondrichthyes > Myliobatiformes > Myliobatidae > Mobula > Mobula hypostoma. Next base: position 382,444 of record NC_086123.1, on the reverse strand, counting down.
GGACTGGAGCCATCTATCAGTCTAGCTTAAGAAAACAGAGAGAACTCCTGAGTGAGGGCAGAGTAGTGAAAAGACACTGTTAATAGTGATTCCATCCCTGATGGATCTGATACTGATTCTACGAGTTCCTGCACAACAGAAAGTTAAAATGTTGGACATAGAGAAAAGAAGCCTCAAAACCAGGTTAATGTCGACAATGGAGAAGAGAAGCTTTGAAACCAGGTCAGTGTATTCAATAAATTCATCCAGATTATCTAGACAGTCTAACAGATCAGCAGCTTGCCTGCTGGCACTGGAAGGCAGAAGTTCACTAACTAGGGCATCATTTGCAGAAAGAGAAATTGCTGTTAAAGTGAGACAGGCTGAATTAAACATAATGAAAACCCACCTGAAAGCCACATTAGAGGCACTGCCACATGACAAAGAGCCCAAACTCTTTGCGGTGGGCAGGAAGCTGCTAGATGACAATGACGATGTTAGGTTAAACTCACCATGTCATTCAGCTGAGAAGACTAGGAAGTATAACCAAGACCAGTCTGCTTATACTTATACCTACCCACCAGCAGACCCCTGCAGACTTAGGCCAGCCAATCAAGGCTGAAAGCTGGGGGGTGCTCTTCTTCCTTTTACCCAAATGGGACAGAACAGAGACCACCTCCCTCACATGCTCATACTTACACCAACCAGGCAGATATCTCAAAATGCTGAATGACTAGCCACTCACCTGCCCATCGATATGAAGGAGACATACAGCCATGTAGTAGTAGACTCCAAGCTCCTACGTGCCATGGCATAACACAGGTGGTGACTCTGCTCAGACACCTGGTAAGGTGCACCAGACCCTAACTGAACCCTAACCTGATCACAATGTGTCAAATCTTGCAAAATTCCTAGCCCATCATGATCTGTTGATAGCCAGACTCACCAAAATCGATGATAAACCAGAAAATTACCAGGCTTCGAAGTCCACATTCTCCAACACCACTGAAGACCTCAAGCTCAAGCCCAGTGAAGAACTCGACCTCATGACTTGGACCCAAGTTTGCTGAGCACATAAGGAGATCACATCAAACACCCCAGCGCTACTCTTACTTTAGTCTGGCAAAGGCTGTAAGAGAGCTACGGATCCACAAAAGCAACAGAGACTGTTCCCTTCAGCAAACTCAATTTGTTCCCCAAGATTTCTAGCAGAGAGCCCCTATGTCTGTGAGAGCTAGGAGGCAGCTAAAGCCAAGGGCTACTTCTGTGGTTTATCTTACCTCAGCTCTGCACAAGGAATTCATCCTGTCTTGGAGAAACTCCACTTTAGTCTGCAGGAGAAATGGATGTCAGAGGGGACTAAATTCAAACTGGAAAAGGGAGTCAACTTCCCACCCTTCTCCTTCTTTTCTAGTTTCATCTGGACTGAAACCAAAATGAGGAATGACCCCAGCTTTATCACGACCGCCTCTAGCTCAGTGCCATTTAAATCAGAGAAACCTGTTAGAGACCCTGTCATGGTGCACAAAACTGAGGTAGACAACGGTGTCCAAAATGATGATTCTAAAGCATTAGAAGATCCTAACACACAATGTCCTCTACATCAGAAAGCACATCCTCTCTGGAAGTGTAGAGGCTTCAGGGAGAACCTCTGGAGAAGTGAAGAGCCTTCGTTAAAGAGCACTCCATATGTTTCTGCTGCTGTTCTTCAACCAGTCACTGGGCAAGGGACTGTAACGCGATCATCCAGTGCTCTGACTGTGATAGTGACTGACACATTGCAGCTCTTCATGTTGGCCCACGTCCCTCGTTAATGAAGAACAACATAAGTACCTCCTTACAGCATGGCGGGGAGGGAGATTAATCCCCTTCCTCTCTAGTTGCCACCTCTTGCTGTACTGAGGCCTGTCGGGAAAATTCCACTAGTAAATCATGTTCAAGGATCTGCCTCATCAATGTTTATCCAGAAGGCCACCATGAGAAGATGAGGATATATGTTATCTTGGATGATCAGGGCAATAAGCCTCGAGTTTAATCATCTTTTTTCAACGTCTTCAACATCTGATGGTGCCTCACATTATACATATGCATGTGTGTCACAGATGGTTGGGTGAAGCGCAAGAGGCTTTATTCTCAAATCTGTTGATGAAAAGACTCGTTTAGTTCTCCCACACTCACTGACTGTGACAAACTTCCAGACAATCAGAAGGAAATCCCTACTCCAGAAACAGCGACTCAGCACCCTCACCTCAATCCCTAAGGGGCATCTGTATCACTTGGAAAATGAGCTGAGAAATGGCGGATGGAATTTGAATGTGAATGAAGTACTTAATGAATACTTTGCTTCAGTATTTACCAAGGCAAAGGATATGGAGATCAGTGTTGAGTGTATAAATATATCAGCGTGTTTAGAGGTCAAGGCGGAGAAGATGTTAGGCCTCCTAATGAGTGTTAAAGTGGCTAAATCCCCTGGATTTGATGGGATTTACTCCAGATTATTGAAGGAGGCAAGAAACGAGATTGCTGGGCTCTTGACCAGTATCTTTGTGTCCTCTCTAAGCACAGACGAGGTCCCGGAGGACTGGCGAATGGCTAATATTGTCCCTCTATTTAAGAAGGGGAACAAGGGAAAATCTTGGGACCTATAGACTAGAGAGTCTCATGTCAGTTGTAGGGAAATTGCTAGAACAAAATCTTATGAATAGGATATTGGTAAGGTATTGGTGTGGGTGGAGAATTGGTTAGCAGACAGGAAGCAAAGAGTGGGAATAAACGGGACCTTTTCAGAATGGCAGGCGGTGACTAGTGGGGTACCGCAAGGCTCAGTGCTGGGACCCCAGTTGTTTACAATATATATTAATGACTTGGATGAGGGAATTAAATGCAGCATCTCCAAGTTTGCGGATGACACGAAGCTGGGTGGCAGTGTTAGCAGTGAGGAGGATGCTAAGAGGATGCAGGGTGACTTGGATAGGTTGGGTGAGTGGGCAAACTCATGGCAGATGCAATTTAATGTGGATAAATGTGAAGTTATCCACTTTGGTGGCAAAAATAGGAAAACAGATTATTATCTGAATGGTGGCCGATTAGGAAAAGGGGAGGTGCAACGAGACCTGGGTGTCATTATACACCAGTCATTGAAAGTGGGCATGGAGGTACAGCAGGCGGTGAAAAAGGTGAATGGTATGCTGGCATTTATAGCGAGAGGATTCGAGTACAGGAGCAGGGAGGTACTACTGCAGTTGTACAAGGCCTTGGTCTTGTGTGAGACCACACCTGGAGTATTGTGTGCAGTTTTGGTCCCCTAACCTGAGGAAAGACATCTTTGCCATAGAGGGAGTACAAAGAAGGTTCACCAGATTGATTCCTGGGATGGCAGGACTTTCATATGAAGAAAGGCTGGATGAACTGGGCTTGTACTCGTTGGAATTTAGAAGATTGAGGGGGGATCTGATTGAAACGTATAAGATCCTAAAGGGATTGGACAGGCTAGATGCAGGAAGATTGTTCCCAATGTTGGGGAAGTCCAGAACGAGGGGTCACAGTTTGAGGATAGAGGGGAAGCCTTTTAGGACCGAGATTAGGAAAAACTTCTTCACACAGAGAGTGGTGAATCTGTGGAATTCTCTGCCACAGGAAACTGTTGAGGCCAGTTCATTGGCTATGCTTAAGAGGGAGTTAGATATGGCCCTTGTGGCTACAGGGGTCAGGGGGTATGGAGGGAAGGCTGCGGCGGGGTTCTGAGTTGGATGATCAGCCATGATCATAATAAATGGCGGTGCAGGCTCGAAGGGCCGAATGGCCTACTCCTGCACCTATTTTCTATGTTTCTATGTTTCTATGATATATGAGCATTTGGAAACCCATGGCCTGATTCGGGAGAACCAGCATGGTTTTGGACAGGTCAGGTCATTTCTTACCAACTTGATTGAGTTTTTTGACAAGGTGATGAGAGAGAATGATGAAGGTAGAGCAGTGGATGTTGCTAACATGGAATTTATTAAGGTGTTTGATAATGAACCTCATGGGTGGCTAATCTGGAAGTTTAAGATGTATGAGGTCTGCGGCAAATTGGCCGTCTGGGTTCAGAACTGGCTTGCACATAGAAGACAGACAGTAGTGATCGAAGGGACTTATTCAAGCGGGGGGTCTGTCATTAGTGGTATTCCACAAGGATCTGTGCTGGGACCGCTTCTACTTGTGATGTACAGTATATAAATGATCTGGATAATAATGTGGGTGTGTGAGTTAGTAAGTTCAATGGTTCCATTTCATATTAGAGAACATATACAGTAAACAAGCTGAAATTCTTACTCTTCACAGACATCCTCAAAAACAGAAGAGAACCCTAACAAATGAATGACAGAAAAATGTTAGATTTAATAGAGGTTTATAAGATTATGAGAGGCATAGATAGGGTAGACAGGGAATATCTGTTTCCCAGGGTAGAAATGTCGAATACCAGAAGGCATGCATTGAAGGTGAGGGGGGTAGGTTCAAAGGGTATGTGAGGGGTAAGATTTTTACTCATAGAGGGGTGGATGCTTAGAATGTGCTGCCTGGTCTGGTGCTAGAGGCAAATACATTGGAGGCTTTTAAGAAACATTTAGATAGGCACAGGGATGTAAGGAAGATGGAGGGATATGGACATTGTGTAGGTAGGAGGGATCAGTTTTTATGGGTTTTTGATTTGCTTTTTATCTGGGTCAGCACAACATTGTGGGTTGAAGGGCCTGTTCCTGTGCTGTTCTCTTCTATGTTTTATGAAAATTTCCTTTAACCAGTGGGGTGAATCCATGGAATTCATTGTTACAGACAGCTGTGCAGACCAGTTCATTGAGTATATTAAGACAGAGGTTAATAGGTTCTTGATTAATCAGAACATCAAAGGTTATGGGGAGAAGGCAGGAGAATGGGGTTGAGAAGGATAATAAACTAGCCATGATGGAATGGTAGAACAGATTCGATGGGCTGAACGGCCTAATTCTGTCCCTATGTCGCAAGATCTTATGGACTCCAAAATCTCAACCTTCCCCATCCAGCACACAGATTGCCTCAAATTTTCAGCATTGTGTTCCAACCTCTCCACAACTCCCAGAGTAAATACAATGATTGTCTCTGATCCTTGGCCAGATATATTTGTACATAGATTATTGGTATTTCACTCCTAATTCCAGATCGCTCATCCTCATTGAAATCTCAAAATAAACTCAGATTTGCAGGTTGGAAATTCAATTTCCAACTTCATAAATGGAAATTTTTAAAATCAGTTTTCAGAGTGTGGGCATCACAGGTAAGCCCAGTGTTTATTGCTCATCCCTAACTGCTCTTGAGAAGTTGGTGATGAGCTGCCTTCTTGAACTGTTGCAGTCTGTGGAGTAAAAGTTCTCTGAAGATGTTATTGGACCGGAGTCTCCAGCATTTTGGATACAATGAAAAAGAAGGAATGGCAATATTTTCCAAGTGAGAAAGGAACATGAGTCAGAGGGGAAATATATGGTGCTACACTATAGAAATTTGTTGTAGAAGTTCTGCATTGGCAGATGTTGCTGGAATAGACTGGGTGAGTAATGGTAGCATATTTTGCAGACGGAACACACTGCAGCCATTATGTTTCAATGATGGAGGGAGTGAATATTTTGCTGTCTTGGCCTGGATAGTTCAGAGCTTCTTGTGACCTTCACATTTAGGTAAGTGAAGAGTATTTTATCACATTATTTTTGTGTACGTTGTCCTGGGATTAACTTTAAAGTAGCAAGGAAGAAAACCAAGTATTTTTAAGTTTAAGATTCCCCCCCCCCCAACTTACTTGGAGTTATCCAACTGTAACTTTGAAAATAGCTACAAAAACGCGATTGGCTTCAGCAGCTACGTGTGTTTGGAAGTTTGGGGGCTCCTTCTTAATCTAGCATTGTCAGTCAGAAAAATGAGACAGAAAAATGCATTACTAGGGATTTTAAAGACAGTGAGAAAGAGTTCTTGGATAACATAGCTTTATAAAATTGAGATTCTATTTTATTTTATGTTTCCCTTTTGGAATGGTTCATTCTCTGTTTGTCTAGATGGTATTTTTCACATAATAATAAAATATCCCAAGGCAATTCACAGGGAAAATTATCTAACAGAATTTGGTCTTGAGCCACCTGAGAAGAAATAGGACAATTTCCTTGACCAGGGAGAAGTCCAAAGGAGCATCACAAAAGAGGAAATAGGTAGAGGGGCTGACGTTTGGGGATGGAATTTCAGAGTATGGGGCTCAGGAAGCTGAAGGAACAGCCAACAATGAAGGAACATTGAAATTTAAGTGTGACCAAGATGCCGGATCTGGAGAAGTGTAGAGCTTCCAAGGATTGTAAGGTAAAGGGAGAAAGAGGAAATATGGAGGAAGAAGGCAATGGAGAATTTGAAAGAAAAACCTTTAAAACGGAAATTAAATTTTAAGTTTATTGTTGTAATTGGCACACATACACAGGGTATGAATGAGACATCATATTCCTAGGAGCCGGTGGTCTTGTTTTTAAAATGTCTCCATGGGAATATTCTCACAGATGTGAAAGGATTATAGGACCTCAGGTTACCATCTCTGTCAAAAACATCTTCCCATACGCAGTAATGCATTAGTTATACCAAGCATTGTGGGCATAAAAATGCTCATCATATGTTGGTGCCGGAATGTGTGGCAACACTTGTGGGCTGCCCCTAGCACATATAGAACCATAGAACCATAGAAACTACAGCACAAAAACAGGCCCTTTGGCCCTTCTTGGCTGTGCCGAACCATTTTCTGCCTAGTCCCACTGACCTGCACACGGGCCATATCCCTCCATACACCTCCCATCCATGTATCTGTCCAATTTATTCTTAAATGTTAAAAGAGAACCCGCATTTACCACCTCGTCTGGCAGCTCATTCCATACTCCCACCACTCTCTGTGTGAAGAAGCCCCCCCTAATGTTGCCTTTAAACTTTTCCCCCCTCACCCTTAACCCATGTCCCCTGGTTTTTTTCTCCCCTTGCCTCAGTGGAAAAAGCCTGCATTCACTCTATCTATACCCATCATAATTTTATATACCTCTATCAAATCTCCCCTCATTCTTCTACGCTTCAGGGAATAAAGTCCTAACCTATTCAACCTTTCTCTGTAACTGAGTTTCTCAAGTCCCGGCAACATCCTTGTAAACCTTCTCTGCACTCTTTCAACCTTATTTATATCCTTCCTGTAATTTGGTGACCAAAACTGAACACAATACTCCAGATTCGGCCTCACCAATGCCTTATACAACCTCATCATAACATTCCAGCTCTTATTCTCAATACTTTGATTAATAAAGGCCAATGTACCAAAAGCTCTCTTTACAACCCTATCTACCTGTGATGACACTTTTAGGGAATTTTGTATCTGTATTCCCAGATCCCTCTGTTCCACTGCACTCCACAGTGCTTTACCATTGATTTTGTATGTTCTACATTGGTTTGTCCTTCCAACGTGCAATACCTCACACTTGTCAGTATTAAACTCCATCTGCCATTTTTCAGCCCATTTTTCCAGATGGTCCAAGTCCCTCTGCAGGCTCTGAAAACCTTCCTCACTGTCTACTACACCTCCAATCTTTGTATCATCAGCAAACTTGCTGATCCAATTTACCACATTATCATCCAGATCATTGATATAGATGACAAATAACAATGGACCCAGCACTGATCCCTGTGGCACTCTGCTAGTCACAGGATTTAATTTTATTATATTTATTATATTTAAAGATACAGCACAAAAACAGGCCCTTCTGGCCCATGAGCCCACAGTGTCCAATTGCCCCTGTGTTACCAGTTAGCCTTCTCATGCATATGACTTTGTAATTTGGGAGGAAACTGACACACCCAGAGGAAACCCACGCGGTCACAAGGAGAACGTACAAACTCCTTACAGACAGTGGTGTGAAATGAACCCAGGTTGCAGGTACTGTTTTAGCATTATGCTAACCATTGTGCTGCAGTGCCACCCAAAACGCTGGAGTCTCCAACAACTCTTCAGATCTTTTCAAAACACACCCACACTGTAACCCAGTCGACCTGCATACAAACCTTCCTTGGATGTATTGGTTGTTAATGCAAATGACGCATTTCAGTGTATGTTTCGATATATGTGATAAGTAACCCTGAATCTAATTGCAGTGGCCAAGACTTCAAAAGAAAAAAAGTTATGGCAGCTGCAACATCCTTTTGCTGGTATCTCACAACACCCTACAAGAAATGGAGCCCTTACTGAGATCTGGTCACTCTAATAATGTAAGGAAGGCAACAGCCAAATACACAGCAAGATCCCACAAGCAGTAGTGTGACAATGACCTACACCAGTATGCCCAATAAACCTATGGTAAAAACAAGAGGGCACAGGCTGAAATATCAGAAACTAGAGACTAGAAAGATAAAGAGACATCAGGCACAGTTTCTTCACATGGAAGATGGAGTGTATTTGTACTGAGCAGCCACAAGCAGTGGTTGAGATTCAAATTTCAAGATTGTTTATTGTCATTCTTCAATATACAAATGTATAGAATGAAATGATTGTTACTCTGAATCTGATGCAGCACAAAAAAACACAATAAGCATAATGAAAACAGTAAGTATAAATATAAAATCAATCCAATTAAACACAATATACAAGTAATTGTCCAAGTGTGGCCATTGAGACGGGCATATTAGTAATGTTTAAAAAGCCATCTAGACAAGTAGAGGGATAGAAGAGGTTTAGAGACCCGAGGGCCACATCTGGGCAGATGGGACTAATTCACTGGGCAACACAGTCAGAGTGGATGAGTTGGACCAAAGGGCCTGATTCTGTGTTGTCTGACTCTATGACTGGATATTTATTGCGGAATAAATCTTGGGTAGAAACCTACGTACCTGGAGGAAATGATCATGTATGCCCAACAACAAGAGAACTGACAGGGACCATAGTTAATGTCTCATCTGAAAGACGGGACCTTGGATGCAATAACAGTCCAACTGTTGCAGTGTTGTTCTACAGACTCCCAGTCAGTGGTGCTCACAGAGGTAGCAAAGAAGGGACATTTTCTACAGTGTGTGCTACAGCAAGGTTAAAACAATGTGTTACTCTCTGACTGGGCAAAAGAGTTCTCATTTTGATTGTTTAATTTGTACAGACAGCATTAGACTTCACTTGTCAGTTGACAAGGTTGACATGATTTTGTGAAGATGGCTGCAAGGCAGTGATATCCATTCATGCTTAAAAATGATTTAATTCAAAGTGAGACGTGAAACTGTAGAGGAAGCTGAGATGCAGAAGTCTGATCGTGAACCAGCCAGTTACCACATTCAGTGGCTACTGCCCTGGTGGACTTACAGAATCCTCACTAAAATGGTTTCGGCAAGATCTTGAGCCCATCCCAATACCCACTTCTGTTCTTTTCCAAAATAATGATGTTTTCTTAATCTACCAATATGCACATCTTTGGAATAGGGGAGGAAACATGAGTGCCTGGAGGAAATGGTCACGTATGACCCAGGGAACTGATGGGGCTGTCAAAACCACAAATTCGCCAGTGCAGCAGATATGGCAATTGTGCTTGTGAATATGCACGCGTCAGCTAATTATTAATTCATTGTGAGGGTATTAAATTTCATTCTTTTCATTGTAGTGCTTGGTGAGACTTGAGCATAGCACAGCAACATTTCGCTGCCTGCTTGCATTCGGCCTTGCCTGAGAAATTGGACTGTCGAGTCAACCGACTCTGAAGACAACTGGTATTCATTTTATATTTAGTTATTTCTTTCAGCCACAGTGTAGGCTTTATTTCCCACTTGAGAGTTTTAGTTAACAGCCTTGTTTGGCCTAGCGTGGTTGTTTTCTTTTCCCTCTAACTCTATTTGCATTAAAGTCTGTGAACTATTGACCCGCTTCAGTGTCTCTTGATCTGCACTTGGGCCATATCCAAACAGAGTGACAGCGATCTTAGTTAATGCCTCATCTGAAAGATGGCACCTTGGATGCAGTGTTGTTCTACAGCCTCCCAGTCAGTGGTGCTCACAGAGGTAGCAAAGAAGGGACATTTTCTACAGTGTGTGCTACAGCAAGGTTAAAACAACATGTTTCTCTGACTGGGCAAAAGAGTTCTCATTTTGATTGTTTAATTTGTACAGACAGCTGAAACGTCATTAGACTTCACTTGTCAGTTGACAAGGTTGACATGATTCTGTGAAGATGGCTGCAAGGCAATGATATCCATTCATGCTTAAAATGATTTAATTCAATGTGAAGTGTGAAATAGTAGAGGAAGCTGAGATGCAGGAGTGTGATAGTAAACCAGCCAGTTACCACATTCAGTGGCTACTTTCCTGGTGGAGTTAGAGAAACCTCATCAAAATAGTTTTGGCAAGATCTTGAGATCAAGCGCAGCTATGTATCTATATCCAATCTCTCTTCCAACCATCCCACTTTCCAAGTCACAGACAACAGCCCCTCACCTTATGGGATGGGATCAGAATGTGCAGAGACAAATACTATTTCAGGGGCAATGAGTGTTCAAAATAGATTCATACAATGTGGAAACAGGCCCTTCTGATCAATTGGTTCATGCTGACTAATATACTCAAATAAGCTCGACTCATTTTCCTGCGTTTGGCCCATATCACTCTAAATCTTTCCTATACATGTACCTGTCCAATGGGCTTTTAAATGTTGTCAATGTACCTGTCTCAATTACTTCCTCTGATAGTTCATTCCATATATGGACAAGTATCTGGGTGAAAAAATGTTGCCCCTCAGGTTCCTATTCAATCTGATCCCTATCACTCAAAACCTATATCCTCTAGTTTTTGGTTCCCTACACCTGGGAAAAAAAGACTATGTGCATTCACCCTACTTATGCCCCTCATGATTTTATACATCTCTATACACATTTCTCTATGCTCTGATTAAAAAGAAGTCCCAACTTGTTCAACTTCTCTCTATAATTTAATCTTCTGAGTTTTGGCAATATCCTTAGAAATATCCTCTGCATTTCTGTGTCCAAAACTGAACACAGTATTCCAAATGCACCCTAATTAACGTTGTGTATAACTAACATTCCTGTATGTTGCAACTTCTATACTCAGTGGCCTGGTTTATGAAGGCCAGCATGCCAATATCCACCTTCACCTCCCTGTCTATCTGTGATGCCACTTTCTGGGAATCATGTATTTGCACTCCTATGCTCCCTTCTCTGCAACACTCTGAAGAGTTATAGATTCCAGGTGTAATGGAAAGTTTAGAAGGAAGGCAAGAAAACCTTCAGGAGCTACTGCAAGGGGGCATTGAAGACTTCGAGTCTAGAGACTTGATTAACTTTGTCATATGTAGATCAAAACATACAATGAAATGAATCATTTGTGTCAAATCAGATCAACAAAGACTATGCTGGGGACAGCCCACAAGTGTTGCCATGAATCTGCCACCAGCATAACATGCTCATAACTTACCCGAACTCATAGGTCTTTGGAATGTGGGAGGAAACCAGAGCACCCAGAGGAAACCCATGTGGTTACGGGAAGAACATACAAACTCCTTACAGGCAGTGATGGAAATGAACCTCAATTTTCCAGCTGGTGCTATAAGTGTTATGTTAACCACTGCACTACCATGTAGTTTGTCATCTACTTTATATCAATAATCTGGATGATAATGCAGTTAATTGAATCAGCAAATATGCAGATGACACCAAGATTGGGGGAGCAATGGACAGCAAGGAGTACTATCAAAGCTTGCAGCAGGATCTGGACCAGCTAGAAAAATGGGCTGAGAAATGGTAGACGGAATTTAATGCATACAAGTGTGAGATGTTGAAATTTGGGACAACCAGTCAGGGTAGGTCTTATACAGTTAGTGGCAGGGCACTGAGGAATGTGGTAGACAGAGGGGTCTGGGAATACAAGCCCATAATTCACTATTCAAAGTGCCATCTCAGGGTGATATGATAGGATCATAAAGAAAGCTTTTGGCACATTGGACTTTATAAATCAAAGTATTGAGTACAGGAGTCAGGATGTTAAGTTGAAATCGTATATGACATTGATGAAGTCTAATTTAGAGTATTGTCAAATTAAATCAAGTTGAATTTTCATTCAAACCAAACATGGATACAGCTGAATGAGACAGTGTTTCTCTGGGCCCAAGGTGGAAAAATATACACGTAGGTTCAAAATAATGAGAAATTTTTTAAAAAATGGACACGTAAGAAAACACATTCTCTGTCCAGGACCCTAAGCGACAAGTCCCACAAATTCAAAGTCCCTCTTACTAGCTCTTCCTTCAGTTAGTCCTGACGAAGGGTCTCGGCCCGAAACATCAACTGTACCTCTTCCTAGAGATGCTGCCTGGCCTGCTGTGTTCACCAGCAACTTTGATGCGTGTTGTTTGAAGTCCCGCAAATTGATGGTTCCCAGCAGTCCAGCCTGTAAATCCACCGATCCAACACTGGAAGACAGTACTGATGGGAGAGGCCACCCCTAACTGAGCATGGATACCACACTACAATGTAAGCCTGAGGATTGAGGCCTAGTCCTCGCTACAGACAAGGTGACATTGCTGCCTCACCACCTGTCTCACCCTAACACAAGGGAAGCAGGTCTGCAGCAATCAATGTCCAACAGGGTCTTACGATTGCAAAAGAAACATCCAAGACACTCCCCGTTTCACTACATGAGGCCTACGTGCTAACTCAAAGGCACCAATGCCCAACAAACTGACATGAATCTCCTGGCCTGATGACCCAACTCAAATCCCTGGGCCCATTGCCCTGACTTGAATACCCAAACCCGATGTCCCAACTCGAATTCCCAAGCCCAATGGTCCGACTCAAATCCCCAGACCCGACAGCTCGACGAAGTCTCGGGCCCGAAGACACAACTAGAATCTCTCGGCTGCTTGGTCTGGCTTGACCTCCCGACATGAATTTCTGGGCCCAGTGGGCCGACTCATGTTCTCTGAACCACTGGCTAACTCTTATGACACCCTGGCCAGCTACTCTGAACAATGAGCAGCTGATGCAGTGGACCTACTGTACACGTAGCTATTGGAGTCAAGAATAGTCTTACTATGTATAAAAACACATATAACAAAGAAAAAAGCACCTTTCTTGGCCTTCGAGAAGCCATTGCATGTATACACACCGCCAACTTACTGGAAGTGCAGTTTTGTGTGCAGTTTTGGTTATCTCATTATACAGAAAAGATGTAAATAAGATTTAATGAGTCTAGAGAATATCTACAAGGATGTTACTGGGACTGGAGGGCCTGAGTTATAAGGAAAGATTGAATAGGATACAACTTTATTCCCCAGAATGTGGAAGATTGAGAGGAGATTTGATAGAGATGTACAAAATCATGAGAGGTTTAGCTAGATTAAGTACAAGCAGCCTTTTTCCACTGAGGTTGGTGGCAACTAGAACTAGAGGTCATGGGTTAAGGGTGAAAGGTGAAAAATTTAAGAGGAACATGGGGGTCACTTCATCGCTAAGAGAATGGTAAGAGTGTAAAACTAGCTGCCAGCGCAAGTGGTGGATGTGATTTCTATTTCAACATTTAAGAGAAGTTTGGAGAGGTACATGGATGGAGGGGTGCTATGGAGGATTATGGTCTAGGTGCAGGTTGATTGGACCAGGCAGTTTAAATAGTTTGGCACGGATTAAGTAGGCTGAAGAGCCTTTTTCTGTACCGTAGTTTTCTACGGCTCTCTGACTCTATCTGCCTTTTGATGTATATTTTCATAATGTACAGTACGTCCACTGTAATGTGCAACCTCTCAAATCTCCACACTAAATGTAGAGTCATTTTCAAACATGGTACTGTGCTATAAAATCTTATAGCAAATTTTTGATTAGAGAAAAAAGGAAAAACAAATCCTCTGGAGACACAAAAGATTGCAAATGCTGGAACCTGGAACAGAAAATAATTTGCTGGAGGAAATCAGTGGATCAGACAGCATCAGGAGAGGGACATAGACAGTCAACGCTTTGGGTGGAGACCCTTCATCTGGACGAAGGCCTACTAGGGGAAAGGAAATTCTGGATTGGCTGTTGTGTAATGAACCAGATTTGATTTGGGAGCTTAATATAAAGTAGCAGATAGTGTAGGGAAGGGCATGTTCTAGCAAGAGGTGTTGTAATGTGAGCATTATTAAAAGTAAGTTAATACTAATTAGGATAATGGGGGGTTTTACTTCCGTTCTTTTTACTTCCGGTGTGCCTTTATATATAGTGGCCCTGCTATGCTGTACGGGTTGTGAAAGCTTCTGTATATACATATCGGTTTTGCCGTTCGAGATAAAGTTGTTTCTTTGGGCATGAAGTTGTCGAGTGTGCCTTCTTCAGAGTAGAAGTTACCACAGGAGGAATAAAGGTGTAGGTTATTTTCTTCACGGGGAGAAAATTCAAAACGCAGAGGTGCAAACAGACTTGAGAGTCCCTGTCCAGGATTCTCTAAACATTAGTTTGCAGGTTGAGTGGCTGGTAAGGAAGGCAACTGCAAAGCAACGCACAAAAAATGCTGGTGGAACGCAGCAGGCCAGGCAGCATCTATAGGAAGAGGTGCAGTCGATGTTTCGGGCCGAGACCCGACTGTACCTCTTCCTATAGATGCTGCCTGGCCTGCTGCGTTCCACCAGCATTTTTTGTGTGTGTTGCTTGAATTTCCAGCATCTGCAGATTTCCTCGTGAAGGCAAATGCAAAGTTAGCATTCATATTTCAGCCAAGATAAAGTGTCTTGACTCTAAATGTCAACTGTCATTTGTCATCCACAGATGCTGCTCGACACACTGAGTTCCTTCAGCAACTTGTTTGTTGCTCTTTACTTTCCTCATCAGCCAGAAATCTCCAGTCAGGTTTATGAAACTACTATACAGCACCAGCTAGCTGCAGTGACACAGAACAAATTATTCTATCAAAAGTAAAGTGGCAATGGTTACAATGTCTTAAACAGTAAAGAAGCATTTAACTCACCTGTGGTACAGCCGTTCTAAACATGAAACATCATTTTACAGATTAAAACTGCTTTTCTACCGAATTTAATATTATATCAACATTGAAATATTCTCTCTCAAAAACCCTGATGTATAAACTAATTCCCTAGTATTAAAATCATGCTATGAATAAGCATTTCCATTTATGATAGAGCAACTAATGGAATGTGTTTATATGAGTTAGTAAAATGGTTGAAGATGCTTTACAAGAGTATTAACAAACAAAATTTGGCTCTAAGGAAATACTAAAGAAGTTGATCAAAAGCTTGGTCACAAATTTAGGTTTTAATGGAGTTTTAAAGAAAGAGAGAGTAAGAGAGAGAGAGAGAGAGAGAGCAAGAGAATAAGGTCAAAAGGTTTAGAAAGGAATTTCAAGAGCTTGTGGCTAAAGGCACGGATGCCAATAATTTAGGTATCATCCAAACACCTAAAGCAATGGCATTATGTTTTGTGAAAATGAAGTGATAAAATGAAAGATTAAAGAGATTTGCTTTATTTGTTACATGTATAGCGAAACATAGAATGAAATATGTCATCTGCGTCCAATTAAATCAGCAAGAATTTTACTGGGCAGCCCAGAAGTGTGGCCTCACTCTCAGCACCAATATAGCATGCCCACAATTTACCGCTTCTAACCCGCGCATCTTTGGAATGTGGGAAGAAACTAAAGCACCCTAAGCAAACACACGCTGTCACAGGGAGAACATGCAAACTCCTTATAGACAGCAGCAGGTATCAAAACCCCATTTTACAGCTGGTGTTGTAAAGCATGGTGCTAACTGTTATGTTACCATGCTGCCCGCTGTGGAAATGACTGAAATTTAGGCTGAGGTGTTTAAGATCAAGCCATTGATTAACTGATGTCACTCTGCAAGGATTAGGCACTGGGATGAACAAGATTTTGTGTAAGTTAGCAGGAACCTAATGCAGAGTTGAAAGTAAATTTATTGATTATCAAAGTTTGTATATTTTGCTATATACTACCTTAAGATTCACCTTCTTGCAGGCATTTACAGGAAAAACTGTTCCTGAACCTGGTGGTATGGGACCTAAGGCTTCAGTACCTCCTGCCTGATAGTAGTAGAGAGCATGGCCTGGATGATGGCAGCCCTTGATGATGGATGCTGTTTCCTTGTGGCAGCGCTCCTTGTAAATGAACTCAATGCTGAGGAGGACTTTGGCTGTGATGGGCTGGGCTGTATCCACTTCATTTTGTCACCTTTTCTGTACCTGGGCATTGGTGTTTCCATAGCAGGCCATGATAGAACCAGTTAGGATACTCTCCACTGTGCATCTATGGAAGTTTTTAAAGATTTTGGTTACATACCAAATCTTCGGAAACTCCTAAGGCAGTAGAAGCACTGTTGTGCTTTCTTTGTCTTGAGACTTGAGTAATGGTCCCAAGACAGGTCCTCTGATATGTTAGTGCCAAGGGTTCAACCCAGCATGCTGACACAGATGCTGCTCAAGCTGTAGAGTTCCTCTGACAGGTTGTTTGTTGTGGAAACTGTACACAGACAGCATCAGATGTCAGCATTAAACCCAAGTACCTGACTCTGTAAGGTTGATGCTCTACGAGCTGTGACAGTAAGCTGCTCGCGTTCTCTTAACTAAACACTTCCAAGAAACAAAAAAGACTATATTGGTTTGGTCTGAAATCACAAGTAGATCAGACCAAGTAAGGATGGCAAATTTCTTTCCCTAATGGAGATTTTGCACCAGCACTCTCCGTGTGTCCTCCTCTACATTGGTGAGTTCCGACGTAGAATTGGGGACCGCTTTGTCCAGCACCTTCAATCTGTCTGCGACAAGCAGGACTTCCTCGTTCCTAGCTATCTTAATTGGAATCCCCATCCCTATTCCAACATATTGGTCCCTGGTCTCTTCTACGGCCCAATGAGTTCACTCTCAGGATGGAAGAGCAACACCTCAGATCCTGTCAGGGTAGCCTCCAACCTTACAGCATGAACATCAATTTCTCTGACTTCTGGTAATTTCCTACCTCTCCTCCTTCTGTCCTTTTATATTCCACATTCTGCCCCCCCACCATACCGCTTCTCTTTCCCTTGGCTGCCAATCACCTCCCTTTGGATCTCCCCCAAAACTTCTCTTTCTCCCATAGTCCTCTGTACTGTCCTGTCTTACTCTTTCTTTAGCCCTTTACCTTTTCCACTTTTCACCTCCCAGCTTCACACTTCACCCCCCCTCCCCTACCCACTTAACGCTCCCCTCTCCTGCTTCAGCTATCAACTTCCCACCACCTTCATACTCGGCCTTCTCCCCATTCTGTTGCAATCCTGATGAAGGGTCTCGGCCCGAAATGTTAACTCTTCATTCCTTTCCACAGATGCTTCCTGACCTGCTGAGTTCTTTCAACATTTTGTGTGTGTTACTTTGGATTTCCAGCATCTGCAAAATCTTGCAGTATCTCTTGTGTTTTACAACAATCTGTAGTTTTATCACCACATTACTGACACTAGCTTTTTGTTCCCAATTTATTTGATCACTTGGACTTAAATTCCTTTGTTGCCATGATGGGATTCAGACTCATGTCTTTGCATAGCTAATCAAGGCCCTCGATAACAGGGTAGATATTTAGCATCCATATTGCTTCATTTTAACAGCTAAGAAAGATTTTTAAATGCTTTGCTCATAAAATGTGACTTGGTAACCCAGGCAATACTGGGCCACTGCTGTGTATTCTGATTGGAATGGTAATCCATGTTAATGAAATGGTTCATAGCCTACCAGATTATGGGTATCTAGCTCCACTCTAGATTCTCATTTGTGGTTAATACTTTGATTTAAAGCTGTGCGGGTAATAGCCAGCAAAATATCAGCAAGGTTTCATCGGAACAGGTGTCCCTGGATGTTTACACCAGCTTTCTGGATATCTGTAATGCTTCATAGTACCAGTATCAACCTTTGAATTTGGAATTTTCAAGGATTAAAGCTGGCCAGAATCAAAGCTAAAGTCTGCTTCTCCATTCAATAAATGATTTTATATTCGGCCATCACTTTATGTTTCACTTTTATTAAAACAACCTCACGGTGGTGGCTTTGCCTAGAAAGCAGCTGTAGTGAGTAGAGGTTAGTGGTTGGCAGTTTAGGATTTATGAAGCTGATCTTAACTGGTGCATTCATCCGTGGTTCAGACAAGGATACTGGAGTGGCTATGCCTAAATTTAGGAATGTTGGGAAATTACTGTGCCTCATCTATATCCTGAAGATATTTTCCTGTAGAGGGGAGTGAGTTCACCATAGGTGCAGTGACTAAAGCAACTGTAGCTCTCACAGAACTCCACAGCACCATCTGAACCTGAAGTTATATATAACCGTGGTTACTGAGTGTGCATGGGTGGGGTGGGGTGGGGTGGGGCTTCCAGTGCTCTGACCTAGTGAAGTGGGACTTCTGCAAGAAGGAGATGTCAACAACCAGTTTTCCAGCTGCAAACCAGGCAACTGATTGGCCGAGTTCCTGTGTTCCTTCCAATGAGGCCATCTGGAGCTCCCAGTTGATGGTTATTTTAATTCTTCTCCCCATTCCCACACTAGACTGTCTGTCCTTGGCCTCCTCCACTGCCAGGATGAGGCTAAATGCAAACTAAAGGAACACCTCTTCATATTGAACCTGGGTAGTTTACAAACCAATAGCGTGAACATTGAGGCAGTGCCCCAACTAGATGCCCTACTGCATCATCCTGTTGTATTACAGATGCAGCATCAGACACTTTTGCATTGACCTGTACTGTCAAAACTTCACCTCGAAACTGGAGAATTCAGTGACCCAGGTTCAAACTTGCCCTCCTGTCCTGTTTATGTGGAGTTTGCATGTTCTCCCTGCAAATACAAGGATGGAAGTTCAGAATCCTGGCTCTTAATGAATGAAGGCATTTCCACCATTAAATTCATGGATGATCAAGAAGCCAAAATTGTTGGGGAGTGTATATCTCAGAGACTAATAGGAATGGAGAAGTGGGGTGGTCATGGAAGGATTTCCAAATAAGAAGGTCAGCAAGCAGAAGGCTGATGGATGAATTGGACTCAGCGTGAATTAGGATGCAGACTGTATTTTTATGTGTTAAACGTAATCTCCACTTGAATCCCTCTCTGGGGTAAACAATGTGTAAACAGATTCCAATTAAAGTCACAAATAAATTGGACTCTTAACACTTTGGTGTAATCCTCCAATTATCCACCCCACACTGCATTCACAAAGATTTGTCCATTAGAACCTAAATTAATTCCTGTGGGTAATCTGATACCAACCACCCTTGTAAACATGCTTAAAACACCCAGGCAGAGTCAGACTCATATCAGGGACACTCAGAGAAGCATAGTTCATTTTCTTCAGTTTTCTGCCTGCTTGATGTATCTTCTCACTCTGGTTTAAAAACACCCAGAGCTTGGGAAGATCAAGCAAGCCTCACTAAGACACAGGCCTGAGTCTGCAACCATATCCCATATCCGAACATCAAAAAAAAATACGGTGCACCATGGAGGCATAGTGGTTAGTGTGTGTTATTATATCTAGAGTCATCAAAGTTTGGAATTCAATTCCAAAGTCCTATGTAAGAAGCTTCTATGTCCTTTTTGTGAACACATACCATATGTTTACTCCAGTTTCTTCCCACAGTCTATAGTTAGTAAATGAATGGTCATTGTAAATTGTCCTGTGATTAGGCTAGCTTTAAATAGGTGGGTTGTTGGCCCAGAAGGGCCTGTTTTGCACCGTATTTCTAAATAAATAAGTTTTCCATTTGGAGAGGCAATGAAGTCATCACTCCTTGTTATCAAGGTGATAATTGGATAGTAGATTCGAGCATCTCCACAAATACAGTAACATCAGGATATATTGCATTCAGTCCCGGTCGCCTCATTACAGGAAGACTGTCGAGGCTTTGCAGAGGTGCAGAAGAGGTTTAACAGGATGCTGCCTGCATTAGAGGGCATGTTCTCAAACGAGAATTTGGACCACCTTGGGTTGTTTCCTGTGGAGCAGCTGAGGATAAGGGGAAATCTGTTAGAGGTTTATAAGTATATGAGAGGCATAGATATACAGCCAGTATCTTTTACCTGGGGTTGAAATGTCTAATCCCATTTCTGGTTAGAGGGGGAAAGTTCAAAGGAGTTGTATGGTGCAAGTTTTTAAACACAGAGAGCGGTGCGTGTTGGAATGCACTGCCCGGCCTAATGCTGGTGGCATTGTCAAATATGATAGAGGCATTCAGGAGGCTTTTAGATAGGCAAGTGAATGTGCAAGAAATGGAAAGATATGAACAGTAGGTAGACAGAAGGGATTAACTTATTTGGACATTTCACTACTAATTTAATTAATTTGACACAACATTGTGAACCTGTGCTGTACTGTTCTATTTTCTGTTTAACTGTCTGAGTTTTCTGTCAGATTTATTTGAACTGAGAGTTTTGAAATTCAGGCACCTGAAGGTAGCTGGTTTGCAAACGCACTTTACTTCAGAAAGTGTTAGTTTCTTTTTCAGAACCCTACTGCATCCAAACCCTCAGTGGTCTTTTTTCTGCTGCCTTTCATCCCACACTATATATCTGCAAGCCTGAAAATCCACCATTGCAGCAGTTCCCCACACACTTACCGGAGATGTCTTGTATATCCTCATGGATTCTCATGTGACAGAGTTTCTAATCTTGGAGTATAGAGAAATACTATACAGATACAGGCCGTTTGTCTCCACCAGTCCATACTAGACATATTGTCCACCAAGCTTGTACCAATTTGGCCATATCCCTCTAAGCCACAATCCACATGTACCTATCCAAGTGCTACTTACATGGTGCTATTGAACTTGCCTTAACCACTTGCTATGGCAGCTCATTCCATAAACTTTGCCATCTGTTTGAAAAATTTGCTCCTCAGGTCCCTTTTTAAATAAAATAGAGTCATAGTCATAGAGAAGTTCAGCACAGAAACAGGCACTTCCACCCATCTAGTCTGTGCCAACTCACTTAAACTGCCTACTCCCATCTACCTTCACCAGGACCATAGCCCTCCATAGCCCTACCTTTCATGCACCTATCCAAACTTCTCTTATTGAAATCAAGCTTGCATGCACCACTTGTGCTGGCAGCTCATTCCACACACTCACAACCCTATGAATGAAGAAATTTCTTCTCATATTCCCCTTAAACTTTTCATCTTTCACCCTTAACCCATGACTTCTGATTGTAGTCCTTCCCAATCTCAATGGAAAAATCTTGCTTGCATTTATAGTATCTATACTCCTCATAATTTTGTATACCTCTATCAAATCCCTTCTCAATCTTCTTAGGAATAAAGACCTAACCTACTCAATTTTTCCAAAGAACTCAGCTGCTTCAGAACTGGCAACATCCTTGTAAATTTTCTCTGTACTCGTTCAATCTTATTTACACCTTTCCTGTAGGTAAGTTACCAAAACTGCAAAATCTTTCCCTTCTCACCCTAAACCTATGCCCTCTAGTTTTGGACTCCATTACCTTGGGGAAAAAGGAGATTGAAGATTTAAACATTATCCTTGTTTGTCACAAGTACTGTATATTGAAAGATACAGTGAAAGACATCGTTTGCGTCAAATCAAATCAGCGAAAATTGCGCTGAGCAGCCCAGAAGTGTCACCTCATTTTCGGTGCCAATATAGCATGCACACAACTCACAAACCTTAACCCATATGTGATTGGAATGTGGGAGAAAACTGGATCACCTGGAGGAAACCCACAGAAACATGGTAAGATTGTAGAAAACTGTTCACAGACAGTGGTGGGAATCGAACCCAGATCTTACAGTCAGTGCTGTAAAGCATTGTGCTAACCACTAGGCTACAGTGCCTCCCATCTGTTACTATCCACTTTATCTATGCTTCTCACAATTTCAAGCACTTCTATAAAGTTGCCCCTCATTTTCCTCCATTCTAGTGTACCATATAATGTTGTTTTTGTAAAGCAGCCTAAGATTCAACTTGCCAGGTTAACTGAAGGGTTAATTCCTTATAATGGAATCCCCTATATCATGCAGTATTGAAGAAAAGAAGCTGACAGTTTGACTAATCTGCATTTTCTGTCTTTATCTCCGCAGATGTCAGTCACACACATGTTTACACAAATCTCTGTGTCATTCTAAATGAATTCAACCCATATAACTCTTCCTAATATGCAAATACATAAGTAGGCTAACATGCAAATTACATGCAATTTTCTGTGGCAGGTGACACTGAATCAAGACAATAAGAATTAAGACATTTGGAAGTGAAAAATATGTCAGATTAACATATTTCACAATCACTGATTAAACAATCATGTTAACTCCCATCAGGAAAGAGGCCATACAGCATTCACACTCAGACCACTACTCAAGACCAATTACTTTACCAAGCTGTTAGGCTGACCAACACTTTCACCCGTTAACCCACCACAACCACCACTACTCATAAGACAGTAAGACATAACAGCAAAATTAGGCCATTCGGCCATTGAGTCTGTGCCACCAATCCATCATAGCTGATTTATTATCCCTCTCACCCCATTAACCTCCCTTTTCTCCTTACTAGTCAAGAAGCTATCAATCTCCGCTTTAAATATACCCAGTGACTTGATCTCCTCTGCCATCTGTGGCAATGAATTTCACAGATTCACCACCCTCTGCCTGAAGAAATTCCTCATCATCTGTGTTCGAAGGAAACAACTTTATAACTTTGTTTCTATTACATTTCTTTGTTTTCTGGCTACCTGCAAGAAGACAAATCTCAAGGTTGTATATGGTATACATGCTTCGATAATAACTGTCCTTTAACTTTGAACTTTGTGCCATGCAGGTGGATTGTGTAGTACATAAGCAGACTGGGATGCTAAAAAGAAAGCAGAATGCAGAATATAGTGTTGTAGTTAGATAGAAGGTACAGTGCAAGTAGACAAATAATATTCAAGGTTCACTACAAGGTAAAATTGAGAAATCAAGAATTCCACTTTGGCATATGAAAGTTCCAAGCAGGTGTCTGATAACAACGGGACAGAAGCTGTCATTGAAGCTTCAAGCTTTTGTATCTTCTGCCTGAAGGGAGAAGGGAAAAGTAAGAATGACTGGGGCAGGAGCTGGGTGGAGGTGGGTTAGTTGTTTGATTATGTTAGCTACTTTCCCAATCTAGAGATAAATGTAGGTTGCGTCAGTAGAGATGAGGCTGGTTTTGTCTGATAGACTGAGCTGCATTCATAACTCTACAATGCTATAATTGCTTCACCATTCCCCAATATTCTACATAGAAATTGTGTTGTGCATTATAAAGTCAGGCTATTAAGTTCCTCCTTATTGTGCCAATGAGCATTTTGGTGGTGACTACAGCAGTACCTGAAATCCTAGCCATTATATGGTTTCATTCTCATGCTCTGTTACGTACACAGGAAAATATAGTGAGCTGGCCTGAGATTGCGAGGAGGGAGAGAAAACAACTTTGCAATGAGATCAGTATTTGAGATTCTTTTGTGTTTCTAAATCTTCTGTGATTATTTATTTCAAGGCAACATCTAAGTTTAAGAGCTCCAGTTAAGTGCCCAGGACCTAGTTGGATTTAGATTGATTTATTAATCGCATGTACAATACATCAAAGCATACAGTCAAATGCATCGTTTGTGTTAACAACCAATACAATTTGAGGATATGCTGGCGGCAGCCCACAAGTCTCATCACACATTCTGGCACCAACATAGCATGCTACAATGCTCAGCAGAACAACATGCAGTTTTTAGATTATGAAAACACTCAGTCCTCGTTTATTGTCATTTAGAAATGCATGCATGTGTTAAGAAATGATACAATCTTCCTCCAGAGTGATATCACAGAAAAACAGGACAAACCAAAGACTAACACTGACAGAACCACATAATTATAACATATAGTTACAGCAGTGCAAAACAATACCATAATTTGATGAAGAGCGGACCATGGGCACGGTAAAAAAAAGTCTCAAAGTCCTGATCGACTCCCGAGTCCCCAATAGCAGGCGGCAAAAGGGAGAAACTCCCTGCCATAAACATCCAGGCACCGACAACTGCTGATGCATTGGAAGCAGCCGAGAACAGCCGACGCTGAGTCCGTCCATCCGAAAACTTTGAGCCTCCAACCAGCCCCTCCGATACAGCCTCCCGAGCACCATCCTCTGCCGAGCGCCTTTGACCTTGCCCCGGCTGCCAAAACAAGCAAAGCTGAGGATTCGGGGCCTTCTCCTCCGGAGATTCCGGTTACCACACAGTAGTAGCGGCAGCGAAGCAGGCATTTCAGAAGTTTCTCCAGATGTTCCTCCGTACTCTCACGTCTGTCTCCATCAAATCAGAATCATGCATGGTACCCTACTTGACAGATTACAGATATCATTCACTGAAGAGGCCGCACAAGCTGCGTCGCCTCCTCCTCCAGTTAATATACAACAAGCAACAACAACAAAACAAACCACTTTCCCAGCCCTCCCCCCAACCATCCACACACACAGACAGGCCTCCAATCTAGGATAGGCCACCTCTGGGCCTCCGACCTCCAGACGGTGGCCTGGACTTGCAGACATTGAGCCAGGAACCTCTGGACTCATTTACCTAGGCGTTTTGCACCTTGGGCTTCAAACCAGTTAATCAATACTACCATTATTACCAAACTTTATTTCTAACCATAGCACATTTTAATGTTATTGGAGGTTAAAAAATACTTTAACTGGTTACCTATGTGGTATATTAATCACCAGCTCTTGTTTCTTTGACAGTTATACTGCAGGCGATATTTAATTGTGATTGCTTCAGCAGAATAACAGTGTCCCTTGTGTTCATAAAGTGGCAGGATCTTGAATGGAAAGGATGAAAGGACACATTTAAACAATTAGGCATATTTATGCTCAGAGTCACCCAATCCTTCAGGATCAAGGAGACTAATATCTGATAAATCTCGTATTTGTTCTTCCGATATAACTCAGACACTTTTTATTTGTTACTAGAACTTTCTTCATCAAATGCAGCCTAATTAAAGACAAATAAACATAGGAACATGGTGTTAATGTCAGACTTGTTAAATGAGCAGTTTGTATGTTTGCACAGTGGAAACCAATGGTACTTGGGAAGCTAAAAAAATAAGTCAACTCTTTTATTGATTTAAAGCACTACAAAAACAAGCCATTTAATGGGATATAAAATGTGTCATTTCTCAAAGATCTGCTGGTTTTCACTGAACCATAGACCAAGTAGTAGGTGATGAAATGGATAGGTTATTGCATCCTAGACTCTGTGGTATGGTAACAAAGGATGGCTTGTAAGCACAACAGTTAGCACAATGGCTTCATTGTGCCAGCAATCACTGATCAGGATTCGATTCCTGTCACAGTGTAAGGAATTTATATGTTCTTCCAGTATCCACATTGATTTCCTCTAGGTTCTCCTGCATTCCAAAGGTTAGGGTTAGTGTTATTGAGCTGTGGGCTTGCTATGTTGGCGCAAGAAGTCTGGCAACACTTGCTGGCTACCCACATTCTCTGAATGTATATGTCGGCAGAGCCTGGCTCAGCCAATGAAACCCACTGATACCCACATTCTCTGAATGTATACATCGGCAGACCCTCTAGGCTTGTTGTGGGAATTTGCAAGTTTCACTCAATTACTTAAGAGGGAGGAGTAATTAATGATCACAGTTTAGCACATCATGAACTCTGTCCATGCTTCAGGCTGCTTTAGCAAATCAGCCAGCATAATCAAAGATTCTACCCACCCAGAACCTTCCATCTTCTCCCTCCCCACTCCCATTGGGCAGAAGATACAAAAGTTTGAAAACATGTATTACCAGGCTCAAGGACAGCTTCTACCATGCTGTTATAAAGACTATTAAGAAGATCCCTAGTACAATAAGATCTCATCATCTGTCTCATTTATTACTCATCCCTAACTGCCCTTGAGTTTAATAACTTGCTTCATTGTGGAACAAAACTACACATGGGGCCCCAGTCTGGCCTGTTTCCTTACATAAAGAACATAGTGATAGACTTCCAGAACAGTACATCAGATTCGCACTCAAACCAGCCTCTCCTCCAGTGACTCTGTCTACACTTCCCACTGTCTTCCTGAAGCAGGAACCCCTCCCATCCTAGACATTCTCTCTTCTCTTCCTTTACACTTTATTGTTCACCTGCACTTCACGTTCTCTATAGCTGTTAAACTTTATTCTGTGTTGTTATTGTTTTACTTTGTTCTACTTTAATGCACTGTGTCATGATTTGATCCATATGAACGGTATGCAAGAAAAGTTTTTCACTGTATCTTGGTACATGTGACAATAAACTAATTCTAATCCATCAATCATCATGAAGTTACTAAGACTGTTTACTAGACTGAGCATCAGAACAGATACTAATCAATATCGGTTTGAGATCATACATAAATAATCTAACTGAATGTTTTGAGGAGACTACGAACATGGTAAGTAAGATGAGGCAGTCCGTATTGACAAGATGGACTGCAGATAATGTCTTACTTACCATGTTAACAAGTCTGGAAGGTTCCACACAAGAGATTATTAGAGAAATTAGAAGACCCTGCATTTAATGAGTAGTTTGGAAGAACCACAGTTTAGCAGAGCGCAGATGGAGTCCATTTGGGTGTCCAATAACTCTTCTAGAGGGTAACTGTTCCGTTCATTCTTTTCCCTGTTCTTTTCAAGTACTTATCCAGTTGTCCTTTCAGGGATTTACCAGAGCTGGGACAGGATGCAGAGGAGATTCACTGGGCCTCAAGAATTAAATATTGAAGGCAAACAGTATAAGATTGCTTTGGTTGGTCTCTGTGGGGATTTAGACAATCCAGGAAACACGTTGCCCTCTGACTCCAGGACCTGATTCTTTCACCTCAAGCGAGGCAATGTTTGCTTTGCAAGAAATGTGTTTTCATTGTTAAGATAAACTCAGTGATAATTCAACTCATACAGGCACAGAAAGGGAGAGGAAAGTTCCTCAGTCAACAGAACTTGCAACTTATGGCCACCCTGTTAAAGAGGAAGAAGCAATGCATCACTAATTGAGTCGCACTTAGCCCAGGGCTTAGGCCATTCTTCACCTGCCCATTTCTCTCTCTTTTTGATCTACCCAGGTCCTTCTAAACCCAGACTCGAAATGACAAAGAACATCCAGATTCTAGTCCATGCTCAAAGGCGAGCGATGTGGACGGACATCCGTGGATGTCAGGCTGGTCCTCCATTCTCTGCAGCAACCTTGTAAATTTTTTCTGTACTCTTTCAACATTATTTACATCTTTCTTGTAGGTAAATGACTAAAACTGCACACAGTACTCCAATTTAGGCCTCACCTATGTCTTATACAACTTCAACTTTAACATATCATCCCATCTCCTGTACTCAATACTTTAATTTTTAAAGGACAATGTGCCAAAAGCTTTCTTTATGATCCTATCTACCTGTGACACCACTTTCAATGAATTATGTACCTGTATTCCCAGATCCCTTTGTTTCACCCCACTCCTCAGTGCCCTGCTGTTCACTGTGTAGGACCTACACTGATTGATGCAACACCTCGCAGTTGTCTGCATTAAATTCCATCTGCCATTTTTCAGCCCATTTTTCCCGCTGGGCCAGATTCTGCTGCAAGCTTTGGTTGTGCTCTTCACTGTCCACTTGGTGTCATCTTAGTGTCATCTGCAAATTTGATGATCCAACCTGACCAACTTATCATATGGGATCTTGTCAAATGCTTTGCTAAAGTCTATGTAGACAATATCTAATCCCTTGCTTTCATCAACTTTCCTGGTAACGTCCTCAAAAAATTCTGTAAGATTGGTTAGACATGACTTACCATACACAAAGCCATGCTGACTGTCCCTAATCAGCCCCTCTGTCCAAATACTCATATATCTGTTTCCTTACAATACTTTCCACTAACTTTCCCACTACTGATGTCAGGCTCACTGCCCTATAATTTCCTAGTTTATTTTTAGAGCCTCTCTCAAACAGTAGGACAACATTAGCAATCTTCCAATTCTCTGCTATCTCACCTGTCACTAAGGATGATTTAAATATCTCTGCTGGAACCCCTGCAGTTTCTGCACATGCCTCCCACAGGGTCTGAGGGACTGCCTTGTCATGCTCTGGGCAATCTATCCACCCTAATTTTCCTCCAGCCAGCAAGTATCTCCTCCTCTGTAATCTGCATAGGGTTCATGAAGTTGATGCAACTTTGCCTCACTTCTATAGACTGTGTCCATCTCCTGAGTAAGTACAGATCCAAAAAATTCTACTTAGTTTCTCCTCTATCCCTTTTGGCTCCACACATAGGTTACTATTTTGATCTCCCAGAGAATCAATTTTGCCCCTTACAACCCTTTTGCTCTTAACATATCTGTAGTATATCTTGGGATTCTCCTTCACCTTGTCTGCTAGGGCAATCTCATGCCTTCTTTTGGCCCTCTTGATATCTTTCAAGTTCTTTCTTGCATTTCTTATACATTATAAATATCTCATTTGTTCTTACCTGCTTAACCCTGCTATAAACCTCATTTTGCTTCTTAACCAAAGCCTCAACATCTCTTGAAAACCAAAGTGTCCTAAATCTGTTACCTTTACCTTTTATTCTGATAAGCACATACAAGCTTTGTACAGTATTCTCAAAATTTCACTTCTGAAGGCCTTCCACTTACCAAATACACCTTTGACAGAAAGCAGCCTAACCCAATCCACACTTGCCAGATCCTTTCTAATAGTATCAAAATTGTCCTTTCTCCAATTTAGAATCTCAATCCATGAACCAGACTTATCTTTTTTCCGTATTTACTTTGAAACTAATGACATTATGAGCATCAGATGCAAAGTGCTCTCCTACACAAACATCTGTCACCTGCTCTGTATCATTCCTTAATTGGAGATCCAGTATCCCATACTCTTTCACTGGGACTTCTACGTTCTGATTAAGGAAGCTTTCTTGAACACATTTGACAAACTCTATCCCATCTATTTCTTTTATGGATCCCACACTGGACTGGATGTCCATGCAAGAAGGAGGCACAAGGGATGACCTGGATTTTGAGGTTGGAACTAAGAGTCCCTTTACTGGTTAGCCCGGGGGTTGATACCAAAAGTTGAAGCCCGAAAGATGATCATAAGCCTGGAGTTGGAGACTGGAGCCCAAAGGCCTGTCCTAGAGTTGGAGGACCATCTATGAATGGGTGGGTGGGAAGGGGTAAAGGGACTTGTTTTGTTACTTGTTG
Source organism: Mobula hypostoma (assembly GCF_963921235.1). NCBI lineage: Eukaryota > Metazoa > Chordata > Chondrichthyes > Myliobatiformes > Myliobatidae > Mobula > Mobula hypostoma. Next base: position 353,207 of record NC_086123.1, on the reverse strand, counting down.
CATTTTGTTTTGTTGTGTTCAGTGCTGTCCAGTTGAGCATTGTGGGCATGACCACATTGGCACTGGAATGTGTGGCAACAGTCAGGCTGCCCCCAGCACATCCTTAGGCTGTTAGTTGTTCACACAAACTAATCATTTCACTGTACGTTTCCATGGACATGCGAGAAATAAATCTGAATCGGAATCTGAATTTGCCCACTCCATCTCCTTGATTGGATTTCATGTTCTACCTTCCCTTCTGCAATACTTTATTGGCTCCACTCTCTCCCCCTTCCCTCCCCCAACTAACTTCACCTCCCCATCATCATACTTCACCTGGACACACCCTATCACCTGTCAGTATTTGCTTCATCCTTCTGCTGACTTCATTATATTATAGACCTTAGAAATCTACAGCACATTACAGGCCCTTCAGCCCACAATGTTGTGTCAGCCATGTAACCTGCTCTGGAACTTACCTAGAATGTTAGCACCCCCCCCCCCCAAGACATTCTAGCATCACCCCACACATCGCGAGCCTGAGCTTGTATCTCTGAAGCAGAGGAGGAAACTGACGGGGAGCAGCCCGTGAGACAGGTACGACCAGCACTGCGATGGCCCTGTCGCATGCCATGGAGCTACCGGTGTGGTGAGGAAGGCTACGTGGCCCAGGACTGTCTCATACCGGTGCCACACACAGCCCAACGCAGCCATCGGGAAACGTCCTACAGGCAGCACTGCCCGACACCTCCAGCTGAATCCCTCCATTGTCACCTCTCCAGGTGGTCTGTTTAGGTGGAGAGCAAGGCTTATAGATAGGTTGTGTGGTGGAGGATGCCAGATACTGTGAGTTGGTGGACACGGGGTTAACCATCACCATTATCCATCCGGGTGTCCTCACCAGCATGGACCAGCCATCCCTGAGTGGGTGGACAATGATGGCAATCCAGCTGGCTACAGTCACCAGCAACTGTGTATTGCAGTGGGGGAAAAGCACAGTGAAGCATGAGGTATGGCTTGTCGACATCCGGGAGTCCTGTGTCATTGGTCTGGACCTGCTGTCCCACTGAGGGGCTGTGTGGATGTGCCAGGGGCAATACACTACCTTAGTGCTGAACCCGTGGATCTCCGACAGGGCAGCTTCGGGAAGTGGATCTTGCAAGGGCAGCAACAACCACCGCTGGTCTCACAGCAGCCCGCAGCTGCCCAGCACACCCTGCAGCCACCCAGCACACCCTGCAGCCGCCCAGCACACCCTGCAGCTTCCCAGCACACCCTGCAGCCGCCCAGCACGCCCTGCTGCTGCCCAGCACACCCCGCAGCCGCCCAGCACGCCCCGCAGCCGCCCAGTACACCCTGCTGCTGCCCAGCACACCCTGCAGCTTCCCAGTACACCCTGCAGCTGCCCAGCACACCCCGCAGCCGCCCAGCACACCCCGCAGCTGCCCAGCACACCTTGCAGCTGCCCAATGCAACACAGTGGAACCAGAGGAAATTGGTGTTGGTGGTTTTTCCTGCTTTATGGTAACTTTAGTTGCCTTCTGTTGGTACTTAAAAGCTCCCAGTCCCTTAATTTTCCATTAATTTTTGCTCAATTGTATACCCTCTCTTTTGTTATCCCCTGGTTTTGTCATCTTGCCTTTAGAATATATTTTATTAGAATATATTTCTAATATATGCCTTTAGAATATATTTTCCTCTTTACATATCCTGTGTCTTCTGAATTGCTTCCAGAAATTCCAGCCATTGCTGGTGTGACGTTATCCCTGCCAGTATTCTTTTCTAATCATCTCTGGCCAACTCCTCTCTCATGTCTCTGCAATTTCTTTACTCCACTTTAATACTGATACATCTGACTTTAGCTTCAACTTCTCAAATTTGAAGGTAAATTCAATCATATTATGATCACTTTCCACTAGAAATTCTTTTACCTTAAACCCTCTAATCAATTCTGGTTCATTGCACAACACCCATTCCAGAATAGCTGATCCCCGGTACTCTCAACCATGATCTGCTCTAAAAAGCCATCTCGTAGGCAACCTAGAAACTCCCCCTCTTGGAATCTCGCACCAATCTTCCTACATATTGAAATCTTCTTACAGACAGGCCAGAATTGAACTCAGGTCGCTGGCACTGTAATGGCATTACACTGACTGCTATGCTATTGTGCTGCCCCCTAGCTGTTGATACTGATTGAAGGCAGCAATGAGGCAAAAATCTAATTGAATCTTCAAGCTTCACTGCGTGGCGTCAGAACTGGGCGGTTAGGGTTAGTGATTCGGAATACTCTATTATTATGTTCCTTCAGGCTTAAGATGTTGTGACAGGGTTTAACATAAACATCAATTTACACTCCAGTGGCAGAATGCGCATTGAAAATGTTAAGATTTTCCCAATTTCATTCACAATTTCTCAATATCTCTCAGCCCCTAATATAAGAAAGGATTGCTGTCAGTGAAGAAGGTCCAGTGCATCATGATAATTATCCTAAGTATGAAAGGGTTAATATATGATCAACATTTGATGGCGCTGGATCTGTACTCTCAGAAACTTAGAAGAATGAGAGGAAAACTCATTGAAGCCTATCAACTATTGAAAGGTCTGAATAGAGCAGATGTAGAGAGGATGTTTCCTATAGTGAGGCAGCCTAGGACCAGAGGGAATAGCCTCGGAATACAAGGATGTCCTTTTAGAACAGAGGTGAGGAGGAATTTCTTTAGCCAGAGGGTGATGAATCTGTGGAATTTATTGCCACAGACGAATGTGGAGGCCAAGTCATTGAGTATATTTAAAGCAGATGTCGACAGGTTCTTGATTACTTAGGATGTCAAAGGTTACAGGGAGAAGGCAGGAGAATGGGGTTGAGAGGGATAATAAATCATCCACGATGGAATGGTGGGGAAAGTTGATGGGTTGGATGGCCTAATACTGCTCCCATGGCTTATGGTCTAAGGCACGAGCCCTAGGATTCTGTGAGAAGTCACGAGGGGTTCCGCGAGATTGTGATGAAAAAAAAAATCAACATCATATTTTGAACTTCATGCAACTTGCGATGCTAGCACTCACAGTGGTGGGCAGTGACCAAGCAGCCCCGTTAACAATATCGTGAGAAGTCTCTCAGCCCAGCATGGCAGTGCACAGTAGGAGTGTTTATTTGTTTGAGTCCATTCTCAGCTTTTGTTGCAAGATAGGGGAGGCAGGCTGTTGATAAGTGGTGAGTGCTGTATTGCATGGAGGAGAGGACAGTAGGCTGATTATTGGTGAGTACTGGATTGTACAAAGGGGAGGACAGTGAGCTAATAATTGGTGAGTACTGGGTTGCACAGAGAAGAGGATGGTAGGCTGATAATCAGTGAGCGCTGTATTGCACGAAGGGGAGGACAGTAGGCTGACGTGGAGCGTGAAGTGTTTTCTGAGCATTGAATGGACTCATTCAACTTGGACTGTGATGTTAAACTCTCTCTCCCGAATTACCTCCCCCATCTTTCCCCTACACGCTGTGAACTGACTTATGGGAGCAAACAAACTACCAGTGTAGTAGAAAATTGGAGGGAGATTATCATTTTAAAGACAGTCCAAAGTGGTTAATGATGAAGAATTGCAATCTTTTGCGTCATTTCACTGCACCAGTGCAACAATGGGCACAAAAATGTTCATCTTTACAAAGAAGGCTACTTATCAATGGATTTTACATGAACGGGTGATCAAAGTTGTCCTATTCCATTGCGCCTAGTCTGTGGCAAATAACTTACATTTGCAGCAATAGCTCTAGCAAAATTGAAAAGACACTTAACTACATATCACGTCATATGACACATAAAAGTGCCGATTATTTTAAACAACTATTGGAATTTCAAAACAAACATATTGAAGTTTTTGAAAATAAAGTCACAGTCAGTAAAAGGTAAAAGGAAGCAAGTTATTTAGTAGACTTAAGACCAGTTCACTAGAGAATGCTTAAAAAGCTGTGAAAACTTGGACAAAAGGCACACCAATCTCCTGCTACATACAGAAATCTAGTGGCTTAGCAGAAGAAGGATTTTCAACAGGGTGTTTGAGTTGGAAGGTGAATTGCAGGAGTACTTTCAAGAAAATAGTAGTCCAGATTTTAGTGAGTGCTTTGAGGATGAAGAATGGCTGCAGAAACTAGCCTCTTAGCAGACATTTTTCATCATATGAACTAGTTGAACAAGTCTCTGCAAGACCCTGGAGAAAGCGTTCTGACTTCAAGTGACAAGATTCTTGGATTTAAAAGGAAACAGAATCTTTGGAAAAATCAGGCTGCAAAAGGAAATCTAGAAATGTTTCTACTGTTGCTTGGGTTTGAGACTGAGAAAATATATCAGAATTTCTCGAGTCTTTTTAAAAGCCACCTGGAAGAACTGCAGAAAAAAATTGAAGAATATTTTTCCTCTCTTTCAACACAAGTGTATGACTGGGTGAGGGACCCCTTCTCTGAATCTTCTGGTCAGCCTGGGAAATTAACTTTGAGAGAAGAGGATGAACTTTGTGATCTGCACTCTGATCATGCACTCAAGCTGAGATTTACTGACCTGCCCCTGGAAAAATTCTGGATTTCTGTGATAAAAGAGTATCCTGCCAGTCATAGGGAAGCAATGAACATTTTGCTACAGCTTTCAACTTCTTACATGTGTGAGCAAGCTTTTTCTTGTTTAACAAGCATCAAGAGCAAGGATAGAAATCATCTCATTTCAGTCTAATGTGAAATCCATGTGTGCTTATCTCAAGTTCAACCCAGAATTGAGAAATCTATTATGAATTAAATTGAACTGAATCAAATTGAATTGAATATTATGCTTGCCTTATGAGTTTTTAAAATTTATGAAAGGGAAAGAAAGGGATTAATTTCAAGAAAGGTAAGCTAAACTTAACTATCTGTTTTTTTAAAGAAAGTTTGGCTAAAATTCATCTCTACTCAAAAGAGCATTGACAATTATTTTTGGATTATTATATCTACATTTACTGATGTACTGTACATTGTAGATATAATAATTATTATGCAGAGGGTCGCTGAGACCTGAAAATTATTTCAAGGGTTCCTCCAGGGCAAAAAGGTTGTCCTCTGAACTGAAATAAAAACAGCAAAATGCTGGAAACACTCAGCAGGTCAAGCAGCATCTGTAGAGAGAGAAACAATCAATGTTTTGGATCTGTAATCCTTTATCACAACTGGACGGCTTGTATGTGCCATTGATCCCGGATGGATCCAAATTGTGAAGGGTGGCGTTTGACTAGAAGTCCATATGGGATGCGTTGAAGTCAGAGTCAGTTGATACAGAAACTGATGTGGCTGTGGAGATGAGTCTAGGTCAACAGCTGGAAGGAAAGGGAAACTGCTCAGGGCAAAAGGAACAAAAGAGAATTGCTGAAGTCCCACTAGAGAGCAGGGGAGAGCTCCCTCCAGGCTGGCGCTCCTAGAAAGGAAGGGGCAGGTTACTCAATGGGAAATGAATATCAAATAAACCACAGATGCTAGAAATTTTAAAAAGAAGTAGAAAATGCTGGGAAGGTGCAGCAGATCAGTCAGCATCTGTGGAAGGAGAAACAGGTCTTCAGTCCATGGTCAGAGCTGGGAAAGAACTGAGCACATCTGAACCCAGTGGAGAGAAGACAATGGCTGCTTTGTCTCCCCTGAGATTACTATGCTCTTCTGTGTGTGTATGTGTGTGTGTGTTATATGCATGTAACCATTATTACTCTGAGCAAAAATCTCAATAGCTGGAGTAAAGATCGAGTTGATACGTTAGTTAAAGGGTGTTCTGGATCTGGCACTCTCTTCTACCCTTTTACTTTATCCATTCTTATCCAAGCTATTGAACCCACCTCCTTTTGGAGTTTATGCATAGTTTTTAAAAATTCTATTTATTTCTTTTTTCCCTGTAAATGCATGCAAGAAAGTGAATCTCAAGGTATTATAACACAAACAAAATGTTGGAGGAAATTAGAAGGGAAGGAAGGGCTGATGTCTCAGGCCAAGACCCTTCATCTGGAAGAAGAGTCTCAGTTGAAAACGTCAGCTCATTATTCTTTTCAATAAATAGGTGCTGCCTGACCTGCTGAGTTCCTCCAGTGTTTTGTGGTGTTACTGTGGATTTCCAACAACTGCAGAAACTCTTGTGTCCAAGGTAGTAAATTGTAACATATATGTATTTAGATAATAAATTTACTTTGAACTTTGACCTTTGGAAAGTACCATGATGAGTACCTTCTTATTCTAGCTTCTCGCCACTTCCTTTCCAGTCCTGGTAAAGTGGCTTGACCCAAAACATCAACCATTCATTGCTTTCTATAGATGCTGTTTGACTTGCTGAGTTCCTCCAGCATTTTATATTTCATCCCCTGGTTTTTTAGCATCTGCAGAATCTCTTGTGTTTATGATGAGCACCTACTGTGGTTTAGCCAACTAGTCCACCTACTGAGAATGGACAGTGTGATGAGCTGGATACAAAGAGTTAAATAGCTCCCTTCTGTGTAGAACATTTTTATGAATTGCTCATCATATAAAGCCTTGGGAAGGTCATGGATTCTGCATTTGTCAATGGAGCATTTACTGATTTCTCAAGGACACGCAACATACAACAATAAACTACAACTCAATAAGATCCAGGTGTAATTGTGGATGTCAGGGTTTGGAATCGGTCCTCTCTCCAGGCAAGGTTAAAGCACTACTACCTGTTACCTCTGACTCAATGAACAGCGGCATTACTCTAAGTAAGCAGCAAGAACATTGTTTGGGAAACCACGACCTGAGTGCAGGGACTATACTGCAAAGCAGAGACAATCCCATTTAGAATTTCACCCTCTCCCCAACACGTCAAGTGTCTTGTAAAGTATTGGGATATAAAAATAACTTATCATACTCAAGGTACAATATCAAATGGGAGATTAGGGATGCCAGGAATAATGAAATTTGAGTTTGCATGTTTTATAGACTCCCTTAACAACTTAGTATTTGGAAAGAATAAAATCCACAGATGTCTTTTTAAAATTAAAACTGGAATATGTTTTGATAATATAGAGTCACTAGCATGATTTTTGAAAAGTTTTGTTCTTCTAATCTCCATTAAATTGCTCATGTATTCTAGTCTTTCCTCCCCTACTCACACTTTCTGTGATTGTAGTTGGGATTTGTCACAGCACCAACTAAATGTTAAAATACAAAGCTGAAAGTTTGCAAATGGCTGTTCACTATGTTTAAGTGGTGGAGCCTGTCTGCTCTCCTGTGGTGATGACAGAAAAGGCTTACATTTGGATAACATCCTCACTATCTGCACAGGAAGATAGTTGTCTGGTAGTGTGGAGGTTTCCATTGGATATTGAACAAAAGCAATGTGAGAAATGCCCTGTTTTGGACTCAGATGGGATGTGATGTGGGTCCAAGTGCCCTGAGCAGAAGCCTGTGCAAGGGAAAGCCTAAAAAAACTATGGGTACTGGAGTCCATCACATGGACAATGCTCTTCCTATAAGCACCAAACTCAGAGAAACAACTAATTGTTGTTAGTGGGATGATGATGGTCAAATATCTTGTGGTCCTTTATCTTATGGTATTATGGTCTTAAAAGATAGCTACTTCTTCTCCCCATAGAGTTATACAGCAAGGGAACAGGCCCTTCACCACTATTCACCCATGCTAACTGTGTTGCCCAGTGAGCTAGTCCCATCTTCTGGGATTTGGCACATAGCTCTCTAAACCTTTCCTATCCCTGTACGTATCTGGATGGCTTTTAAACTAATATGCTCACGTCAACCAGTATTTCTGACGACTCACTCCAAATATACACGACCTTTTGCCTGAAGAAGTGTCCCCTAATGTCCCTTATAACTTCTCGACCCAATCATAAATGTATGCATTCCTATTTTTAGCATCAACTGAACTGGGTTGATGAGACCCAAACAATTTGAATGTCAAGAAGATGTGGTAATCCTCCCGCGAGGGGGGAGAAGATGGCAGCATGACGGCAGCGTGCATGGCCACTTTGGTGATGAATATCTGTTATCTGTCAAGTAGGGGATCGTGCACAATTCTGATTTGATGGAGACAGATGTGAGAGTGCGGAGGAACATCTGGAAAACTTCTGAAATGCCCGCTTTGCTGCCGCTGCTGCTGTGTGGTAACCGGAATCTCCAGAACTAAAGGCCCCGAAATCCTCGGCTTTGCGTGTTTCAGCGGCCGGTGAGGGATTGAAGACACTCGGCGGAGGATGGCTCTCGGGAGGCTGTATCGGAGAGGCTGGTCGGAAGCTCGAAGTTTTCGGACGGATGGACTCAGTGTCGGCTGTGGTCGGCTGCTTCCAAGGTTGTCGGTGCCTGGAGGTTTATGGCAGGGAGTTTCTCCCTTTTGTCGCCTGCTATTGGGGACTCGGGAGTCAGTCGACTCGGGACTTTGAGACATTTTTCTACTGTGCCCATGGTCTGTTCTTCATCAAATTATGGTATTGCTTTGCACTGCTGTAACTATATGTTATAATTATGTGGTTCTGTCAGTGTTAGTCTTTGGTCTGTCCTGTTTTCTGTGATATCACTCCGGAGAAACATTGTATCATTTCTTAATGCATGTATGCATTTCTAAATGACAATAAAAGAGGACTGAGTGTTCTCATAATCTAATAAGCGTACAAGCATAATAAAAGTAACCTTAGCCTAATTTATTATCATAAAAATAGAAAGCACAAATAAAATACACAAAATACTTTGTAGAAAGTCACAAAGATTTCAGGACTCATAATTCTTAGTCACCACTTGATTGTCACTGTTGTTCGGGGAGTTCCGAGTTCCAACTCACTTGTGAAACCACCTAGGCACCAATCATGATTTCTGATCCTTGGTTGAAGTTTGATGAACAAGGTACCATATAAGTACAAGTTTCACAAGCATAGAGAAACACACTGAGACAGACAAACTCTTTGATCTTTTGTTCCCATGCCATTAATTCAGCCGTTTTTTTTCATTCAAGCAACATATGTTCATTAACACAGTCAACACACATAAAAGTTGCTGGTGAACGCAGCAGGCCAGGCAGGGGTCTCGGCCTGAAACGTCGACTGTACCTCTTCCTAGAGATGCTGCCTGGCCTGCTGCGTTCACCAGCAACTTTTATGTGTGTTGCTTGAATTTCCAGCATCTGCAGAATTCCTGTTGTTTTCATTAACACAGTGTTCAGCGTACCCTTATAAGTAAATTATATACTTTAATAGTCATTCCTTATCCATAAGTCCACCAATATTTTGGACATAATATTCCGTTGACTTACAAAGAACATCAATATTACATAGAAACGATAAGCCCAAATCCAAAAACAGAATCTATCAAGCTGATTTGACAGACACACAAAGAAAAATCCATCAACTTCAATGACATATGAGAGCTTGGATGGAATAATTCTTCCAGTATGAGGTAAAGGGAATAAGGGAGGTGACAACGGACAGAGATGGAAAATGCATCAGCATACTTAAAATAGGTCAGGAATTCCATACAGAGCTCACATTACACTAATAGAAAGATGGGAAATTGACCATCTAATTTGGTATGCTTGATTCCCTTTCAGTTAATATTTCACAGACCTCAGTTGATGTATTTGGCAGAGGTGGCTGCAGTGTATGCCGCTGGCCAGTGGGGAAAACAGCGCAGAAAATCTCGTCAATCTCCATCTGCTTTCAGGTAATTTCCAGACGTCTAGCCAACATCTTTCAGCCTTAGCATTCCCTCGACACTCTCTTGACTTTGTGTTTCAATCAGAGCTCATAAGGGAGATATCCTTCTTTTATTAAAAAAAAACAATGGCTTGTTTCCTTTACAGGTCACTGTGACTCTGTGATTCACATCTGGGGCTGCCATGCTACGGCAGAGATATGTTGGTAAAGTCTCACATTTTAGGCAGAAACATTTCATTCTCACGGACACGGAACAATATAGTGACACAGGTAACACAGATTACAGATCAATGTTTATAGATGCGCCACAGAACATGTTTGATCCGAATTCATCACAGCTTGGTATGGCAGCTGCTCTGCCTATAACCATAAGAAACTGCCGAGAGTTGTGGGTGCAGCTTAGTGCATTACTGAGACTGGCATTCCTTCCATGGATTCTGTCTGCATCTCATTGGCTCAGTATAGCGATATAGATCCTACCCAGAACTTATCTTTTCTCCCTTTTCCCATTGAGCAGAAAATACTAATGCTTGAAGGCACATACCACCAAGGTCAAGGATGGCTTCCTACATACTGTTTGTGAATCCCTTCAGAATATTGGAAATTCCAAAGAGATCTCCTCTCAGTCTTCTAGAGTCAAGTGAAATTAGGCCTTGGATTGGCTTGCATACCAAAGTCATCCAGGATGAAAGACTGGTTGCATCATGGAATGAACTATGCCACACTTACTCACTTGTGACCCAGAAGCCTAATGTACCACTTCATCAGGTTCAAGAGTAGTTACTTCCTTTCAACTATCCAGTTTTTGAATCTACCTGCACAACCACACTTTGCATTAGTATCACAACTTTGATCACTTTGCATTGCAATGAACTTGGGATTGCTCCAATTGTGTGCTTTCTTGTATAATTTTGTCTAATTTATGTTTATATTTTTCTTGTAAATGCTGCTTACCTGATACTACGTGCTTGTGATGATGCTGCGGCGGAAAAACCTTTCATTGCATTTGTGCACACGTGTACCTGTGCATATGACAATGAACTGAACCTCAACGGGCCTCCTCTCTCCTCTACTGTAGCAATGAGTAGACAGTGAATCAGTCACAGTGTGACAGGCCCATCAAGGCAGAGCTGGTGGAGACTGATTAACACCCAGACCAGTGCCCATTACTCTGGCAGCAGAAAGCACACTCTTATCGTGTGCCACGTACCCAGCTGTCACAGATTTGCACTTTATTCATTTGAGAACAATATCATTGAACATTGAGGAGCAAAGCAAAAATCATATTTCAATATAAATAGAATTAACAACAGCAAGCTTCATCTGTGTAATTTTATAACCCAAGCTATTAACCACTGCACAAAAATAGCTCTAAAAAGCATTCTGTTACACTGGGGCGTTGGGGAGTGGACCCAAGTACAAGACACAGGCACAGAGATTGGGTTAGATGCTTACGCGGACGTGAACGTTGGACAACAAACCAGAGGAACCTGGACTTGGACTTGGACTTGGCCACAAAGCCTGGACTCGGACATGGAACCTGGACTTGGACTCGGATTCGGACGCGGAACCTGGACTTGAACTTGGACTCAGGCGCGGAGCCTGGACTCGGTCTTGACTTGGACACGGAGCCTGGACTTGGACTTGGACACAGGACAACAAAACCAAACAAAGACAAACAATTTGTATCTTGACTCGGAGGAAGGGCAGCTAGCCAGCAATCCCCAGCTGGACAGGAGGTGACAAAACCAAACAACGACAGTCAGTTCATAACTTGACTCGGAGCAGCGGCAAACGACCTGCAATCCTCAGCTGGACACGAGACGACCAAACCAAACAACGACAGACAATTCGTATCTTGACACAGGGTAGCACATGAAGCAGCAAACGGCTGGCAATCACTTAGCTGAACACAAAGAGACAGAATTCCCGAAGCAACCCCAGGCACCGAAGCCACTTAGAATGTACCATCCTCGGCGGCCCGGAACGTGCATTGCCGCACGGGCTGAGGAGTCCATTCTCGGCGGCCCGGAACGTGCATTGCCGCACGGGCTGAGGAGTCCATTCTCGGCGGCCCGGAACGTGCATTGCCTCACTGGCTGAGGAGTCCATTCTCGGCGGCCCGGAGCGTGCAATGCCTCACTGACTGAGGAGTCCATTCTCGGCGGCCCGGAACGTGCAATGCCTCACTGACTGAGGAGTCCATTCTCGGCGGCCCGGAACGTGCATTGCCTCACTGACTGAGGAGTCCATCCTCGGCAGCCCGGAATGTGCATTGCCGCACTGACTGAGGAGTCCATTCTCGGCGGCCCGGAACGTGCATTGCCTCACTGACTGAGGAGTCCATTCTCGGCGGCCCAGAACGTGCATTGCCGCACGGACTGAGGAGTCCATTCTCGGCGGCCTGGAACGTGCATTGCCTCACTGGCTGAGGAGTCCATTCTCGGCGGCCCGGAATGTACATTGCCGCACGGGCTGCGGTATGATGGTCCAGCCGCGAGTAGATGTAAGCAGAGTTTTTATGCTGCCGGTTCGGATGAGGATCAGGTGCCCTAATCGAGGAGCCCGGTAGGACACGGGGAAAAGGAAATTAACTGAAATGAGGAGTCAGCAGACTGGTCTGTGACACATTCAATCGTTCTCTTCAAGGTGATCTCCCTCTGTAAGGTTTGCTATTCAGCAAAGCGTCAAAGATAGGAACATTTTAATAAGACAACATCAGATGATTGTATCGCAAGGCACTGAATAAACCTATCTGTCCTATTAACATTACAAATCTAGTAGTGATATTGAAGTTCTAAAAAAATTGAAGTTTAGAAAAAGTTTATTTCCTTTGCAAAGGTAAAATTGGTAGCCCAGTAAAAGGATACACTGCCTTTTGATTGTTCAGGCAAGGAAAACTTGCAGTAGATTTGGTTTTCATTCAGTAGCATGATGGATGGCTCTGAAGAGCAAGCATATTCAGGCAATAAATCTACCTCATAATGGTAACTGTCACGAGGACTAAAGCAGAGAAAGCTGGCATCGTGCAGATGTTATATTGTCAGTTGAAGCTGTGAGATTGAATCACAAAATCCTCCAGAACAGTTCTTGTTAATAGAGACATGTAATTTTATGTACAATCTAATTTCCTGACTGGCACCAGGCATTGAGACTGGAAGCCTTCTTCACCTTTTTTATTTCATTTCCTTGTTTTAGTTTAAATTGAAAATCAGATTTCAAAGGTCGCAAAAGGGCACAAGGAAAAGAAATGGGAAAAGTTGCCCTTGCTGCAGGCACCACGGTTAGGGCAGGAAGGGGCCATTTAATCCTTCAGCCTTATTTTGCCACTCATTGAGATTCTGAATCAATCTCTCATTGATTCCATTGTATTTCTTTGTATCTACTGTGAATGCGCACAACAGAATGAATCTCATATGGTGACGTATACTGTACATATTTGACAATAAATTTACTTTGAAATTCTTTGAACTTCAGTCTATCCACAGAGTTGGTCTTCTCATGAACAAGCCCTTTGGCCCAACATCCATGCTGGCCCTTTTGTCTATCTATGAGGGTCCCATTTGCCCTCTACTTCACTGATTTCCAAGTACCTGTACAAATACATTCTGATCATTGTAATTGTACCTGCTTTCAACATTCATTCGATATAATGGCCACTTACTGCGTGAAAATCCCCTCTCATCTTAAACCTGTACTCACTGGTTTTAGAATTCCCCCACCTGAGAACAAGGGCAACCTTAGGAAAAAAATCTGACGATCTGCCTTCTGTAATAGAAGAGATCCTCAAATGTTATAAACCTGTGAAGAGTCGCCCCTCAGTCTGATGCATAACACTAAGAATAAACTCAATCAATCCATTCTCTCCTACTTTCCTTATTAAAGCAGCTCTCCATTCCAGACAACATCCTGGTGAATGTCCTCTGACCCTTTTCTATTGCTACCCTATCCTTCCTAAAGCGTGGTGAGTAAAACTGTACACTGAACTCCTACGTTAGTCAGGGTACATCGATAACAGAGACTTACAGAGCTCTACAGCACATAAACAGGCCCTTCGGTTCATCTAGTCCATGCTATCACAGTCTCCTGCCTAGTCTCACCTACCTGCACCTAGACAATAGCTCTCCAAATCCCTCCCATCCATGTACTTAATCAAGCTCCCTTAAATGTTGCAATTGAACCCACATCTATCACTAACAATGTCAGCTTTTTCCACAGGCACAACAATCTCTGAGTGGAAAAGGCTCCCCCTCAGATACCCCTTAAATATTTCACATTTCACCCTAAAACTCTGACATCTAGTTCTAGTCTCACATAATGAGAGGCAGAAGCCTGCATGCATTCACCCATCTAAACCCCTCATAGTGTTGCATACTTTTGTAAGATTTCCCTTCATTCTCCTGTACGCCAGGGAATAAACTCGTAACTTTATTCAATCTTTCCATATTAATCAGACCCACTAGTCCTGAAAGCAGCTATGTAAATTTTCTCAACATGTTGTCCAAACTCTTATACTCAATGTCTTGGCCAATGAAGGCAAGCATCACAAATGCATGCTTCACCTATTGTCATTATATACTACATTGAGATTCATTTTTTTGCGGACATTCACGATAGAACAGAAAAGTACAACAGAATTAATGAAAAACTACCATACAAACAAAGCCTGACTAACAACCAATGTGCAAAAGAAAACAAACTGTGCAAATAAATAAACAAATAAACAAACAAATAAATAATACTGAGAATTTGAGTTGTAGAATTGTTGAATGTTAGGTCACAGGTTGTGGTATCAATTCAGGTGAGTGAAGTTATACACTCTGGTTCAGGACCCTGACAGTTGAAGGGTATAACTGTTCATGAACCTGGTGGTGGGGGACCTAAGGCTCCTGTACCTCCTTCCCAATGGCAGAAGTGAGAAGAGAGCATGGCCTGGATGGTGGAGCTACTTCATGTTGGATGCTACTTTCTTGTGGCAGTACTCCTTGTAGATTTGCTCAATGATGAGGAGGTCTTTGCCTGTGATGGTCTGGGCCAAGTTCATCACTTTTTGTAGGCCTTTCCATTCATGGCATTGATATTTCCGAGCTTGTCAAAGTTTTAGATGACATTCTAAATCTCCGCAAACTTCTGTCCAAGTGGTTTTAGTTCAGTTACAACAATGGCATCTACCTGACTAAAAAGAAAATCATCCAGATATTCCCTGCTCACAAAATGTGGGTGATTTATGAATCAGTCCTCATTTGGGGATTGGAGGTAGAGAGGGTGGGTAACTTTAAATTCCTTAGCAGTATCATATCAGAATATTTGTCCTTGGACCAGCAGATAAATGCCATCACAAAGGGCGTAGCTGGATAATTTTCTTTTTCGCCAGGTAGATGCATTGCTGTAACTGAACTGAAACCACTTGGGCAGAGGCACAGCTAGTTCTGAAGTGCAAATCTTTGCAAGGAATTTGGGATGGTATCTGGTCCTGTAGCCTTTGCTGCATCCAAAGCTCTCAGAAATTTCTAGATAACAAGGACAGTTGGGATTTAGAAAGGATTTGCATAGACTTACGTGGGGCAGGCTTTATTAGCTTTATTTGTCTCATGTACATTGAAATATTGAAACATACAAAGAAATCCATCATTTGCATCAGTAACCAACACATTCTGGGTATCTACTGAAAAAGCCCGCAAGTGTTAGACCATGAGACGATAAGATAGAAGTGCAGAATTAAGTCATTTGGCCAATTGAGTCTGCTCCACCATTTCATCATGGCTGATCCATTTTTCCTCTCAGCCCCAATCTCGTGCTTTCCTGCTGCATCCACTGGCAGCCAACCAGAATAAGATCCTTTTATTCCTACTCGCTGCCTCCTACCAATCAGCCAATGCTCTAACCATGCCAGTAACTTTCCTGTAATACCATGGGCTCTTAACTTGGTAAGCAGTCTCATGTGTGGCACCTTGTCAAAGGCATTCTGGAAGTCCAAATATATAACATCCACTGCATCCCCTTTATCCATCCTACTTGTAATCTCCTCAAAGAATTCCAACAGGTACTTCAGGCAAGATTTTCCCTTAAGGAAAGCATACAGACTTTGTCCTATCTTTTCCTGTGTCACCAAGTACTCCATAATCACATCCTGAACAATTGACTCCAGCATCTTCCCAACCACTGAGGTCAGGCTTACTGGTCTATAATTTCCTTCCTGCTGCCTTCCTCCTTTCTTAAAGAGTGGAGTAACGTTTGTAATTTTCCAGTCCTCTGGCAACATGCTAGAGACCAATTGTTTTTGAAAGATCATTACTAATGCCTCCACAATCTCTACTGCTACCTCTTTCAGAACCCTAGGGTGCATTTCATCTGGTCTGGGTGATTTATGTACCCTTAGGTCTTTCAGCTTTTTGAGCACCTTCTCCTTTGTAATAGTAACTGCACTCACTTCTCTTCCTTTACACACTACAGCATCTAGCACTCTGCTAGTGTCTTCCTCAGTGAAAGCTGATACAAAATACTCATATGCCATCTCCTTGTCCCCCATTATTATTTCTCCACCTCATTTTAAGCGGTCCTATATCCACTCTCATCTCTCTTTTATTATTTACATTCTTGAAAAATCTTCCAACCATTCTTCCAGCAGTAACATTGCATGCCCACAACTTACTAACCCTAACCCTTACATCTTTGGAATTTGGGAGGAACACAGAGAAAATCCACATGGTCATGAGGAGAATGTACAAACTCCTTATAGACAGCAGTGGTAT
This sequence comes from Mobula hypostoma, assembly GCF_963921235.1. Classification (NCBI taxonomy): domain Eukaryota; kingdom Metazoa; phylum Chordata; class Chondrichthyes; order Myliobatiformes; family Myliobatidae; genus Mobula; species Mobula hypostoma. The sequence goes on along the minus strand of NC_086123.1, from coordinate 336,804 downwards.
ATGAACCTTGATCACGATCGCTTGCCTATAAAACATTACGTTACCATGGAGGACCTGTCTTACAGATTTGATTGAGCCTTTTGAGGAGGTGATGAAGGTGGTCAATGTGGTTACAGCAGTGGATATTTCCTATGTAGAGTTTAGTAAACAGCACTTGACAAGGTTCCTCATGATAGGCTCATCCAGATGCCATGGTGATAGTGACCTCACTGATTAACGGGACTCATAATTTGCACTAATTCTCAATCACACTTTATTTACTTGTGCACAAGGAGAACAGTTCAGACCCTGGCACTAAATGGCTCTGAAACTACAGCCCAGAATTGTCAATTTTTATATGCATAGAGGATAGACCCAATCAAAAACTTCGTGCACTTTCTAATTCCTTATTTGCATATATACAGTAAGTACAATACATTTTCAGGTGCCTATAACCAATAAAAATGATATATTAATGGCTAATCATAATGTGGTGCTAGTAAAACAATCGTACAATAGTTAGAGTGTGCCTTGCAATCCTTCGCTTACGTCCTTATCTTGTCACGGTCTGCTGAGTCGGCTCATGTCCTTGGCATTTTATTGCAGTTCACGAAGGAATTTATCCACTCAAGTACTCTGTCCTGTGCAGCCGCAGGTTGCTACACATTACCTTAACCCTTTCCAAGCTGCAGCTTCCCCAGTAGGTGCCTGGAATCGACTGCTGGGAGAGCAGTGGAAGCAGATGCCTGGAAGAAAATGAATCTCAAGGTAGCATATGGTGACATAAAGCGTATGTACTTTGATAATGAATTTACTTTGAGTTTTGAACTTTAACACATGAAAATGCAGGGAATGGCAGAATATAGATCATACACAAGCAGAACAGAGTTAATTTAATTTGGCACTTTGTTTGGGGCAGACACTGTGGGCTGAAGTTCTTGTGCTGTGCTATTCTATGTTCAGTATCACAGGGGATGAATGAAATTGGATGGGACTGGCTTCTGTGATCTTGCAGATTGCAGGAGGAAGCTAAAATGTTTCATTCACTCAGCGCCTCTGGCTGAATATTGGTGAGAATGCTTCATTTGAAATTAGCTCTCATGTGCTGGGAGTACCATCAGTAAGTATCAACTTGTTTCTGAACGACTACTTCCTTTTACGTCTAAGTCATAGTAAACTTGTTCACTGAAGAGTACAAAAGGATGAACATTACACTTAACATATGATAAACAAAAGTTCTCAGCCAACCTGGTCTCACTGAGTTACACCATCTTCTGATTTCATGGTCCAAAATCTGATCGTTGAAATGGCAAACTACTTCCCACCTCCTAATGAACGTAAAATATCAATGATACACTTCACCATAGCCTCAGAGCACCAGCGCTCTTTGATGTCTTGAGGAAAAATATTGCTTGAAGATGAAGAACTGAAAATCCAGTCCAAGGTTCATAGACAACCAGGCAGCAGCAGCCATTGTGTTAGTTTGCTATCCTGCCAGAGTTTTCTAAATACTCTGGCAGGGTAGCAAACTAACACAAGCATCATCTTCCATGGCAACCTCCTCTACACTCTTGCCTCAGTCATACTCATCTGGCTCCACTGCAGACATCCCACCTCTCCCGGAAGTTCCAGGAGTCTCCCGCATATTGATAGCGGTTCCCTGACGCCCGGAAATTATATACAATATCCCGGAAATCGATTTTTTTGAGAGGGAGAGTGAGCTTCCTGATTGGTCTCTCTTCGTGCTCAGTAGACCTATCAGTTTTCACTGTGGGCGGGCTTTACAGTCGACATCAAAAATAATGACAGTGTTGCTCGCTGCACTGTTTGCAACAGTGACTTTTCTATTGCCCATGGTGGGTTAAAATGTAAAAGACATGTTGAGGTGAGTTTAACAGGTGTCATTCGTTCATTTAAACTGGCTGGCTAGCTGCTAAGGAGCTACTCTGTTGATGTCCTACGTGATGACACCAAACTCCCTGTAGACTTGCTTAAAGTTGTAGTAGAATAAATATGGTAATATAATATAACATAATATATGTATATATTTTAGTGCCACATTTTCTGCATATACCCAGCTTGGTTTACAGATTAGACAAAATCATTAAACAAAGTATTACATACACCCTTGGAGGTCGACTGGGATGGCGGGGGGGGGGGGGAATATGCGGTTGAGGGGGGCGGGGGTGCTACCTCCCTGAAATGAGTTTTTGCAGGGTGGGATGTCTGACACTGAGCAATCAACTGTCTTTACATGCCTGATTCTAGACTTCTGAGAGAGAAGCTCCAACTCAAGCTTGATCAACGGAAGCAATTATGAGGCAGACAGAAGCACATAAGACAACAGGACATGGAATTGACCCCAGAAGCCTGCTCCGTCATTCAATATGATCATGGCTGATGTGCCTCAGGTCCCAAATCCTCATCTTTGCTAGTTTCCCATCACCCTCAACTCCCTGAACTTTTAAAAATGTATCTCTCTCCGCTTTATATATTTGAAATTGGAACTGGAATTGGTTTATTATCATATGTACATAGATGCAGGGAAAAGCTACCTTGCATAGTGTTCATCCAGATCAAATCATTACACAGTGCATTGGAGTAGAACAATGTAAACCAAGAACAATATAGGATGAAATGCAAAAAATCATGCAAATAAACAATACCGAGAATATGAGGGAAAAGCAAAGATGAAATGCAGAATAAAGTGTTACACCTACAGAGAGAGTGCAGTGCAGGTAAACAATCAGATCCAACTTATTGCACCTATCCCTGTGCATGTCCAAACATGGTTTACGTGTTGTTATTATACTGGCCTCGACCACTTATTCAAACAGTTTATTCTTTAGGATACGATAGGGTCTTTTAAAAGACTTTTAGATAGGTACATGGGGCTTAGTAAAATAGAGGGATATAGGTAAACCTAGTAATTTTTAAGGTAGGGACATGTTGGGCACAATTCTGTGGGCCGAAGGGCCTGTATTGTGCTGTAGGTTTTCTATGTTTCTATATAACCACCACACCTGAGTGAGGAAGTTAACTCCTCAGGTTCTTTTTAAATCATTCCCCTCTCACCTTAAACATATGACCTCTAGCTTTTAGTTCCCTTTCCCTGGGGAAAGGTTCTCTTATTCTGCTTGTGGATTTAGAATATTTTGTGGTGATATGCCTCCAGTACTTTGAGGTAATTGGGATAGGGAGTACAGGTATTAGAGTCTAGCCCTTTGGCCCAGCTCGTCCATGACAACCAGGTTGCCCACCTGAAAATAGTCCATTTCAGAATCAGAATCAGGTTTATTGTCACCGGCATGTGTCATGAAATTTGCTCATATTCTTCTGCCCACCACCATGTGTCGTGAAATCCACCCATATCCCTTTGCTATCCAAGTACTCATGCAAGTGTCTTTTAAATGCTGTGATTTTAAATGTAGTTCTCTAAGAATCATAGAGCAGAGACTAGAAACATTCATCTTCCAACATACTATCTCTCAGTCATCCATAATCTAAGCTGAGGCACTGAAGCCAACAATGAACTTTATAATCTTGCTGAGAGATGGATCCACAGATGTGGACATTGGTTCATGCTTGTCAAGATCTTGTCATGAGTCTTAATTATCAGATTAAGCAGCATGGTAGAGCAGTGGTCAGAGCAATTGCTTTACAGTTCCAGTGAGTCGAATTCCCTCTGCTGTCTGTAATGAGACTGTACATTCTCTCGTGACTATGTGAGTTTTCCTCCAAGGGCTCTGGTTTTCTCCCATTCAAGGTGTAAGAGTTAAGGTTAGAAAGTTGGTGCCACAAGCAAGGTGACATTTGTGGGCTGGCCCAGTATGATCCTCAGACTCATTGACCCACAATAATGAATTTCACTGTGTATTTCAATGTACAAGTGACAAAGCTTATCTCTCATCTCTTTGGTAGGTAGTGTGGAGAAGCAAGGGCAGGTTGGGAGAAGACCTTTGCAAATGATCAAAGCCTCATTCAACAAACTGAGTTTGGTACCCCACCTCACACACACATGCACAGATGCAGAGGTTGTCTATGTACTGCTGCTTCATGGGGGAGATTATGTTCTACAGGAACTAACAATTCATTGTCATCCAATTGTTAGATCTGAGATTAGTTATAAGGTGATGTTCACACTTCTTTCATCAAATGACTCATTCTTTTCTGCAATATTAGAACTTGCCACAAAGTTGTTCATCATTCAGGATTTTCTGGAGGATTCGATTTGAAACACTCTATTGATCTGAAGTGATTTATAATGTAGCTACTGCCTTTTTACTTCATTTCTCTCTTTGACACCCTCAGTGATGAACCCTATTGAACTTTGCTGGAATGTTTGAAGAGACCAACAAGGACGATCGATATTTTGTCAGTCATCATCTGTATGAATCATACATCTTTACAGCAGAATTTTACCAAAGTCTGCTTTGTTATTTTCCAGTTATGCTCAAAATTACATTGTATCGCAGTTGCATAAGAACTGAAAATCACCTTGCTCTGACTGTTTTTTGTTCCCAAGAGTGCCAATTGAAATAAAGGCATATTGTTTCCATGTTGCTTTCCAGGATCTTGGAATTGGTTAAAAGATGGACAAAAACCAGAAGATGTCTCTATACAAGAACAGGAAACTGAGAATTGATTTTATAGATGTGTAAAAGATGGTAAGAGGCATTAATCGAGTGGATTTCCAGAGACAATTTCCCATGGTAGAAATGGCTAATTTCCTCTAGTTCGGGAGTGCAGGAGTCTAAGACCAGAATAGAGAATGAAGATGAGGAGGAATTTCAGAGAGTGGTGATTCTGTGGAATTCATTGCTACAGGTGGCTGTGGAGGCCAAGTCACTGGGTAAGTCTAAAGCAGAGGTTGATAGATTCTTGATGGTTTATAACAACATTCATTGTATAAGGTTATCCCTGCCCTCACCTCAGATACTCAGACCACATGTCCATTTTGCTAATCCCTGCATCCAGACTACTGTTTAAATGAGTCAAACCAGTTCACAGAAGAGATCAAGACCCAGCCAGAAGGTGTCACCACAGCATTGCAACGTTGATGAATATGCGGGATGAGGAACTGGTTACATAGAAAAATGTATGGATGACATTACCATGTTTAAACACTACACTGCAAGGGCAAACAAAATATGGCTGACTGAAAAGGTTTGTGAACTGCTTAGGGATCGGGATGTTGCCTTCAGATCGGAGGAGCAGGAGGACTCCAGGGTCTGTAAAAGCCGTGCTCTCCCGTGCCATCAAGAATGCAAAGTGTGAGTATGAACAGAAAGCTCACAGACAATTTTGTGACGTCGGGGACATTTGGCACATTTGGCAAGGAATATAAACCGTAACCAATTACAAGTCCACCCTGCATGTCAATGACAGCAATGCTTCTCTTTCTGATAGGCCGAAAGCTTTCTTTGCATGATTTGACCAATTGACTGATGTGGCATTGAGAAAATAAACTCCCTTCCTGAGGAACAGGCATCTTTTCTGGCCAGAGCCATGATGAGGAAGATCTTAGTCAATGTAAACCCACGCATAGCTGCATGGCCAGTCAACATACCTGGTCAGGTGCTGATGGACTGTGCGGCCTAAATTAACAGACGTCTTTAATATTTCTCTGAAACAGTCCACTGTCCCTGCAGGCTTCAAGGCAGCCATCATCACTCCAATGCCCAAGAGAGCAATCCTCAAACTGGTCTGCTGATGTTGCCAATGCCTTTTCCCTCCACTCCATCCTGCTCCATCTAGAAAATAGCCTTGTACACAAGGATGGTGTTTGTCAACTTCAGCTTGGCATTCAACATGATCATCCCTCAGAGGCTGGTGGGTAAACTGTCTTCACTGGGACTCAACACCCTTCTCTGTAACTGGATCTTGGATTTGTTGACAGTCAGATGCCAGTCAGTCTGTGCTGGCAGCAACATCTCAAGCTCCATCACACTGAGCGTTGGTGTCACCAGGGTTGTGAGCGCAGAAAACTGCTGCTCATGCTACTGGCTCATGACTGCATTGTCAGTTTCAGGTCAAACGGCATCATGCTTTGCTGATGATACTGCAGTGGTTGACCTTATCAGCAACAATGAGGAGTCAGCATACAGAAAGGAGATAGAGAAACTTGTCAAATGATGTGAGTCTTAATGTGGACAAGACAAAAGAGATCATTGTGGACTTCAGGAAGGCACAGGTCGAACAATCTCCATTGCACATTAATGGTTCTGCCATGGAAAGAGTGAAGAGCGTGAAGTTCCTTGGTGTTCACATAACAGATGATCTAACCTGGACCCACAATACCTCCTCATTATTCAAGAAAGCACAGCAATGTCTACACTTTCTGAGGACATTGAGGCCTGTAAGGCTCCCTGCCCCACTCTAACAACTTTCTACAGGAACATCATTGAGAATGTCCTGTCTGGTTGCATCACTGTGTGATACGGAAGCTGCAAGGCACCAGACTGTAAGACCCTAAAGAAAACAGAAAAAACCATCAAAGGGACCACTGGGGTCTTCCTCCTCCATTTATGGCATTTGCTGGGAGTGTTGCAGATGAAAGGCCCAAAGCAGTGATGAGGAAGCCTATCAACCATCCCACAATTTCTCTGATCCATGACAATCAGGAAGGAGGTACAGAGGCAGTCAGACTAGGACTATTAGACTGGGTCATGGCTTCTTCCCTCAGGTTGTGAGATTAATGAATACCCTGTCACCAATGAGGTCTTTTCACTAGGACAGTGAGCTGTTTTCTGTCTACCTGGGCTACATGCACATTTTACAGTTGTAAAATTAGTTTGTTCCATCACAGGCACTAGCCTCCAGAGTATCCAAGACATCTTCAAGGAGTGAGGCCTCAGAGATGCAGCGTTCATTATTAAGGTCCCCCATCACTCAGGAAATGCCCTCTTCTCATTGTTACCGACACGAAAGAGGTACAGAAGGCACTCACTCAGCGATTCAGGAACGGCATCATCCTCTCTGCCACCTGATTTCTAAATGGACATTGGAACCTATGGACATTACCTCACGTTTAAATGTCTGTTTTTGCGCTACTATTCTTAATTTAATTATTTATTATACCTGTTGATACTTACTGAAATTCATTTAATTTTGCTTGCTTGACAGTCTTTGCAGTTTTTCATTGATTCTATTGTATTTCTTTCTCCTACTGTAAATGCCTGCAACAAAATGAATCTCAGGGTGGTATATGGTGATGTATATGTACTTTGATAATAAATTTACTTTGAACTTTGAAGATGCTTACTCTGGGCTTTGTTGGAATTGCACAGGAGTTCAGAGATCAGGGAAAGTGTGAGATAAAGGATTCAAGTGTTAAAATGGTCTGCATTGTATTGCTACACTAAATTTGTCCCAGGGCACTGCTTCAGTTCTCTGATGAAAATTTTTAAACAGGAAAGGTGATTCCCAGTATAACTGAAAAGAGAAGGAGTGATCCTCGTTTTGACTTTGAGAAAATGTGGGGTTCTTTTGCCCACTACTATCATTTGATTTGAATTAATTAAGATGGTTCCCTTCTGATTCTTGTTTAAATGGATTTGAGTTGGCGGATTGATGCTTTTCTTTTATGGAAGCTTGTATGGCGTATAGCTCCGGGGTTGTGCTCCCAATGGGTTTTTTTTCGTTTTGTTTTCTGTTAGTAGGGGTTTTTTTAGTTAGTAGGGGTTGTTTTTTCCTTCTTTTTTCCCAAAAAAAATAGTTTTAACATTTTATTTTTCTTCTTATTATTGATATGTTGTTTAGCTTTGTTAATCAATTATTTGATAATTTAATTCTCATTGTACATATTGACATGTTGACTTAATTACTTTAATGTTTTTTTTGTTGATCTTCGATAATAATTAATGAAAAAGATTTAAAAATGAAAAATGAAATGAGAAGGAGGTTATTTAGTACCAGTGCTACTAACCACATTTCCATGTAGCAATTGGGGAAGGTTGTAGGGCTCTGGCTAATGGTTTGTACACTACAAAACTGCTTGTAAACAAACTACTTGTTCCCCTCCCATATAGAAATATGCACTCAAATATTTTAAACTTACAGCCTATAATTTAGTTGGATATCAGTCCTAACTTTCAGTGCTGTCTATGTGGAGTTTTCACATAGTGACTGTGACAGTGTGGGTTTTTTACTCAGATGCTCTGGTTTCTGTTGTGTCTGTGCAAACCTACATATCAATTAAGTAAAAGCATGCATGCGGGAGATGACTTTAACTGGTGTATTCACATTGTTGCGAGAGCAAGAGAGCAATGTACATGCATAAACAGCGGTGCATGTGCAGACAACAGATCAATACATAGTGCTAAGGGGGAGTCATTGCTCTAAAAGAAATAGATCCATACATTACACTCCCTCCCCCTTTAGATTAATGCAACATAAAACTGAATATGTACAAAACATTAGATTTCCCTTTCATAAACCTATATTCCAAATAAACATGCTTTCACAATAACAGTTCATAACTAACTTCACAGTTCTAAAGATTCAGTCTTTTGGGTGGCTCTCTGTTTCTTTCAGGATAGCATCTCTGGGTCTGTGGTGTGGCATCAGGTTTGTTAGGTGTCTAGTCTAAGACAACGTTCTCGGTTTCCAGTGTCATGTTGAAGTCTTGGTTTCTCCAGCATTTTGTATGTGTTGACATTTTGATGTGCATGTGATAAATAAATCTGAATCTGAGCCAGAGAAGGTGAGTGAACACCCAGGAACATTAATGAACAGATCAAACATTCACAGTGCCCTGCAGTAACCTCCTTTGCCAGCATGTTTCCAAACCAATCTCAAAGACAGTGAAGCTTCCAGTTATGGTTTGTTAATGGTTGAGCGCTGTCTCTTATAATACAACAGCTCCTAATTCAGGCTTGACCAGAATCAAATCAGCCAAGGAGCTGGCACTGACTAAAGGGGAATAAGCTCACTGGGAAACTGAAAAATTTGTAGCCAATCTGACAGGTTCAGTAGAACTTTTGTTTCACCTTGTATGTACATGAAGTTATTTATATCCAACAGGTGCCTGCAGATAGCAAAGAACATAGAACAATAGAGCACCGTTCAGGCCCTTTAACCTACTCCAAAATCTATCCAATCCTTCTCTCCTGTACCACATTAGATCAATTACCAGAATGTAGTGAGTGTGCATGTGGTTGATCGATCACATGATGAACTGCTTGGTACTCATACGTGTGGGAAGCCCTCTCTTTTGGCGCAGGCCAGGTTTATACCTTCCATACTGTAAGTTGCATGGTGTGTTCTGCTTCTAACATGGCTCAGTAAAAACATATATTCATACTACTCACTTATACTGTGGTTCTTGCTCTGCAGATATGAAACACTTCCCACATAGTCCTCCATTTTCCTACCCTCCATGTGCCTATCTAAGAGCCTCTTAAATGTCCCCAGTGTATCTGCTTCTACTGCCACTGCTGGCAGCATGTTCAAGGATCAAGGATCAAGGATCAACTTTATTCATCATATATATTTACATAAATTAGAAAATTGCTGTGATTTATTGGTGTGACATGCAACAATCAGCAATGAAACAGATTAAAGAATTACATAAAAATAAAATTCAAGTATGTCAATGGAATAAAATGCCCATAAATCCATAAATCCTGCACGTATTTACAATGTAAGCAGCATTATAACATTGGTTTAAAGAGTTTACAGAGCAGTGCAGTGGAGGGGGGTGGAGGGAGTGAGGCTAACTAGAATGGTTGATCAGAATAACTGCCTGAGGGAAGAAGCTTTGAAAGTGGCATGAAATGATCCATGCACTTACCACAATCTATGTAAAAAAAAGCTATCTCTGATATCCTCCCTATACTCTCCCTCAAACACTTTAAAGTTATGGCATAGTATTTGCTATTTCCACCCTGGGGAAAAAAATTCTCTGGCTGTTTGCTCTACCTATGTCTCTTATCATCTAGCATACCTCTATCTTTTGTACTATCTCTCATCTTCCTTCACTCCAAAGAGAAAAGCCCCAGCTTGCTCAGCCTATCCTTATAAAACATGCTGTCTAATTCAGGCAGCATCCTGGCAAATCTTCTCTGTACCCTCTCTGAAATATCCATAACCTTCTTATAATGAGGCAACCAACCCTGAACACAATATTCCAAGTGTGGTCTACCCAGAGTTTTAAAGAGTTGCAACATTACTTCGTGGCAAATGCAGTGCAGTGGTAAACTGCACCTCGATTTAATTAAAATAATCAGATGCACAATGTACCACTGACTAGTATTTAGAGCATAGAGTCATAGAAAACTACAACATAAAAACAGGCTCTTTGGTCCATCCAGTAGATGCCAAATCCTTTAAACTTCCTAGTCTCATCAACCTGAACACAAACCATAGTCCTCCATCCCAATATACCTATCCAAACTTCTCTTAAATGTTGTTTGAGTGAAGTTTCCCCTCATGTTCCCATTAATCATTTCACCTTTCACGCTTAACCTATGACCTCTAATTGTAGTCTCACTCAAGCTCAGTGGGAAAAGCCTGCGTGCATTTACCCTATCAATACCTCTCATAATTTTGTATATCTCTATCAAATATCCCCTCAGTCTTCTGTGATCTAGGGAATAAAGTTCTAACCTATTCAATATTTCTATCTCAGATCCTCTAGTCCCAACAACATCCTTGTACATTTCCTCTATACTTTTTCAAACTTACTTACATCTTTCCTGTAGGTAGGTGACGAAAACTGCACACAATACTCCAAATTAAGTCCCACCAATGCCTTACACAATTTCAAAATAACATTCCAATTCCTGTATTCAATACTTTTTGATCTATGAAGACCAATGTACCAAAAGCTTTCTTTATGACCCTATCTGCCTATGACACCACTTTCAGTGAATTATAGAACTGTATTTCTAGTTCCTTTGTTCTATTGTACACCTCAGTGCCCTACCACTCATGGTGTAAAACCAACCCTGGGTCGGTCCTCCCAAAGTACACCACCTCACACTTGTCTGCATTAAATTTCATCTGCCTTTTTTCAGCCTGTTTTTTCCAGCTGGTCCATATCCTACTGCAAGCTTTGATAGCCTTCCTCCCTCTCCACTGCACCTCCAAGCTTGATGTCATCTGCAAATTTTCAGTTCCAGTTAACCACATTATAATCCAAATCACTGACGTAGATGACAAACAACGAAGGACCCAGCACCGATTCCTGTGGCACTCCAGTCAGAGAGGCAACCATTTGTTACCACTTTCTGGCTTCTCCCACAGAGCCACAGAGATAGAGCATTTGCTCCCTCTCTCTGTGTTGGAGTTTACACTGTATACAGATAATCTTCCACTCATCCTCTTCTCTCCCTGTTAACAGATGAGTAACTCAGCAGCTCAGCTACAGCAAGTACAGCCGCTGCATCATAGCTCAAGGGATTAGGGTTTGATCCTGACATTGGGTGCTGTCCATGTAGAGTTTGCACGTTCTATCTGTGAAGGTGTGGATTTTCCCTGGGTACTCTGGTTCCCTCCCATGTGTGAAAGATGTGCAGGTTGCGAGGCTGATGAATTGTAAATTGCCACTAGTGTGTAGGTGATTGCTGGAATCAGGGGGGAGTAAAAAATGTGATTAGTGTAACTATTTCCTGTTGGTCTCTTCAGTCCCAGTGAACAGGAAAATGGATTTCTATACTTAATTCCTGGGCAAGAACGGCATTTATTACCATTCCTAGCTGTAGATAAAGATTAGCATTACTTGTCGCAGGTATATATGAAGCATCAAAAATACAGTGAAATGTGTCATTTGCATTAATGCCCAACAGTGCAATGTGCTGATGGCAGCCTACAACTGTGGTCATGCTTCCCATACCAACATAGCATATGCCCACAATTTACAAACCTTGTTATGTTTTGTAACTTCAAAAAAAAAATTTACTAATTCAAAGGAAGACACGGGAGTCTGAATTATGAGTTTAACTTCATGTTTACTTTAAGCGAGGCATGCACGTATCAAGTGGTGGCGTGATGACAAATGCAATTTACATATTTATACATATAACCCGTAATGAATTATTTAAACAACCAAGAATACTTAATCAACCAATATGTACATACAAGATTACTCAAATATTATTGAAATATTAAATACAAAGCCTTACTAAACCTTACATCTTCGGAGAGTGGAAGGAAACTGGAGCACCTGGAGGAAACCCATGTGTTCACGGGGAGAATATACAAAATTTTAAAGACAGCGGTGGGAATTGAGTCCCGATCTTACATCCAGCTGCTGTTAAGCATTGCGCTAACCGTTTCTGAATCGGTAAACTGATATATTGTCACATGTATGAAGATACATGAAAAACTTTGTTTTGCATGCCATCCACACAAATCATTTCACAACCAATATATCAAGGTCATACAAAGGAAAATCAAAAGAATGCAAAATGCGGAGTTACATTTTGCAACAGTTTTACAGAAAGTTCAGTGCAGGTAAACAATAAAGAGCTAAGGCATGACAAGGTAGATCGTCATGTGAAGTGTTTTTTCTTGTACAAAGAAATTAAATTCAAGCAATTAAATAAAATAACTGATAATGAGCTGTTCTCACCAGTAACAATCATATTATCATGGTTATGGTTTGTAGTTGATGCAAAGGATGTGGGGTGCTTATGACCTGCTTTTGTTTTCATAATAGATAAAGTCTAATATGAGTTCTGGTCAATGGTTTCTGGTTTATCCCACTGTTATAAGACTAGTGAATGATCCCTTGATCATGGCTGGGTTGTCATTAAAACTAACCTGGTTCACTGTTAACCTTCAGAAACAGAGAGCTTTGATCCTTCCCTAGATTGTTCAAAATATAACTCCAAATCCTCTCATGTGTTTGACTTTTAATTGCTCCCTAAGTCCAGGGCATTCCCGAAGCAGACAGAAGATGCTGGTACATTCACAGAATAAACAAAAAGGAGCAAGACACACAAAATGCTGGGGGAACTCACCAGGCCAGGCAGCATCTATGAAAAAGAGTACGGTCGACATTTCGAGCTGAAACATTGACTATACTCTTTTCCATAGATGCTGCCTGGCCTGAGGAGTTCCTCCAGCATTTTGTGTGTGTTACTCGGATTTCCAGCATCTGCAGGCGTTCTCTTGTTTGTGATTAAAAAAAAGGAAATCATTTTGAAAGGGATCATGAGAGAATTAATTGGCTGTAATTGTGCAGAGGAAACAAACTGGGTCAGTCTGTGTTGAAAACGAGAACCCTTTAGATTCAGAGGTAGCTTTGTCTCCTAAGCTAGTCATTCCCTTAGAGTCATAGAGGAAGGGCACGTTATGTTGGGCACCTGGCCAAGTGGTTAAGGCATTTGTCTAGTGATCTGAAGGTCGCTAGTTTGAGCCTCAGCTGTGACAGCGTGTTTGTGTCCTTGAGCAAGGCACTTAAACACACATTGCTCTGGTGTCTGTGTGAGGAGTGACGCCCCACACAGACTTCCAATCTGTGCCTTGTAAGGCATGAAAATGCCCGATGCAGGCCTCTCATGGTCTGAGTTGACGTTCCCTCCCCTGCCCCCCATCGAGGAAGAGTCATGCCAGCATGGCAGCAAACCAGCTTGCCCAAATGATCCATGAAAAATAAGATTCTTATCTAAGTAAATCTCATTTGGTGCTAGTATTTGATCTATATCCATCTAAAACAGGGGCTGCTAACCATTTTTATGCCATGAACCCCTACCCAGGTCAGGAACTCTAAACCTTTCCTATCCATTTGTCCAAGTACCTTATAAATGTTGTTATTGTACCTACTTCAACCACTTCCTCTGATAGAACATTCTGTAACTATTCTCTGGGAAAAGCACAGTTGCCCCTCTGGATCCTATTAAATCTCTCCTCTCTCTCCCTAAACCTATGCCCTCTGGATTTTCAAGATTCAAGCTTGTTTATTGTCATTCTTCAGTATACGAGTGTAAAGGAGAACAGAAAGATTGACACTTCAGACCTTATGTAGTATAAAAAGCACAATAAAAAACACACAAATATAAATCCCTTCTTCTCGGACGTCCCAGGAAACCCGGCTCATTAGCCCATTGCTAACAGCCACAGGACCCCGTGGTGATAAACCCACTTTTCTCCGGCTTCGTATGTCCAGGATGTACACAACTTTAGTCCCACCAAATCTGTGAGGTCGGGATGTCTTGCCCACTCAAACGCAGGTTTGTATGAATGCTGTGTGATTTACTGTCCCCAGAAAGAAATAACAGATCATACACTGCATACAATTTATAAATAAGTATATTTAAGAATGTTAATTTAAACAAATAGCCATTAATTGAAAGAAAAAAAAACAAAAAGGGCCCATTACTCTTAAACAGTCAAATGTGCACTTAAGTTGGAGCTCATCTTGAACCGCTGTCACTCCTGTGCTGGGTCCGCGGTCTGCACCCCACCTTCTGAACAGCGCTTGAAATCCATCTTGAACAAGCAGGTCTCCCACGGGAGTATGGGTTCTTGCTTCTTGAAGCCATTCAGCTGCCCTTGTGCAACAGGGACGGCATCTTCAGCATTGTTTCCCCCCGTCTTTTTCCAGCTCCTGCCTAGCAAGACAAAGACCCAGCATTCTCCAGAACCTTCTTCCAATTCCACTATCCCAATTGACTGACAGTACATTCCTAAATTGAATAACTAGCCTCTTATCTTAGCTCAAACCCAACCAAGCTAAAAACAGAACAGATTACTCTTACAGAACCGCTAAAATGAAATACCTACAGCACAGCAGTAAAGATCTTAACCAAGGCATTACATAAATATATAAAATTCACTTATAGAATATAGACTGACTGTTTTTATTTATATAAGGTGATGCTAGGTATAGGAGTATTTGTGCATAAGGTGATTCTGACAGGAGATGATAGAGTAGTGGTGTAGTGGTGTGGTGGGGTGGGTTAATGGATGAAGGTGTTGATCAGCCTGGAGGTCTCGGGGTAAGAAACGGTGTCTAGTGGTCCTGGTGTGAATACTGCATCTTGATTCCCCAACTCTAGGAAAGAGACTGTACACATTCACCCTGCCTGTGTCCCTCATGATTTATACACCGCAACAAGATTGCCTCTCATGCTCTAATGCTTTGGTGAAAAAAGTCCCTACCTACATAACCTCTTGCCATAACTCAATCTCTCAAGTCCAGGGACATCATTGTAAAGAAGTTTGTACGTCCTCCCTGTGAACATGTGGATTTCCTCCATGTGCTCTAGTTTCCTCCCACATTTCAAAGACCTACCAGTTAGTAGGTTAATTGTCCTTTGATAGGGCTAGGGTTAAATAGGTAAGTTGTTGGGAAGTGTGGCTCATTAGACCTGAGGGCCTATTCTGCACTGTGTGTCTAAATAAAAAATAAAATAGATCTCTTCTGCATGCTAGCATACATTGGGAGCTTTAACCATTTTAAGTACTGGTTTTAATGTCAACGATGTCAAAGGAGAATGGAGACACGGCCCTAGCAGACTGCACACTCTTCATTGCAGCTACACCAGATTATTACATTTCAAAGTTGCTCAGACAGGTTAATGAGCAACTTCCAGAGAGATTTTCCATTAATAACTGGTCTATGAATTAGTGTATCAGTCAAACAAATTAGCAACATAACGCATGAGACCTCGTGGATGAAATTATGCACTAAAATTAGACTCCAAATAAAAACACCCTTTTTCAGAAACAAAGCACATAATTTAAATGAAAGTATTTAAAATCTGTTACTCAGCTAGCCAATTAACTGATTGTTGCCATGGTAACAGGAAGTTATGAGATTTTCCTTTGGGGCTTAATATATTAATTTCCCAGGGCCTGGTTGTTGAGATATTGACGATGGATAGCTAAACCAGGCATGAATACCATAAAAATAAAAGTCAGATGCCTAAAGGCTTTTGAAACACCGACTGCAGTATCTTTCTCTATTCTTCTGTCCATAGTGCTCTATGCCTTGATGATTCAAGTGCTTGTCTGGATACTTCCTAAATGTTATGATACTCTCTGCCTCCACCATCCACTCAGGCCAGTCCATTCCAGATTCCAACCACCCTCTGAGTGAAAATATTCTTAGATCATGGAACAGGTTCTTGATCCAATGATTTCTGTGCCAAACAGGATACCAAATTAAACTATATTTCTTCTGCCTGTGCATGACCATATGCCTCCATTCCCTGCATATTCATGTCTATCCAAGAGCCTCTTACACGTTATTGTCGTATCCACTTCTACCACCAACCCTGCCAGCCTCTTCCAGGCACCCGCTACTCTCTCTGTAAAAAAAACTTGCCCCAAATTTCTCCTTTAAGCTTTGCCCCTCTCTTGTAAAATGCATATCTCTAGTACTTGATATTTCTACCAGGGAAAAGATTCTCTCTACACCATATTTGCCTGTCATAGTTTCCAACACTTCTGAAAAAACAAACCAAGTTTGTCTAACCTCACCTTACAGCTCATATCCTCTAATTCAGGCTGCATCCTGGAAAAATCTTCTCCACCCTTTCCAAAGCTTCCACATCCTTTCTATACTGGGACAGCCAGAGTTGCATTCAATTTTGCCTCAGAATTACCTCCTCAGTCCCCCATCAATTCTCCTATACCTTATATAAACTATACCCTCATTCTAGGGAGGAAGTTTTCTTCAATCTCCTCTAACAGTACATGTTACTTTGTACACCTATGTCAGGTAATCTCCTCAACCTCTTTCACTCTAAGGAAAGCTATAACCCAGAGGCTTCTGCTCTTTTATAAAATGGCTGATAAGATATTGAACACTACTCTGTTAGTTGTCAATGGAATGGATAAAGGAGGTTGGGATAAAAGAAAAATATTTGGTGTTGGTATGGTTTTATTATTTCACTAAGGTACAGTGAAAAGCTTTTCTTGCATCCTGTTCATACAGACCAAATCATTACATAGTGCATTGAACTAAAACCAGGTAAAACAAAAACAATGTAGGATAAAGTGTAAAAGCCACTGCAAAAGTGCAGTACTGCTAAACGATGAAGCACAAACTTGTAATGAGGTAGATCATGAGGCCATCTTATTGTACAAGAGGTCCCTTCAAATGTCTGATAACAGTGGGATAGAAGCTGTCTTTGAGGCTGGTGGTACGTGCTTTCATGCTTTTGCCCGATGGAAGAGGAAAGAAGAGAGAATGTCCAAGTTGGGTGGGGTCTTTGATAATGTTGGCTGCTTCTTATAGACAGAATCCTTGGAGGGGAGTTTAGGTTCCGTGATGTGTTGAGCCCTGTCCACAACTCTGCAGATTCTTGTATTCACATACAGAGCAGTTACCATACCAAGTCATTATGAACCAGAAAGGATACTTGATATGGTGCATCGATGACAGTTGGTAAGAGTTGTCAGGGATGTGCTGAATTTCTTCCACTTCCTGAAGAAGCAGAGGCGTTGGTGAGCTTTCTTGGCCTCAACATGGTTGGAGCAGGAAGGGCTATTGATGAGGCCTTTGACCAAGTTACAATAAATGCATATTATGTTCAGAGGTCATTTAGCGTTTCTATTTTAAACATCCAGCAAACAGTAATGTTATGCAAATAGCCCGAGATAAATTGTCTGCCCATTGCTACATAGAGAGAATGCTGACCAGTCCCCTAATTAGTGAGCAACTCTGCAGCCGCTGAATAGATAGATAGATATACTTTATAGATCCCGATGGAAACTGGGTTTCGTACCAACCGCACCAACCAAGAATAGAGCATAAATATAGCAATATAAAAACCACAAACAATCAGACAACAAAATGCAAACTATGCCAGATGGAAATAAGTCCAGGACCAGCCTATTGGCTCAGGGTGTCTGACCCTCCACGGGAGCAGCTGCAAGTTCGATGGCCACAGGCAGGAACGACCTCCCGTGACGCCCAGTGTTGCATCTCAGTGGAATATGGCCAGGGTCCAACAGCAAAAAGTTCAATATCCGGTCTACAAACACGTTCCTCGATCGTAATATGACCCGGGTTGCACCATCCATTGTTAACCAGAACAGTAAGCACCCAACTTCTTTACGCTTACCGCTCTCAGTGCACTTCCGGTCAGCCCGAACGGTCTGGAAGTCATCCATGGAAAAGTTTTGATCGGGTATGTCCTTGTGCAGCCCCATTCCAGTAAAACACATAATATTGCACTTCCGAAATGTTCTCTGACGCCTGGCTAGCGCCGTGAACTCGTCCATTTTATTACCCACCGAACTCCTCTTCTCCATAAGTCTCTGCTGTCTTGACCCAGTCCTCTTTCCTCGCCTTTGTGATCCCCCTCTGCATCCTCTGTGTGTTTTCCTCCAGATTTCAGCCGGGGTGTCTGCCGCTCTGCTCGCTAAACCGGCCGGCATAAGGTCAATCAGCTGGTCCCTGGAATAAACAATGCTACCATGCTTCTGCCCTGCTAATGAGACGTGTCGGAATGTAACTATTTCCAGCGCTAAAAACCCAAATAAAACTCTCTCTACCAGCATGTTAGAGAGGGTGCGGCTTCAACGTGTTACCGTGAAAAAAAATACAAAAAATAACGTAAGTTAAAAATGTAAGAAGAAAAAAGTAAGAATACTCGTCGGAACAGCTGTAACAAGCTGCATGCACGACTGGCGCATGCACACTGTGCATGCAAAAGTCTCCATTTAATTACAGTCATCCCACATATACAGCAAGTCCATCACAGTACAAAGTGAAACCATATTTCTGGGACCTGACGTAATCATTGCCACCA
Source organism: Mobula hypostoma (assembly GCF_963921235.1). Lineage (NCBI taxonomy): Eukaryota > Metazoa > Chordata > Chondrichthyes > Myliobatiformes > Myliobatidae > Mobula > Mobula hypostoma. The sequence goes on along the minus strand of NC_086123.1, from coordinate 318,115 downwards.
CAAGTATTTACTTAATTACCTGCTATTTTGAAATGAATTATGTCATCATCTATTCAGGGGAACTCATTATTGTGTATTTTTATACCTGTAGATGAGCTGAAATGTCAGCATTGATTTGTCTTTGCAGAGAAATATCATCAGATTTTTGTCATCAGCAGTGTGTTTGACATGCTGTTTCAACTGCCTTAAATTGAGTATTGGATAAGGCAAAATGATAGTGAAACAGAATATTACTGTCAGGTACACAAGAGATTCTGCAGATGCTGGAAATCAAGAGTGTTATGTTTTGTAACTCCAAACCATAAAACCAATTGAAGGTCTTAGTTTCATTTTTACTTTAAGGAGGCATGTGTGTATGACATGGCAGTGTAAAAATGTAAAAGTACATAATCATTTACATACTTTTACGTATAACTGTAATGCATTATGCAAACAACAAATAATGCTTAATCAAACTACATATTTACTATATTACTCAAGTATTACTGAAATAATAAATATTTCACTCCTCCCTGCTTAGTTATAAACTTGAGCTCAATATCGAATGTATCTCAATTTTCTCAATTTATTTATATATATATACATACACTAAAGAATACAATTACTATATAGATATCCACAGCATGGTAAATTGTAAATTGTCCCATTCAGGCCTAAAGATTTAGTCACTGTGCAGGATTTCTTACTCTGATAGGATAATGCCTTTCCTGATGAGGGAGATCACTCTGCTGTGAAAACAATCTCAGGTTCTAGGGCCTCACCCATGGTGGTTGTAGGAGTTGCCTTTGAGACAGCAGGAAGTGGTTCTGACAGCTCTGGACATCTTTTTTCTCTTTTCCTTGGCTTTTCTCTCTGAATCTAGTTTGATCCTTGCTTCTCTCCCTGTCCTGGCTTCTTTCTCTCTTTATCATGCTCTTGATCCCTTTCTCAGTCACGCTCCTTTTCCTTGTCCTGGGTTCTCACATGATCCTTATCACAGTCTCACTCACAGTCTTGATCCCACTCATGCTCTCGTTCTTGCTCCTTTTCTTTCTCACATTCCTTCTCTCTTTCACACCTTTTCTTACTCATTCACATTCTTTCTCTACATCTTTTCTTTTCAACTCCTTGTCTCTCTTTTTCTTGCTTCCCATTTTCTTCTCCGAGTTTCTTATGAGTATCTCTGAATTTGCTAATTTCTCATGAAATTAGGCCTTGTTTATCCTCTTCCATTTCCATAGCACTTACAATATGCTATTCCCCTCTTTCTTTTCTTTTTTCTTCTTTCTAGGGTGTGTATCTTGATCTTGGGAAGGTCCATTTGATTTATTGGAGTATTCTGTTAATAATCCTTCAATTGCTCCCTCTACTAGTGAGCTCTGCTCTTGGTTTCCTCATCCATAACACCATCTGATGAATGCTGTACTTTTGTATCTCCATTGACGCCTTTCTTTTTGACCTTCCATTCATCCAGCTGGGCTTTGGTCTTTGTATCTACTTTTACAAACAGCTTTCTGTCTCCCACTTGAAGCTCATGTAATAACCTAAGTGCACACAGAGTAGATTCTGGTTGCTTGTATCTTTCCTCAAGCTCCTTGAAATCAAGCCACATTTTGCAATCAGATTAATATATCAGAAGCCATCTCAGATATATTGCCTACAATAACTGTTGTAGTCAGATCATTGCTTTTGTCACATTCATGATTCCTCTGAGCAGTATGGTTCATTCTTGGTCCAATATGTTTTCCAACCAGAGATACAGAGCTTCGCACCAACACCTGTTTGCCTCTCTGTTGGGGCATGGAGACAGTTATGCACTATCCAGTACCTTAATTCACCTTCAGTTGACTTTATTGTAGGAAATGTGGTGTGCAAATGGTGGATGGATATCCAATCAAGTTGTAGTTACCTCAACCAATTACATCCCCACAATGTTGGCCCTTCTGTTTCCACTATGTACACCCAATGTGGCTTGTTGGTTGTGATATTTCACTGTTATGTTACAGTGTCATTCCTGCAGGAATGATCTTTTCTCTGGATATCTGCAGGTTTCAGTTTATTATCTTTGAAATGCCATTCAAATTCACTTTGTGGAATGACCGAAACAGCTGAGCCAGAATCCAATTCCATTTCAATTGAGTTACCGTTCACTTCTGGAATAAGCCACATTGCTTGTCTATTGTTAGTTTTCACATATTAAATCTCATCGCTAGCTAGTCCTCTCTCAATGCTCATCATTATCAGATTTTTCATCAACAACATGTAGATTTGTGCTTTTTTTGAAACTGCAACTTGACCTTTTATCTCTTTCTCTTCACTGTGCAGTCCATTTACTTACGTCTCTCCAACATACTTTTTGTAAGTGCCCTTCTTTGATGCATTTTCTGTAAGTTTTGCCGTTGAATCTACATTGATCTGGTGTATGTGAGCCCCTGCCACAACAGTAACACAATTTGGTTCAGCCAGGCTGGTTTCTGTTTAGGCGTTGTTATTTTGTTCACGCTCACTTTCATTCCAGACTGCAACTTAATCGGATCTCTATCTGCTGTTTCCATTGCTACAGTTATTTCAATGGCTCTTTTAAATGTAAATTGTGCTTAAGTTAGATGCCATTTTTGAAGGCTTTCTTGTAAGATTCAACAAATTAAACAATCGCTCAGTGCATCATTAAGCCCATCACTGAACTGACAATTCCCAGACAACTTCTTCAATTCAGCCACATATGCTGAAATAGAATCTCTTTCATTTTCATTCCACTTATGAAACCTAAGGCATTCCATAATCAACAAGATCTTATAAAACCATAAGACAAAGGAGCAGAATTAGGCCATTCAGCCCATCGCGTCTGCTCTGCCATTCCATCATGGCTGATCCCAGATCCCACTCAACTTCATAGACCTACCTGCTCACCATATCCTTTGATGCCCTGAATGATCAGGAAAAAAATCAACTTCTGCCTTAAATATATGCATGGACTTGGCCTCCACCACAGTCTGTGGCAGAGCATTCCACAGATTTACTACTCTCTGGCTAAAAAAAAATTCTACTTACCTTTGTTCTGATGGGATTCCCCTTAATTTCGAGGCTGTGCCTTCCGGCTCTGGATACCCCTACCATAAGAAACATTCTCTCCATGTCCACCTTATCTAGTCCTTTCAACATTTAGTATGTTTCAATGAGATTTCCCCACATTCTACTATATTCCAGTGAGTACAGGTCCAAAGCTGCCAAACATTCCTCATATGTTAACCCCTTCATTCCTGGAATCATCCTTGTGAACCTCCTCTGGACTCTCTCCAAAGACAACACATCCTTTCTGAGATATGTGGACCAAAACTGTTGACTATACTCCAAGTGCGGCCTGACTAGTGTCTTATAAAGCCCCAGAATTATCTCCTTGCTTTTATATACTATTCCCTTTGAAATAAATGCCAACATTGCATTTATCTTCTTTACCACAGACTCAACCTGTAAATTAACCTTTTGGAAGTCTTGCACGAAGACGCCTACGTTTGTAAGTCCCTCTGTACCTTTGATATTTGAACCTTCTCCCCATTTAGATAATAGTGTGCACTCTTGTTCCTTTTACCAAAATGCATTGTCATACATTTCCCAACACTGTATTCTATCTGCCACTATTTTGCCCATTCTTCCAATTTGTCTAAGTCCTACTGCAATTGCATTTCTCCCTCAGCACTACCTACCCCTCCACCTATCTTCGTATCATCCTTAAAATTTGCCACAAAGCTATCCATTCCATTATCTAAATAATTGACAAACTATGTGAAAAGTAGCGGTCCCACACTGACCCCTGAAGAACACCACTAGTCACCGCCAGCCAACCAGAGGAGGCCCCTTTTATTCCCACTCGCTGCCTTGTGCCTGTCAGCCATTCTGCTGAAAGAAAGTGGAATCTTATCGGAGAGGACAGTGGATTATAAAATAAAGAAAGTGGGAGGGGAACCAGAGGGAGGAGATGAGCAGATGAAGTGTAGAAAAGGGTTGAGAGTGTGAATGAAAAAAGAGGAGTGGGAGAGGAGTTGCCCAAAGGAGTTAAAATTAACTTCAAATAAAGTTTATAAAATCCAGCTGAAAGCAAAGTTCGTAAATCTTGCATTCAATTCTCAGTCTTGAAGGATGGGATCTCAACCCAAAATGTCGACTGTTTATTCCTTTCTATTGATGCTGCCTGATCTGCTGAGGTCCTCCAGCATTTGGAGATTTTGGTTCTAATGTTCACAAGCTCATTTTGGCTGGTTTGGTTGGAGCAGTTAAACTTCTAAGCAAACTGTATGCCTTTAAATCCAATGCTCTTTGCAAAATTGGCACTCAGTTCTCATCATCTATTCCATTTGCTTTAAAATGCTGCTTAGTTTGCTCCATATAAAATATCCAGTTATCTGTTGTGTAATGAAACATGTCAATCTTTCTGATGTAACCAGCCATTTCTGCGCTTTTTTAATGGTTATCACCCAGTACCCAATGTTTATGAATGTGTGAATTCTTCCATGTTTGGCCTTTTTTTATACAAGATCGATCACCTTTCCTTTTGCAAAGAAAATATGCTTCTCTGAAGAAAAAAAAAATGTGCTGCACTTTTGTTTAACTCAACCATTTCTCGCTGTATTTCAACAGGTAAATAGTCAACTTGGGTTGGTTAAAATTTCCTTGGCATCACTGTATGGTTTGTTCAACATCATAAAACCACTTGAAAGGAAATTAAGGGAGCAGGGAATTACACAAACACGAGGAAATCTGCAGATGCTGGAATTTCAAGCAACACATTAAAGTTGCTGATGAACGCAGTAGACCAGGCAGCATCTCTAGGAAGAGGTGCAGTCGACGTTTCAGGCCGAGACCCTTCATCCTGAGCCTTGCCAGTGTGTACTCCTTCCTCTCCTCCTATCTTCTTCTTCTAGCTTCTGCCCCCTCCTTTCTAGAAGTGGGAGAGTCTAAGTCCAGAGGGCACAGACACAGAATAAAAGGATGTCCCTTTAGAACAGAGATGAAGAGGAATATCTTTAGCCAGAGGGTAGTAAATCTGTGGAATTCATTGCCACAGACACCTATGGAGCCCAAGTCGTTGGGTATATTTAAAATAGAGGTTGTTAAGGTTCTTGATTAGTAAGGGCATCAATGGTTATTGGGAGAAAGAAAGAGAATGGGATTGAAAGGGAAATTAAATCAGCTACAATGGAATGACAGAGTAGACCCAATGGGCTGAATGGCTTAAATCTGCCCCTATGACTTTTGGTCTTAAAATGATTAAAACTGTCCTTTTCCCACAATATGATCAATTGCATTTGTATTGTGCTTCTATGATGCATCATGGCTCTCTGAATTTTATTTATATGTATGCATATGAAGTGGCAATGTGGAGACACAAGTATCTGCTAGCAACTGCAAAAATTGGGAATGCACCAGTGCATATAGGTCACCATCTGTGAGAACACTCTAAGCTGTTGATTGAGCAATCAGCTTACATTTGTCTCACATCCTATCCTGATACTGCCAATGACAGAAGGCAAGGCTTCTCTGTAGTCACTGTATTCCACATGCTCTGTGTGATGTAATGCTCCAATTACATTGCAGGGCCTTCAATAGAGCCATACAGTGTGGATACAAGTCTTCAGCCCAACTCAAACATTCCAAACAAAACATCCACCTATGCAAGACCTACAGTATTTGCCCACATTTTGACCATATCCCTTGGAACCATTCCTATCCATGTACTTCGCCAATCACCTTCGAGCTATCCTCCTTCCCCTTCCCCTCCCCCTTCCTTTCCAGGCCTGAAGAAGGGCCTTGGCTTGAAATGTCAACTGTTTATTCACTTTCGTGGATACTGCCTGACCTGTTGATTTCCTCCAGCATTTTGTGTGTGTTGCTTTGGATCACCAGCATCTTCAGAATTTCTCATGTTTATCGTATACTTATCCAAAAGTCTTTGGAATATTGTAGTTGTACTTTCATCAGCTGATTCCATACATACTCTGTACATACTGTGTGAAGTTGCTTCTCCAATTCCTTTCTCACCTTAAAACTACGCTCTCTGGTATTTGATTCTCTTTCTCTGAGAAAAAGACTGTACATTTACCCCATCTATACCCCTCATGATTTTATACACTTGTATAGGTTCTCCCTTCAGTCCTATATGCACCAAGAAACGCACTCCTAGCCTACCTCACCTCTACCTCTCACTCAGGCTCTGAAGTCCTGGCAACATTCACTGAGATGCCAGTGTTGATTTTGTTCTTAGCAGCATCAATTTTAGCTTCAGGGTCTTCACTTGAAGCTGAACAATGTTTCATTTTTAATAATTTGCACACTTTGTCTTCTCTTGCACATTGGTTGTTTGTCAATCTTTATTTATATGTAGTTTTTTTCCCATAAATTCTATTGTATTTCTTTATTTTTCTGTAAATGCCTGCAAGAAAATGAATCTCAAAGTCGTGTATCGTGACATATATGTATTTTGATAATAAACTTACTTTGAACTTTGATTTTATTTATAATGTTTAGCAGAAAATTAGCCAAGGAACTGCAGCGGTCCTTCCTGACTTCACAAACTGGACTCCAAGAACATGGGCAAGTACAGGACTGTAAGATCAAAATCACCAGTTATATTTTACATCAACCTTAGTTTTAGTCAGAATTAAATTGATTCACAAATAACACATACTGTATAATTTGGTGTTATAATAGGAATTTCCAGATGCTTGGGTAGGGTCAATTACTGTGTTGTCCATTACATAAACATAGAACATAGAAGAGTACTACTCAGGAACAGGCTATTCATCCCACAATGATGTTCCAAAACAGCTAAAAAGCAAATCAAAAAATACCCAAATACAAATCCCTTCTACGTACACCTGTCCATCTCACTCCATCTTCCTTCTTATCCAAATGTCTCTAAAAAAGCTTCTAATGTACTTGCCTCTACCACCATACTAGGCAGCACATTCCAGGCATTCACAACTCTCTGAGCAAAAAACTTCCACCTCACATCCCTCTTGAAATGACTTCCCATCACCTTCAGTGCTTGCTCTCTGGTATTAGACATTTAAAGGGCTGTGAGAGGGGATACGGGGAGAACTCGGGAGATTGGGGCTGAGAGGAAAATTGGATCAGCCATGATGAAATGGTGGAGCAGATTTGATGGGCCAAATGGCCTAATTCTGCTCCTATATCTTATGATCTTATAGTTGTACAATATTTCTTTGCTGATTAGCATTAGCAATCAATTGGCAAATGTTGAGAATTTAAATTAAGGCTCTCTGTTAAGTTCAGACTAGGATCAAATCACTAAAGCAAAGTCAATTGCAGTTGAGATAAATGGAGAAATTGATCAGAGAGATAAAAAATGTGCTGTATGGTCATTTCGTATCTTACTAATTATCATCCCCTATGATCTCAGAGGTAACTTCACTTTATCCAAGCACCCAATTTGGTCATCTCAACTATGTTCATTTCATTGAATCACAGAACAGTACAGCACTGAAACAGACCCTTGGCTCATCTAGTCCATGGCAAACTGTTGTTCTGTCTAGTCCCATTGACCCACACCTGGACCATTGCCCTACATTACCCTTCCATCCATGTGCTATCCAAACTTCTATTCAATTTTGCAATTGAACCAGCATCCACCACTTCTGCTGGCAGCTCCTTCCACACTCACACCACACTCTGAGTGAAGAAGGTCCCTTTCAGGTTCCCCTTAAATATTTCACCTTTCACCCTTAACCCTGACCTCTAGTTCGTCTCGCTTAACCTCATTAAAAAAGTCTTCCTGCATTTATCCTATCTATACCTTTATTAATTTTCTGTACTATATCTCTATCAAATTTCTTCTCAGTTTCCTACACTCCAGGGAATAATGTCCTAACCTATTCAACCTTTCCCTATAACTCAGGTACTCAAGACCCTCGTAAATTTTTCTGTACTTTTTCAATTTTATTGATATCTTTCCTGTTGGTAGGTGACCAGAACAGAACAGAACACAACACAATACTTCAAATTTGGCCTCACCAACATCTTGAACAACTTCAACATAACATTGTACTCAATGTATTGAGTACTCTTGTACTCAATACTCTAATATGAGGAGAGTGGGCCAGGTATTAATGCTCAGGGACATTGAGAGATGATGAGGTTAACCCAGGGACATTTATGAGTAAGGATGGGGACAGATTCTAGATGAACCAAAATGGTGGTACTATCATGAACTGAGAGGAAATGGGAGAAGGCAGTTGATGGGACTTCTCTTAGTGGGACCTCAGTCTGGCTAAACATTGAAGCTGTAGAGATGCTCCAGGAAAGACCAAGGGAAAGCTATCCCAAGACAGTTTGTTCCAGGACAAGAATGAGTTTTCCAAACATGGGACTTCATTCCTTTTGTTGACAGGGAAATCACATTGGATACACTGGAAAGTGTGCAGTCTAACTTCTGTGACTAACGCATTTCATTCCATGGAAATGTTTCTTATTCAATTGTGTGGATCTGAATAAGCAGTCTTACCTGTTCTACCTTGATGTACTTATGTATGGAATGATCTGTCTAGATGGCAGACAAACAAAAGCTTCTCACTGGATCTCAGTACATGTGACAATAGTAAACCAATCAACAATGCAGTCAAATGTCTAGTGCCTACTAGGCGTGAGCAGGGGGGAGGGATGGGTCAAAGGGGTCACGTGGTTCCTATTTCTCATATACTGAGTCAGTTTGATCTTTTAAAGTTTATTTTTCTGGAAATAGACGTTACTGGCAAGAAGAGCATTTATTGGCCATCTTGTATGCCCTTGAGAAGTTTTGGGTGCTGCAGTTCTTTAGGTGAAGGTGCTCTCAGAGTGGTGTTGGGAGAGAGTTCCAGGATTTAGAGAGTTGAGCAGCAACTGATTTCCCAGCCAGGGCAGTGCGTGACTTGGAGGGAACATGCAGGTGGTGGAGCTCCAGTGTATCTGAGGCTGTCTTTGCCTTTCTGGGTGGTGCAGTGTATGAGTTTGGGAGATGCCATCAGAGTAATCGTAGCAACACACATCAAAGTTGCTGGAGAACGCAGCAGGCCAGGCAGCATCTCTAGGAAGAGGTACAGTCGACGTTTCGGGCCGAGACCCTTCATCAGGACTAACTGAAGGAAGAGCTAGTAAGAGATTTGAAAGTGGGAGGGGGAGGGCGAGATTAGGGGTCTCGGCCCGTAACATCGACTGTACCTCTTCCTAGAGATGCTGCCTGGCCTGCTGCGTTCACCAGCAACTTTGATGTGTGTTGCTTGAATTTCCAGCATCTGCAGAATTCCTCGTGTTAGAGTAATCATAGTATATTTTGTTGATATTACATACAGTGTCCAGTGTTCACCAGAGGAAGAGGGACTTTCAGAAGGCCTTTGACAAGGTGCCACACATGAGGCTGCTTACCAAGTTAAGAGCCCATGGTATTACAGGAAAATTAGTAACATGGTTAGAGTATTGGATGATTGGTAGGAGACAGCAAGTAGGAATTAAAGGATCCTTCTCTGGTTGGCTGCCAATGACTAGTGGTGGTCCGCAGGGGTCTGTGTTGGGACCAACTTCTTTTTATGCTGTATATCAATGATTTAGATGATGGAATAGATGGCTTTGTTGCCAAGTTTGCAGATGATATGAAGATTGGTGGAGGGACAGGTAGTGTTGAGGAAACAGGTAGACTGCAGAAGGACTTAGACAGATTAGGAGAACGGGCAAGAAAGTGGCAAATGAAATACAATGTTGGAAAATGCACGATCATGCACTTTGGTAGTAGAAATAAATGTGCAGACTATTCGCTAAACGGGGAGAAAATCCAAAAATCTGAGATGCAGAGGGAATTGGGAGTCCTTGTGCACAACACCCTAATACTTAACTTGCAGGTTGAGTCTGTGGTGAGGAAGGCAAATGCAATGTTAACATTCATTTCAAGAGGTTTTGAATACAAGAGTAAGGATGCAATGCTAAGGCTTTATAAGACACTGGTGAGGCTGCAGTTTGAGTATTGTGAAGAGTTTTGGGCTCCTCATCTAAGAAAAGATGTGCTGGCATTGGAAAGGTTCCAGAGGATGTTCACAAGGATAATTCTGGGAATTAAAGGGTTATCATACAAGAAATGTTTGATAGCTCTAGGACTGTACTTGTTGCAATTTAGAAGGATGGGGGGATCTCATTGAAACCTTTCAAACGTTGAAAGGCCTAGACAGAGTAGATGTGGAAAGGATGTTTTCCATGGTCGGGGAGTCTAGGACAAGAGGGCACAGCCTTGGGATATTTAAAACAGAGATGCAGAGAAATTTCTTTAGCCAGAGGGTGGTGAATTTGTGGAATTTATTACCACAGTCAGCTGTGGAGGCCAGGTCGTTGGGTGGACTTAAGGCAGAGACAGATAGGTTTTTTATTGGACATGACATCAAGTGTTACGAGGAGAAGGTGGGGAATGGGGTTGAGGAGGGGAAAAAGGGATCAGCCATGATTGAATAGTGGAGCAGACTCAATGGGCCAAATTGCCCAATTCTGCTCTTATGTCTTATGGTCTTATGAATGTTTGGCATTGCTTTGCCCTGGGTGGTGTCCAGCTTCTGGGGTATCATTGGGGCTACATTTGTAGAGAGAAATGTACATCATTCACAACCACCAACATTGAGTTGGGATTCACTTTAAAGAGGCAGGTCTGACTTATGATGTAGTTACATCAAAATGTAGGCTTTAGAATTCAATAAAATGTGATATGGGTTTTGTTAAATATAAAACAACTCACTTTGTTTTATTACTGTTCATTACAGATACCCTTTCAGGGTGATGTTTCCTGTGTGACACGGATGCTCAAGTGAGTGTGCTACCAGCATCACCTATTGACGAGAAGGCCAAGGGCGACACCACGTCCCCTCAACTGACCTGCCAGTCCATGCCCGCACATGTAGACTGGACCAGGAAAAGCTGGCAACCGCGAATGCTGAACTTGTCAACATGGAAAGACTCGGAATAGCACACTGGTCAAATAGCCCCTCAGCTTCACCCCTCTATATGGTTCCTACGTCCAATGGTGATTGCTGCCCATGTGGTGATTACCAACGCATAATGAGGCCACAATCCCCGATTGAGAGATGGATAGATGTATAGATACTTCATTGATCTCAAAGGAAATTATGGTGTTACAGGAGCATTACAAGTGACAGATATAAATATTAGAAGAGAAGTAGAGAGAATAAAAAATAAGTTACCTCAAACATTCTAATAGGACTGGGGTCATCACTTCCCCATCTATAGGTTGACTCATTATAGAGCATAATGGCTGAGGGTAACAATGACCTCACATAGTGCTCTTTGGAGCAGCACAGTTGTCTTTGTCTATTACTAAAAGTGCCCCTCTATTCAGCCAAGGTGGCATGTAGAGGGTGTCCAGAAATGCCATGATTTTCTCTAGGGTCTTTTGTTCTACCACAGCTTCCAGTGTGTCCACAATGCACGAGCTGGTCCTAGAAATAACACAATTTCTTCAGTCCAGATTTCTCATGATATGCCAAATATAGAAGTGTCACGTTGCTTTTCAACAACTATAACACACTTCAAACAAAGCCCAAGAAAAAGGTGAGCTAGCAAGATGTGATGTGGTTACATGATCATTGTAATCAATTATGAGGTACTGAGGATCAAATGCTTATAATAAATAATTCTTAAACTAAGCTTGTAATCCGTCAGCTTCCCCCTTGCTTCTGAGCACACCCTGCCACCCTGCCACCCCCTTTATCTTTATCATCCCCATAGAACATCCCATCGGCCCCGGGAGGTGCGGGGTACAGTATCACCCACTTTGGGAACAGCTAGTCTACAGGTTCAGGCCAGGGACTGGAGGTTGGAAGCCAGAGGTGGACTATCCTCGGGTTGTGTGTGCATGAGTGTGTGGGTGGGAGGGAGGAAAGAGGATTGTTTTGCTGTTGTTGCTTTGATTTGTTACTGTTGTTGCTTGTGTTCTACTGCTGAACATTGTTGGCATGCTATGCACCAGAATGTGTGGTCAAAGTTCCAATCTGCCCCCGTCACATCTTTAGGTTGTGTTGGCTGTTAATGCAAATGATGCATTTCACTGTGTGCTTTGATGTAGATGTGATATGTAAATGAAACTGAATATTCCAACACATTCTTGAATTGTCCCTGTAGATGGTGTAAAGACCTTATCATGTCAGGAGGTGATTCACTTTCTGCAGGGTACCTAACTTTTGACTTGCTATCATTGTCACAGTGCGTATTTATTTATTTTGTTTTATTTTACTTAGTGATACAGCACAGAGTAAGCCCCTCTGTCCCTTCAAGCCGCTCCACCCGAGCAATCCCACAACCCTGATTAACCTTAACCTAATCATGGAGCAATTTACAGTGACCAGTTAATCTACCTGCTACGTCTTTGTACTGTGGGAGGAGACCAGAGCACCTGGGGAAAACCCTCGCATTCCATGGGGAGGACATACAGAATAGTGCCAGAATTGAACTCCATCTCCAGAATGCCCCAAGCTGTAATACTGTCGCACTAATCTCTACATTATTGTAGTGCCCCAGATGGTGTCCGGTTATTGGATTTTGTTGGTGAGGAACATGCCTTTAAATAGTAAGCACACACATTTAGACTTTATGTAATGCCCTGTTTCACATCTTTACTGCTATGTTGTAGGTATTTAATTTAGTAATTCTGTAAGAGCAGTCTGTTCTGCTTTCAGCCTGTTTGGGTTATCGTTGAAGATAAGGGATGATGAGAAATGTGTACCATCCAAATAGAATAGTGGAACTGGGGGGAGGTTTTTTTGGTGAAGGGCACTGAGGTTGGTCTTGGGGCTTTTGATCGGCAGGAGGTGAAGAGAGAAGGTGCTGGGGAGAACCGGTCGTAGGACTGATCCGGTGGAAGACCCGTTTGTCTGAGATGGATTGCGAGTGACATTCGGAAGGTGGTGATTGCTTTCACGCAGACTGAGGGCCCAGCATGTGAGTGACAGAGAAGTTCAAGATGAGCACTAGCTTGTACACATTTGACTGCTAGTTATCATTGGCCCTCTTTGTTTTTTTCTTTCTTTTCTTTACTAACCCTTTAAAAGTAAGATTCAGAAATATAATTCCTTTAATCGTATGCAGTGTGCTGTCTGTTGTTTCTTAGCACTGAGTTGTGACAGGGTAGCAAATTACACAGCATGCACACAGACCGGGGATTGGGGTGGAGAGCCGTCTCAATCTCACGGGCTTGGCAGGACCAGAGTGTGTCTTCAGCAGGGCTTCACTTTTCTTGTTGGGAGATTATTCAGGCGGCATGTAAGCAAAACAATTCACATAATGCTATTACAGTGTCAATGACCCAGGTCCAGTTCTTGTTCAGTCTCTGTCACTGAGTGACCTTTCTCTGGCGGCTTCATTTTCCTCCCATATTCCAAAGCCATACAGGTTAGAAGGTTACTATGTCACAAGGGTTTTATTTGGCAGTGCAGGCTTGCTGGGCTGAAAGAGCCTATACTGCGCCGTATCTCTAAATATAAAACTAAATAAAATGAAATTATATCCTCTGGGCACTTTTTTTGTAAATGTGTTCCCCACCACTTATCAGCCCATGCCCAAATGTTACACACTTCCTTGGTGGAGATGGCCATTGTCTAGCACTTCAGTGAAACAATATTGTTTATCGCTCTCATCCCTTGTCTGAATGCTGTCTGGGCAAGGCTGCATTCAGGCAAGGCCCAAGGAGCTGTGAGGTGAGGAGTGAAAATCCTCACTTTTGGTCTCGTGATCAGAGGAAGATCATTGTAAAAGCGACTGAAGCTGACCGGCTCAGGATGCTGCAATGAAAAATTCCTGCAGCTCAATTATTGGGCTCTTCATTTGCAACTGCCGAGCTTGCAACTGTG